>NC_080796.1:16707215-17026381 GCF_028018385.1 Neofelis nebulosa | reverse complement strand
GAGGAAAGTATGTGGACAAGGCCAAGAGTCTGCAGTTCAGGGTGATGAAGACACATTTGGGAGTCACCGTTTCCCTAACAAACCCTAAATGGAATGCCTGTATCTACCGAATATGGGTTGTGATAGAAAGAACGAAAGGAGAAGGTCACCAAAGATGAGCGCATGGTGAGACTACCAGAGGGCTGAGGGCAGAACCGAAGGAAAATCAACGCCAGGGCACCAGAGGGAGAGAAAGGCTTGGGGCGAACGGAAGAGCAACGAGAAGCCGAAGCGACGACTCAAAGACCGAGGAAGTTAGATCAGAGCGGCTGACAACATCAAAGAAAGCAAAGAAGTCCAGAACAAAAAGGCCTGCAACAGGTCATCTGGTTTGGCGATATCAGGTGGCCTTTATCAAAGTGTCGCATGGGTGAGAGGAGGTCAGACATCACGACAGGAGATGTGAACAGGAAGTACTGAAACAGAGCAAAGAACAGAACTGTTCGCAACCCGGCCACATCAACAACTTGAGATTTCCACCTACGGCCTATCGTGTATAATTCATTCCTGGTGTGGTGGTTGCTTTTTTGTATCATCTTGGCTGGGTCACCAGCTGGACCAATAATCGTTGGCCAAAGATTAATCTGGATGTTTCTATGAAGTTGTTTTTTGAAACACTGAAACTGGCAGACTTTGAGTAAAGTAGATTAGCCTTCAGAGTGTAGGGGGGCTTCATCCATTCAGCTGTAAAAGAACAAAAGATTAACCACCCCTGAAAAAGAATACTACCAGCAGACTGCCCTTAGACTCAAACTATACTAGTTCCCTGACTCTCTACCCTGCTGGCCTATCCTGTAGATTTTAGGATTACTAAGCTTACATAACTGTGTGAGTCATTTCCTTAAAATTATCTATTCTACCTACCTACCCATCCATCCATCCATCCATCCATCCATCCATCCATCCTTATGGTTCTGTTTCTCAAACACTAATACAGATTTGGGTACAGAGAATGGTTCTAGACTAACAGAATCTCAAGGCCCAGTTTTCTGAATCTGATCCTGGGGTGTCTGGAATTGGCTTTCTAATGTGATTAGATTTAAAGACACAAATGACTCAATTTCCAGTAGGTAAAGAGAGCACCGATAGTCCATGGCACGATATGATCAAAGAGATATGTAAACATCACCACTGGATAGCCTACTAATCAAACACTTATAAAGGCAAGGTTCTGGGTCACCAAGTATATAACACCTTTGAACATTCATCAAACTAATGAATACAATGGTATGGGCTGATTGTTCCTAAGGTCACTAGATAAGGTGGGAAAGAGGGGGTCCAAATTCCAAGTTGAATTTCTGAACAAATGATCAGAAAATTTCTCTATCCTGAAAGAGACCCTTACCTGCTTTAGCCACAGAGCTGAGACTGAGGACACCAAGCCCAGAATCTCATCCTGAGAGGGGCTGAACTACAAAGCAAACAGAATTCCTAACCTCACAGGGCATCTATTAAAGTGAGAGCACTGACTAGAAAGGACTAGAACCCTGAAAACCAGGGACGCTGTGGCAAGACTCTGATAAGGTGGAGACACTGAACCCCTGAACACTGACGAGTCTTCTCTCAGTACAAGACACCTGTCTGAGCAGACTAACCTGAGAAAACGGTGATGGCCTCTCTGAGGCAGCTGCCCTGAAAGACACCGACTCTCCTCGGGACCCACACCCACCACTCCTCTGTGCTTCCAGATTTAGAAGCAGACTCAAGTCACAGAAGGCCCCTGGAGGTACAGAGCATGACCCACGAGGAGACCCACTACACTCCAAAAGAACTACTAGATTTTTCTCATTTATACAGACAGAAATCCAGGGACTGCGTGTGGGAGAATGGAAAAAGAAACAAAACTGGATCAGGCCAAATTTATTGATATGGGCGCACTCAACAGAGGTTCTGCATTTCGTGTGGCAGCTCAGAGAGTCACGAAGAGCTCTAATAGTTGGTTCCTTGGCTGAAACGCGGATCACAAGTGGCCACAGCAAATGAACATGAAGTGCCAGGCCTGTCTTGGGTTAATAGAGAGGAAGGGATTCAAAGGCTTAGGTAGACTGGAACGTTAGAGTGGATTTGTCATTTAAGACCTACTCACACACCCCCCACCCCCCCACTCCCCCGGGAGGGTCCAACAGACACACCTTTCCCCATGATGGTGAGAAATGAATTTCCGGGAGGAGCCCCAGCATCCCTGAAAAGCTCTGTGATTACTTTGTAAGCCAGCCCTTCGGTGGGAACAGTGCCTCCTAAAGGCGATGGAAGGAAGTGCTTCCTGGAGTGGCAGGGGCCAAGTGGCAGCGGTGGGTCTGGGTACCTGAACACTGTGGAGTGAGGGCAGAATCGGAACAGCCAGCCTTGCACAGACCTGCAGCATTAGCTGGATGATCGTGGTGTTCCTAGAAGAGATATAGACGGGCAGCCTCCTCAATTCTTGACATGTAAAGGCTTTTTAATGTTTTGTTTTGATTTTTCTTGAGAGAGAGGCGGGGGAAGGGGCAGAGAGAGGAAGAGGAAGAGAGAGAGAGAGAGGGAGAGAGAATCCCACGGTTCGACACAGGGCCCGAACCCACGAACCGTGAGATCATAACCTGGGCCAAAATCAAGAGCCGGACGCTTAACCGACTGAGCCCCCCAGGCGCCCCCCCCCCCACTTGATCTTTATAAGCAGAAAAGTTGTAGGTCAAGTGAATCAAAGTCTTGAGTCATAAAAACATAAAGTCACATGTCCTCGATCAATTCCAACCCTGAGCCAGTTTACAGACCCAGAACCCCTCAATAAAGGGGAGGCCAGGTCCAAACTAGCATAAATTAAAAAAAGGAATTTGAATGAAGGTGTTTAAGTGGCAAACCACTAGCTCTATGTACCAAAATACTTAAAGAACTAAAAACGTGTTCTGTTGTTCTTAGTATTTACAAGAGTAAGAGAAAATTTCAGAGATAAAATACTGTACGGGCCCACAACCTCTTACCGAAAACCCCTGGGGCCAGATGTGTTTCAGATGGAGAATTTTTCAGGTTTTAAAAAAATGAATACAATGCCTACACTTTATATCGTCTCCCAGTCCCGGCAGGGCCCCGGGCAGCATCCCGTAACCAAACACATCAGTATTTCTGCAGTGAAACACGTATCAGTCACACCGAGTTGGGATCGTGCCTAAAAATAGGCTCTCATTAGTACCGGTCAAATTCTGCAACCAAAAGAGTTTGTGTCAAGCTTAGAAAAAAACGTTTGGTTTCCAGAGATCTGGAGATTTTAAAGTGCTGATAAGAGGCTGCGAAGCTACGGTCTGAAGGGAGAACGAGAAACTGTCCCCCGGCATGTTCTGTTTCTGAAGCGCACGTATGACAGCCTGATCGCAATCGGTGTCGCCTCGACGTACTGTCAAGATTTTCTCTACCTTCTCCACGATGTACGATTCAGCAACTCTCACCAGGGTTCTTCTACACTGCCAGGCACCAGGGAAAAAAATTAAGTTCCTAACAGTGGAAAGCTGATGAAGAGCAAGTCCCCACAAGTTCAGGGCTGGACCTCCTCTAGCGGCAGACGGCAAGGCCACAGGGCCACAGGGCCTCGGCCAGTGGGATGCAGGGGTGCAGGGGCCAAAGAAAGGCACCGGCGAGGAGCCTCTGCTGCAAACACCCTGGGCCTGTGTGGACGTCCTGCAGGGCAAGCCTGCCACTGGTCTAACTGCAGAAAGATCTGCACAGCCTCCAGAAGAACTCAGCCCAAGGAGAGAGGCAAAGGCTCAGTGGCCTGGTCCACATGTAGTGCCTCCTGACGAGGGGCAAGGGACCTTTCTGAGCCCAGCATGGAGTCAGACACTTGGTTGACTGGATTCCGGCTGTGTCCTAGCCAGAAGGATCTGCGTAAGAGGGAGAAGAACCTACGAAAACCACTCAAGATTAAAAATCCCTGAGGAGTAGGGGCGCCTGGGTGTCTGTCGGAGTAAGCATCTGACTCTTGGTTTCAGCTCAGGTCGCGATCTTGCGGTTCATGAGTTCGAGCCCTGCATCCGGCTCTGTGCTGACAGTGCAGAGGCTGCTTGGGATTTTCTGTCTCTCCCGCATTCCTTCTCTCTCTCTCTCTCTCTCAAAAATAAATAATAAATCTTTAAAAACCCTGAGGAGTAGTCAGAGCATTGGGTGGAACAGATTCCACGCTGTTCTTAAGGATGGCTTCAACATGGAGGCTGTGTCTCCAGAGCAGAATCAGCAGTACGGAGGCTTGGAGAGTCTCACACAAACATTACCACAAAGAGAAGGAAATTGGTGGACACCGTAGGACAGAGTAAAGACGCTCTGTAAACATTTCAGATATGCCAAAAGCCTCCTAAAAAATGTCTGGAGACTTCGCAAGAGAAATCCTATAATACGGCAGAGAAGTTGCAAAAATATATGCTTTGAGTTCCAACTCCATCATATATTAGCTTTGTGTAGCCTTGGGCAAGTTACACAACCTATCTGATTCTTCGTTTCCTCATCTATAAAATTCATAAAAATAATAATTATCACAGAATTGTAATGAGTTGATGAGATAATGCACGTAAGTTGCTTAGCAAAGGCTTGGCACACAGTAAGCACTCAGTCACTAAAGGCAGAGCAAAAGACAACAGGAAGCTAGTTCTAAATCCAAATTTCAAGGGCTAAGAAACAGGAAGTATAGATGGTAGAACACACACACACACACGCACGCACACACGCACACACAGAACCTGTATCTATATAGACAGATATAATATCAATCAATTCAAAATTTCTCCCTAACTACTCACTTTCTCTCTGCCCTTCTTAGCCATTTAGGAGATTTCAAATATTTGCATTTTAACACATTTTTCTCTTAGGAAACGGAGTCTTTTACCTATCACCTAGGTAGAAGAAGGCTATATAACAAATACAACCTGAATGTGACTGGAGAGTAACTAACTATAAGACACGGTCTGGTGCAGACTCATAAAGTTCTCAGTGAAGCTCAATATAGCACCTTCATTTTTTTCAAGTGCTATCTGGAAAAAGCACAAGATTATGTTAAAGTGACATAACTCCACACTGTGTTCCTTCGTGACTGAAGAGAAAAGAATAACACATTTCTTAATTTTGATAAAGGCATCTTAAAAATAATTTATTTTTTTTAAAGCTTATTTATTTGAGAGACAGACAGTGAACAAGAGAACAAGCATGCAAGTAGGGGAGGGGCGGGGGGCGGGGGGAGAGAGAGAGAATCCCAGGCAGGCTCCACACTGTCAGCACAGAGCCTGACACGGGGCTTGAACCCACGAACCATAAGATCATGACCTGGGCCAAAGTCAGATGCTTACCTGACTGAGCCACCCAGGCACCCCCAAAAATGTCTTTCAATTGCACAGAATAAATTCCCCAGATCCCAAAGTAGAACATCAGAGTCCTAGCATGAACAATGTTCACTGCAAATTCATTGAAGTTTGTTCAGTTGGTTACAGCATGATACTAACTGCGCTCAAGTTGTGGATTTCAATCTGCGTGGCAGTTATCTACAATAATAAATAACAGGCTAGGTAAAGACATAGTACATTTCTGGGGCGCCTGGGTGGCGCAGTCGGTTAAGCGTCCGACTTCAGCCAGGTCACGATCTTGCGGTCTGTGAGTTCGAGCCCCGCGTCGGGCTCTGGGCTGATGGCTCGGAGCCTGTTTCTGATTCTGTGTCTCCCTCTCTCTCTGACCCTCCCCCGCTCATGCTCTGTCTCTCTCTGTCCCAAAAATAAATAAAAAACGTTGAAAAAAAAAAATTAAAAAAAAAAAAAAAAGACATAGTACATTTCTAAACCCAATTAATTACAACTAAGGTCTGGGTACAGTGTATCAGTTGCTAGAAAACTACAGTTGAGCCCTTGAACAATACCAGTCGACAGTAGGCCATTAGCAGTTAAGTTTTCAGGAAGCAACGTTGTAACTGAATTTTCGACTGGGGTGGGGGGGTGGTCAGCGTCCCTAACCCCAGTGTTCTTCAAGGGCCAACCACATTCCAACTGCATGCCCAGTCAATCAGAGGTACTGCAAAGTATCACAATTTCTAAAGAGACCCCGGAGTTTGGAAGAAAAATACATAAATAGATTACCGAACAATTTATTAATGAAATCATCCTTTTCTTGACAAAGGCTTAATGGGACCAAGAGATAATTACAAGTGAATAAAAATTACAGCAGCCACATGCATTCAAAAAGATAATGAATAAAGAGGTTTAAGGGCAAAGATATAAAGGTCCCAAGAGACCATTAAACTTCTCAATTTAGGCACTAGGAATGGGCCCAAAGCCAACTGATCTCTGCCTTCTTGTGGCAGTCAAAGTCCCAAGGACTGTGGTCTGGACTCTAGGGCATTGCTAATGTCAAGCACTTGGCAAAATAAGAGTGGAAAAGGAAGAAAGGAAAATCACTCGAGATACACGAAGACTTCAGATCTCCTCAGCCGCAGGGACCAAGACCCAGAGCCGTACAATACTCGAGACCTTCTAGTTTTTCTAATAATTAAATTCCCTTCGATGGGACTTAAAGACCAAGCGAATCCATAAAAATTCTGTCAGAGCAAACCCTTTATTCTCGCTTTTCAAATTATGCCAGTGGTCGGAGAGAGCAAGATTAAAATCTTCACAAGGTTTAGGCACACGTGAGATGCACGTTTTACAGAGAATTCAAATTCTCAGATAAAAGATACAACTGAAATAAAAACACCGGCTTTGGGGGCCCGTAGAAGATTCTAATCATCCAGGAAAAATGTGATTGTGGAATCACATGAATCAGCCTCAGTGGGAATAGAAAGGAATGCGAGAAATATTTAACAGGTAGGCCAGCAGTTTCTAGATGCAGCAATATTTCTGAAAAACCATGTAGATCGAGTCTTTCCCAATCAAATCGCATTCTAAAAACTCAGTAGGAAAGATCAACCATCAACGAAATCTCATGTGTCCTTTGTGAGTTGAAACAAATACCTATTTTGTAATACAAATAGTGCTCTATGGGTTTTTTTTTTTAATTCTGTGAATTTGCATAATAGGTGAATCATATTTTCTTAAAAGTGGTGACTGTCGTGAATTTTTAATCTGTCCTTTATTTTTTTTTAATGTTTATTTATTTTTGACAGAGAGAGACAGAGCGTGAGCGGGGGTGGGGCAGAGAGAGAGGGAGACACAGAATCCGAAGCAGGCTTCAGGCTCTGAGCTGTCAGCACAGAGCCCGACGCGGGGCTCGAACTCACGGACCGCGAGATCGTCACCTGAGCCGAAGTCGGACGCTCAACCGACTGCGCCACCCAGGCACCTCATAATCTGTCCTTCACTATTCATGATTGAAGCATATCCATCCTGTGGAGGATCCAGTCTCCCTGCTGTATCCACAGTAATTCAAAGGGCGCCCGGCACTCGGTAGGTGTTTATTTAGTGCATAAAGACTTGGTGAAAACACAAACTTCGCTTCATGTACTTTTCACTTAGATCTTTCACAGAGGACTTGTTTTTATTTCTTCTTTTGGCAGTATCTGAGCCTAGGGGCTATGCTAGAGTTAGAGTAAAAACAAGTGGTAGAATTTTTTTTTTAAGACTAAGTTTTAGTATCCTGACGGGTAAATTAGCAAAAGGCTGACGGAATTAGTACTGAGATCCGTGGCGTTTCAACTGCAGAGGTGGTGTCTCAAGTCTAAATCTTGGCAACAAGCGTCAAGTAATAGAAAAGTCCTACTGACAAAACGCTTAAGGGCAACAATGAACATGATCAAATAATTTACATATGTAATAACTAGTAATTCCAGAACTATGATATTTAAAGTAGTTGAAGAGGGCGCCTGGCTGACTCAGTCAGAAGAGCATGTGACTCTCTATCTCAGGATCATGAGTTCAGGCCCCACATTAGGCGTGGAATTAGTTAAATAAATAAACCTTAAGGGGCAGTCAGTTGAGTGTCTGATTCTTATTCTTAATTTTGGCTGAGGTCGTGATCTCACAGTTTGTAGGTTTGAGCCCCGCGTCGGGCTCTAAGCTGATAGCACGGAGCCTGCTTGAGATTCTCCCTCTCTCTCTGCCCCTCCCTTGTACACTCTCTCTGTCTCGCTCAAAATAAATAAATAAGCTTATAAATAAATAAGGAAACTAAAAAAAAAAATAAAGTAGTTGGAGAATGTTAATTTATCGCACACATACTTAAAGAGTGAAAATAACCAGATGATACATGAAATCACACTTGGGAAAAAATATTCCTTGTTTCAAGAAACACTGGATACCCGCTATGCGCCAGGCTAAATGCTAACTACAGATTACAAACTACTAACAAACTGTTATTGAGACATACATATGCCTCGCTGCCCTTTAGCATCTATCCTATCCACTGTGCTAAGCACTGGGGATATTTATATAAACAAGACAAACGCTATCTCTGTCCTGGATTCTCAGAGAGGAAAGAAGAAAAACCAAATAGTTAGAAATTACAAAAAAGAAATAAACAAAGGACCAGGAAATGATAACAGGGAACTCCCCTGGGTAGGGTGGTTACAGAAAGGCCTCTCCGAAAAAAAGACATTTAGAAAGAAATGTGTATTTATTTTTGAGAGAGAAAGCACACGTGTGTGCATGCGAGCAGGAGAGCTGCAGAGACAGAGGGGACCAGAGAATCCCAGCAGGCTCTGTGCTGTCAGCACAGAGCCCAATGCAGGGCTTGAACTCACGAACCAGGAGATCACCACCTGAGCTGAAATCAAAAGTCGGTCACTTAACCAACTGAGGCACCCAGGTGCCCCTGAAAAAGTGACATTTATGCCCTCACTGGTGAAAAGGAGACCGCTCTGGGCAGTCCTGGGGAAACGGTATGCCAGGGAGCCGGAACAGCAAATGCACAGGACCTGAGAGGGGGATGAGTGTCCAAGAGAACAAGATGGCAGTGTGGCTTGAATATAGTGAGCAAGGGGGTGAGTGACACAAGCCGAAGTCAGAGAGGCAGTAACCAGATCTCACACAAAGCACCGCAGGCCATGGGGAGAAGCTGGTGAGTCATTGCGAATGTCAGGGGAAGCCATTAAGGACTGTAAGCAAGAAAGTAAGACGATCTGATTACATTTTTCTAAAAATCATTCCTGCAGTTGGGCGAAGAATGGATTAAAAAGAGGCAAGATGGGGAAATGGGGAGACCAGCTGGGTGACTCTGCCTAAAGTGCTAAAAGCGGACTGTTCGTTGACCAGAAAAAAAGGGGGTGAATTCCAAACGCATTTGGGCGATGGCAGAACCGGATGTGGGGCTTGATGAGGGGCAGGGCGGAATCGAGGGTGGGTCCCAGCCTTCTGGGTTGGGCAATTAGATGAACGCCATTTACTGAAATGGGTGGTGCGGGTCACGGAGCTTCCTTCTTCAGACCCTGTGTGTGTGTCCTTCCTATGTAAAGGTGATCAGAGACACGACAATTGCCAAATGCACTCAATCCTCATCTGACACTGTTAACCACTATCTCTTCCTTCAACCTTCATTCGGTCTTGGTTTCCAAGACACCACATTCTTTCAGTTCTTCATTTCCTCATCAGACCTCCCTCCCAGGTTCCCTATAGCCCAGGGCTCGGTCGTCGGCCCCCTGCTATTTCCTTCAACACACTCTTCCACAGTGACCTCATCCAAACCATGCAAGCTTTTACTCTCTTCTGTGATGCCTCCCAAATCTGTGCTTCCAACCAGAGCTTTCTCGTCATCTCTCCAGCACCATCTATCCCAACTGTCTTCTGCCCACTTCTATTAGGATGTCTCAGCAGCGCGTAAAGCTCAACATACCCCAAAGTAACTTCATCACCGTCTTCCTCACACGCTATTCCCTCATCCACATTCTTGACCTGTGAGAAGCCCCACCTGCCAAAAATAGGCTCAGCTTCCCAAGCCCCGAACCTTCGGATCACCTTACCCTCCTCTTTCAAGCCGACAGCACATCAATTTGGAAGCCCTATCAAATTTACTCTCTAGCTAGCGCTCAAGAGTGTGTCCTCTCTTCATATCCCACTGCTTTAATTCACGCCCCCCTCTCTGGATTATTAGAACAGCCCTCTGATCTCCTCAGTCTCAGACCACTCCGACCCATCCTTCACGTCTCCACAGAGAAAGAAAGGCTTCACCAGCCTCCACAGTCCTCAGGATAAAGATCCAGCCTTACAAATGGCAAACAAGGTCCTCTGTGAGTTAATGCCTCTGGCTGGCTCTCCTGCCTTGACTGCCCCCATCTCTTTCCCAGCCACACTCCTACCTCCCACCACACGGACCGACCAACAGGTCCATTCAGGACTCTGTATATGCGGTTTCCTCGCCCAGTGCCTACTCAGCTTAAGCACCCCTTCCTCTGGTGGCCTGCCCTCCAGTCTGAGATGATGGCTCTGCCTAGGGCTCTCACAGCACACCGTTATCCAAGGACTTCTTGTATTAACTATCACACTGTTTCTCCCACTGAACTGGAAATGATGTGAAGTCAGCGGCCATCCTTCTAGAATACTTTTGGTGCTTGGTACTTAAAAGGTTTGCTGAGTAACTATGTATCTGCATCAAATTCAGGAAGGTTTTCTATAAAAACGAACTGTTATGTACACTGTCCATGACCAGAAAAAGACGATCTGGCAAGAAGCAGCATTCAATCGTTTTCTAAAATTAAGCTAACCTTAGCTGCTGACACTCATACATCAGTAGTCACCTTTCATTACTGAAGAGCTGGGTACATCCGAGATAAAGGTAGCTATCATTCTGATGATCTGTTCATATTAATATCCATGAATACTCAGGTTTTCAGTTCTGCTTTTTTTAGCACCTTCAGTCTAATTAAGATCATCCTGACGTCCTCAGTACAATGTCTGACCTCTCGTGCCTGATTATTCTGTCTGAAGCACCCGAGCTTTCTGACAAACCTTAGTTTTAGGCTATTTCCTACCTTTACTTAAAAGACAAATATTGTCATCATCACCAACAAACCCCCCCCCACACACACACACTTTTAACTTTTTTTTTTTTTTTTTCCTCACTAGAGATATTTACAGGGAATGGACTGTCTTAGGCATACGAAGTACATTTTCAAGGAGGGTGAGACTTCTACATTCATCCCTCACCATGTTGGAATCAGTGGCTACATGGTAAGTTTTCCTGGTTCGGAAGATTACCCTGAAGACTTTTCCAGGGAAGAAATTACTGAGTAAACTTGTATTCAGACACTGTGATGCAACTGGTATTTTGAGAAACAAAAGAAACGAAAAAGTCTACGTGGTTTCCCAGGAGTTGGCCCTCTTTATAACCATTACTTAACCACATTCTGAGGAAGCAAGTACGCCGCTTTGAACAACAGCACAAAAAAGTCCTATGGCCAACACTTCAGATGTCCATAAAACAACTCACCCAATGCCATAAATCGAGCCTGGGGTTTACCTTAAGTTGATCCATGAAATTAAGCAAGAAAAAAGGGTCATTAAAAAAAAAGAAAAAAAAAAGGGAAAAGGAAAAACGGGCTTTTTAATGTGTCTTGACAAACTGCGGTGACTATGCCTGGAGTTATTACGTATTTGACCAAATTCTTTTAAGCCAGCTCATTCCAGTATTCCAGTGATGTTCCCAGTCTCTGCTTCCTAACGCAGAGGTAATCTAAATGTTCCCTCGGTGGGCGCTCTGCAAGCCACGCACGAGACCCCAGGGCTCTTCCATCACGAGCCTTAAAAAATGGATCGGAGAGCACCCGAAATGGAACTTACAAGGTAAAACCAAACATTCGCTTAAAGCGGGGAAACAACCCAACAAAGGCCTTTCAAATGAAAGTCCTACCACCTTCCGCCACCTCGCATAGGTGGAGAGCGCCCGAACCCCGGGCTCCCGAACGGGAATCCCAGGCGGGCCCGGGCGACCACCCCGGGTCCCCAGGCGGGGAGGGCAGGAGACCCCGCCGGCCCGCGGTCCCGACAGCCCCCCCAGGAAGGAGCAAGGTGGGGAGCTCGCCCCTCCTCCCGCACGCGCAGGGATCGGGAGGAAGGAAGGCTCCGCGCTCCCCCGGCCTCGGAGCGCGCAGGCCGCGCCCCCTCCCCATCTCGGCGCCCGGCGCGCAGGGCCCGCGGCTGCCGTGAGGGAAGGGCGCCGGCCCCGCGAGGCCCCCGCCGCCCCGGCCCGGCCCCGGCATCACTCACACAGCCCGAGCGCCGCCGCCAGCACCGACCACAGCCAGCGCCTGCGGGCTGGGGCTGCAATCACTGCCTCGGCCCCGGCGGGCACTGCCATCGTCCTCCCGCCGCCGCCGCCGCCGCGGCCCTGGGTCCCCGTCCCCGCTGCGCTCGGCTCGGCTCGCCACAGGGGCTCCAGCCTCGTCGCGCCCGCGCCCGCTGGCACCTCCACGCCGCGCTCCCCGCTCCTGGCCCCCACGCCGACCCCAGCCGTCCGCTCATTGGCCGGCCCCGCTCCCTCGCCAGGACGCGATTGGAGGACACCGACTGCCCATCACGCCCTCTGCTCCGGAGGCCCGCCCTCCCCCCGGTCCCACCCAGGCTTCCACCCCAGGCTCCTTCTCCTGGCGCTGGAGGCCTGGGTCCTGGGCGGCGCTGGGCTGCCGCCCGGCCCGCCGCCTGCTCCGGTGTCCGCCAGCGTCCCGTCCACCGGCCGCCGGCCGCCGTCTCCTCTGCCTCTTCGGAGCTCCAGTCCAGCAGATCTCTGCATAGTGTCTCCTGGCCGGCGGGTCTTCGCCGGGTCTGCGCTCGCCTCTGGGTCAGCCCTTCTGGGTTTCTGGAGCCTCACCTAAAGGAAAAGCAGCAGTTCATTTACAAAGAAAATAGAATGAAGGGGACGATGGGATGATGGGATGATTCGGTCGCCCACATGGAGCACATCTCCCGCCTGGCCCCTTGCGAGGCCTGTCCTTTGCCTCGACTAGGTAATTTATGTGTCGCAATTGGAGAAATCTAGCTTTAAAAGAAGTCTCCATCTTGCCCGGATCTCCTCTTAGGAGTGCTCCTTTTGGCTTAAGAAAGGGTGGAAACTGGGAACTCTTTCCTGCTGCTTGGAACGCGAATGAATGTGCTTTTTGTTTGTTTTCCTTTTGCACACTAAATGTCCCTCAATTTGTCATTAAAAGTGGGCGTGGGGAAGTTTCTGACTCTGAAGTGCCTTGGCCGACTCTGCTCAACTTGGTTACTTTGGCCCAGAACAGTGTATGCCATTCACTGGATGCCCAATAAGCACTGGAGAGTGTTTGGAAGGGTCCTTATGAGAATACCCAAGAAGGGCACAGAAGGGGGAACAGAAGCATGAAAAGTTGAGAGTAAGTGAAGGAAAGGAAGAATACAGATTGGCGGCGGGGGGGGGGGGGGGGGCGATGGAGTGAAGGAAGGAACGAAACGTACACAATTAGCACAAGAGTGGGGCCTGGTGAGAAAACCCAAGTGCGATCTCTCATTTTGGGTTTTGTCTAAAGTCAGCTTTATAAACGCCGGTCCTGATATTTTTGCTGTTTTAGCCTTCCAACCTTGTATGCAAATTCATAATAATTAGCATTAGTGAGAGAAAACTAAAAAAGCATGACATTTTGCCCTATAAGATCCTAACGAAGTGTGTCTGGAATGTCCATTGAATAGAATACAAATGCATTCAGTGACGAACTACTATGTGCTATAGCTGTAGAACACCTAGGCTTTACTCTCAAGAAGTGCATAATCCACCAGAGTAGACAAACAGGTACTAGATTTTTTTTTTTTAATTTTGTATTTATTTTTGAGAAAGAGAGAGAGAGAGAGAGACAGAGTGTGAACAGGGGAGGGGCCAGAGAGAGAGGGAGACACAGAATGTGAAGCAGGCTCTAGGCTCTGAGCTGTCAGCACAGAGCCCCTCGCAGGGCTCGAACTTGTGAACCATGAGATCATGGCCCCAGCCGAAGTAGGACGTTCAACCCGTTTAACCGACTGAGCCACCCAGGTACCCTGGTACTAGAGGTTTTTTGATGCTTGAAGAGAAGGGCGAATAAAGGAGAAACCCAAGGCCAACAGGGGCAGTGGTTCTCAAAGACACATGCGATGTTACAAGCTTCTCTGACTGTGATGTACCTCAACACACATACCTTCCCCCTCTGAGAACCACTGGCCCAAGAGATGTGTGGGAAAGATAGGTGCACAGAGGATGTAGCATTTGAGATGGACTTTAAACGATGAGTACAGGCTCACCAGAAAGTGGCAGGAAAAGCAAACTCAGAAACAGGAAAACAGTACCAGGTGCGAGAAATAGTAAATCCTGCATGGTTTGGAACTTCAGAGGAGTGAGGGAAAGAGAATGCTGGAAAAGTAGGCTGTGGTCCTCTTTTGAAGAGCCCTAGGTTGTCTTTATTGCACAGGCAGTGGGGAGAGGTAAAGGGGGAGGGACAAGTTCAAGCCTGTGTTTTAGGAGGGTGACCACTGCAGCAGACCAGGTGAGTGGGAAGAGAGGTAGAGGGGAAGACAAGGAGTGGAGAAGCATTTCAGGGAGATGGTGACAGGGCTGGGGATCAATTGGATGGGAAGTCTAGTCAATAGAAAAGAATCCAGAAAGACAGGTGTAACCTCTAGTTTTTGGCCTGAGTAAAGAATGGTGATAACCAGGCAACCAAAACTAAGAGCTGAGGAAGAGGGGCTCCTGGGTGGCTCAGTTGGTTAAGTGTCTGACTCTTGGGATTGGGACTGAGTGCAGAGCCTGCTTGGGATTCTCTCTCTGCCCCTCCCCTGCCTGCGCTCTCTGTCTCTGTCTCTCTCAAAATAGGTAAATGAACTTTTAAAATATGTATAAAATAGCAATCCCTATCAAAGTAACACCAGCATTCTTCACAGAGCTAGAACAAGCAATCCTATAATTTGTATGGAACCAGAAAAGACCCCGAATAGCCAAAGGGATCTTGAAAAAGAAAACCAAAGCTGGAGGCATCACAATCCTAGACTTCAAGCTGTATTACAAAGCTGTAATCATCAAGACAGTATGGTACTGGCACAAAGACACTCAGATCAATGGAACAGAATAGAGAACCCAGAAATAGACCCACAAATGTATGGCCAAGTAATCTTTGACAAAGCAGGAAAGAGTATCCAATGGAATAAAGACAGTCTCTTCAGCAAGTGGTGCTGGGAAAACTGAACAGCAACATGCAGAAAAATGAACCTGGACCACTTTCTTACACCCTACACAAAAATAAACTCAAAATTGATGAAAGACCTACATGTAAGACAGAAAGCCATCAAAATCCTCGAGGAGAAATTAGGCAAAAACCTCTTTGACCTTGGCCACAGCAACTTCTTAACACGTCTCTGGAGGCAAGGGAAACAAAAGCAAAAATGAACTATTGGGACCTCATTAAAATAAAAGGCTTCTGCACAGCAAAGGAAACAAAGCAAAACCAAAAGGCAACCGACAGAATGGGAGAAGATATTTGCAAATGACATATCAGATAAAGGGTTAGTGTCCAAAATCTATAAAGAACTTATCAAACTCAACACCCAAAAAACGAATAATCCAGTGAAGAAATGGGCAAAAGACATGAATAGACACTTCTCCAAAGAAGACATCCATATGGCCAACCGACACATGCAAAAATGCTCCACATCGCTCACCATCAGGGAATACAAATCAAAACCACAATGAGATACCACCTCACACCTGTTGGAATAGCTAGCATTAACAACTCAGGCAACAACAGATGATGGCGAGGATGCGAAGAAAGAGGGTCTGTTTTGCACTGCTGGTGGGAATGCAAACTGGTGTGGCCACTCTGGAAAACAGTATGGCAGTTCCTCAAAAAATTAAACATAGAACTACCCTATGACCCAGAAATTGCTCTACTAGGCATTTATCCAAGGGATACAGGTGTGCTGCTTCGAAGGGACACATGCACCCCCATGTTTATAGCAGCACTATCGACAATAGCCAAAGTATGGAAAGAGCCCAAATTTCAATCAACTGATGAATGGATAAAGAAGATGTGGGATATATATACCCTGGAGTATTACTCGGCAATCAAAAAAGAATGAAATCTTGCCATTTGCAACTTCATGGATGTATCTAGAGGGTATTGCGCTAAGTGAAATTAGTCAGAGAAAGACAAATATCATATGACTTCACTCATATGAGGAATTCAAGATTCAAAGCAGATGAACATAAGGGAAGGGAAGCAAAAATAATATAAAAACAGGCAGGAGGACAAAACATAAAAGACTCTTAAATATAGAGAACAAACAGAGGGTTGCTGGAGGGGTTGTGGGAGGCGGGGGTGGGCTACATGGGTAAGGGGCATTTAGGAATCTACTCCTAACTTGGATGTAAATAAATAAATAAATAAGTAAATTCATATATACAAATAATATACATATAATATAAATAAAATATAAATAAACACATAAATAAATTCATATATACAGATAAATTTATATAAATATATATACAAATAAATTTATATAAAATAATTTATGAATAAATATATAAATGAAAATAAATAAATAAAATTTTTTATAAAAAATAAAGAAATTTATAGATATGTAATATATATACATATACATATATATGTAAATATATATATAAATAAATATATATTTATAAATATAAATATATAATATATAAATACATATAAATATATAATATTTATATATAAATACATATAAATATATAATATTTATATATAAATATATATAAATATATAATATACATAATATAAATATATACATATATACATATATATGTAAATAAATATATATACACATACATATATATAAATATATATATATATATATGTATATGTGTGTGTATATATATATATATAAAATAAAAGCCAAGGAAAAGAAACTGGTCTGTGAGGACGGCTAACGAGCTGGGCCTTGGACATAGCTTAAAATGCCGAGAACACACCATGGGCAACCAGAAGGCAATTAGGTATCGAGGTCTGCCGCCCGGGGAAGCCGCAGAAGGGCTACATGGAGCCTGAGAGGCTGCCGTGGCAGTGAGATGCTCTACAGTACACGGGAAAAACGACCTCTGAGACATCACCTGCTTGGAAAAGTCAGAGGGCTTGTCTATCCGAGCACTAGTTGCTGGGACTCCTGGATGACACCCGGATTTGGCCACCCCCGGACCGGAGCACAGCAGCCCCCCTCCCTTCTTCCCTAGCTTCAAGCCCCAGCCAGCTTCTCCCCGCATGCCTTGGCATTCTCTCCGGTCCCCCAAAGCCTGTGTGCACCCCCCACAGGTAGGAAAACCAGGCCAGAGAGAACAAAGGAGAAAACCTCCACTATGAGTTGTTTCGCAGGGGGCTGGCCTCCACCTGAAAGCGGACAGAATGAATTTCCCATTCACATCCTTTCTAGAGCCTTTCATCGGCTCCTTATTGCCCTAAGCATGAAGCCCAAACGCCTTGGCCGGCATGCACATCCCTGCAGACTGCGTTTGTGAGCCCCTGCCCTGTGCCCTCCAGCCCACACTCCAGTCGTGCAATCCGAACCTGCCTTCGGCTCCAGCCCTGCCTCTTCACGCCCGCAGGGCTCTGTTCTCGCTGCTTCCTCAGGCTTCAGGCCTCCCTCTGTCCCTTGACGGTCAAAGTTTATCTTCTCGTCTTTCAGACTATAAGTGGAGGGTGAGTTCCTCTAGAAAGGTTTCCCGCGGTCTGTAATACCTACGCCGCCCTGTGTGCACTTGACCACTGCCATCCGGTACAGCTCTGTACTCCTTCTGATTTCTAACGCATCGTCTTTAGGTTTTAGTATAGGATTCCTCTCTCAGGGTCTTTGCAAACACACATGGGAGTAATGTATTGGGCGGTACGTTCTCAATAAATGTTAACTAGTATCATATCAGCACTTGCTTGCTATTATCTACTTACCTGTCTGTCTCCCATATAAAATGGTCCCCCTCTAGGGACACGAGGGACTAGCCATACGGTTCCATGTTTTCCCAGGGCCTTCAGACAGAGCCTGGCACACAGCAACACTCATCTCCTATTACTCTCACTCTTGCTCCCCTCCTCTTAGCCACACTGTCCCCATTGCTATTTCTGGAACATTTCGGGTACACTCAGGTCTCAGGGTGTTGGCACTGGCTTATCCCCCTCTACCCAGTTGGTTCTTCCAGATACGGACCTGCCTCACACCTTCCTGACCTTCTAGCCTTTGCTGCCATGTTATCTTCTCAAAGAGGCCTATGCTTACCACCCATTCAAGTCGCAAACCCTCCCTATGCAATTTATGTCTGCATTATATTTGTCGGATGAAGAGATCGGGGAATGCTCATTAAATTGATCTAGTGAAGTTACAAAGAAAAAAACAATCTTGCGAGGTTGTTTGAGCCACAGCCCTTACACTGTGGTTTCTGATCCGGCTGTAGAAAGTAAATGGGAAAACAAATCCAAAACCTTTGGATTCCAATCATTATTGGTTAGCCGTCCGTGATCCTCACCCAACAAACCTCCTTGTCTTCCCATACCGCTTTCCTCCTCCTAGAAACTTCCCTTCACCAGCTCAAGCAGTCGAGGCAATACGATCAGAATCCACTGAGGACTTCCAATCAAGTCAGAAAGATCCTTTTAATGGATGACTGCCTCTGAAAAGAAGGGGCTCCTTGGGGGAGAACTTTCCCCACAAAATCAATAATAAGAAAAAGTCATGCACAGAGGCCTTCTGATAACAGTTATCTACATAGGCCCATCAGCTCACAGACTTCCTTTTCCATGCAGTGCACAAAAAATGCAGTTGTGGGGCGCCTGGGTGGCTCAGCCGGTTAAGTGTCTGATTCTTGGTTTTGGTGCAAGTCATGATCTCATGTTCATGAGTTAGAGCCCTGCGTCGGGGTCAGTGCTGCTGGTGTGGAGCCTGCTTGGGATTCTCTCTCTCCCTCTCTCTCTGTCCCTGCCCTGCTCTCTCTCTCTCTCTCTCCCCCTCTCAATAAATACACTTAAAAAAAAAAAAAAAGATAAGGGGCACTCAGGAGCATCTAGTGCTGGCAAATATATACAGACAGAATTTTCTAGGGCTGGAATTAATGGGAGAAATTAGGAAGAGGGTGACAGACACCAAAATTTCGCACAGCTATTTGTGATTGTGGCAGAATCTTCCCCCACCTCCCGTATTCTCACTGGCGTCCTTTCCCTCCTTGTCTTTTAAGATCTGTTGCTAGAGGCATTGGAACACTGTGATCTGTGGGTCGCGATAGCAAGAGGTTTCTGGAACACTGAGAATCGGATTATTCACAAATAGATATCAGAGTCAAAGATGAATCCCAGGCCACCATGAAAAAGATTTGCCTGAAGCTGAATCAATTTCATTGACATTTCTATTGCCAGGACGGCTTAATTCAGAAGGGTTGCATTTTTTGCTAGAAAATACTGAAAATTAGAGTTCTAGTGTCTATGATATTTCTGGGCACCAAATTGGGGTAACAAGAATAATGGGGGTCCTTAGAGAGAGGTTGACTGTAGAAGTACATGTCGCCAGGCTTCTTCATTCACTGCGACGGGGAGAAAATGCTCCTTAGGATCCTCTGCCTCCCTGGACCCCACTTCTGCTTCACAGAAACCTACAAGGGAAGAATGTCCCTTGCAGAGGGTCACAGGTCACAGGTGTTCCTTCACCAGGACACACATATTTATCACTGTGGGTTGGGCAATCGATATTCTGAAGTTTTGTTACTGTCGGTCTTCCTGCATCGTTGTGAGAGGCAAGTAAGATACTCTGATGGAGCCTGAAGAGTAATAGATAAACTGTTTTGCAATCCCTGGAGCGCACTAGGAGTAAGGAAAAAAAAAAACCCTGAAAACAGTAATAACTATAGCAAATTCAAGCGGGAAAGGAGAGCACAGAGACACCTTAGGAACCGTAGAAACTGAGGTTTTCAGAAATCTGAAGTGGCGACAGTAGTTTATCTCACAAGTCATAATTTTTAGCTCCTCATTCTCATGAGAAATAGAAACTTCTTGGCGGCTCTTGCTGCCCATGGGTCCTGTCCTGGGGCTTTAATAAAATCAAAAACCATAGGAAGAAAGTTGACCATTCAGTGTCTGGTACATAGTATTGTACTGTTTGTTGAGCAATCAGATGAATGAACGCACTGATATGAAATAAAACAAATGAAGGGGTCTATTTAGGGTAGCCACCCTTCCGCTTGTTGTTGCCGATCTGGTTTGTTATTTGTTAGAGAGACAGTTTACCAAGATTTGTATTGTTAAGGAACTTGAAACCAGTTCGCCAATTACTGAGCACCAGCTCTGTTGGCATAAGTTTAAATACTAAATATTTAAGAATTTAAAATATAGTAAGCAAGTCATGCCATAAAAGATACTGGGACGATCGGACACCAGTTATAATGAATTACACAATTGGTTGCCAGTTATACAGATTTCAGTGTTGGTGTTGGCATCTTGTCCTCCAATAAATCATGATTAGAGGAGACAAGACTGCACCCCAGTTATATGCCACATACAGTTGATGTTAATATGTTACAGGATCTCTCCCGGAAGGTCAGAGCTTGGGATTTATCCGAAAGGAAAGAGATTTTCCAGCTGAAGAGAATAGTTTGAGTAAAAACACAATGGGAATTCACAAGGCTTGGAAAGGTGGCATTTTGAAACCGACAATTTTACTATTATTAGAAAGCGCAAGGTCCAGAACACGGTAAGGGAAAGTGTCTAGGATTTTCCTGCCACAGGGACATTGCAACAGACACACTGCGATCTTTTAGCGATGAATATAAACAGACTTACGGTTTTCGAAATAAGAGGTAAATATTACGCTGGTAACGAGACCGTTTGTTTTCTTCTGTGTCGGATTCTCGAAGATAAAAAGTTAAAAAGGAAAATAGAAAACTCTAGAACACAAAACCATGCGAACGCTGGAGACTCAATATGTAAATAACCACTTGGGGGCGCCAGAATAAGTATCTTTCCCTTCCTTTAGTATAGCAGGCAGCAGAATATTCCATCGGCTCGTTGGTCTAGGGGTATGATTCTCGCTTAGGGTGCGAGAGGTCCCGGGTTCAAATCCCGGACGAGCCCTCCTTTTTAAAAAACTTCCTTGATGAATTAAAAACTTTCTGACTCTTAGAGCAATACACGCAATAAACATATGTTGGTGCAAAACTCGAAATTGAGGTTTTTGTTTTTGTTTTTGAACATTACACCCGATACCATGAAAAGACAACGTGAAAACGTAAAAGTTTGAAGACATTTTAACACTTTGGAAACGCTGTCCCTACCCCGGCCAGTTCCCGAGTCGCGCGCGTGGGCAAGGGACGCAGAGTTCCGTTCTCGGTTGCCCGCAGGTGTGGTTTAACCACGCCCCACCGCGCCCGTCCAGCCGCGGGCCGGGTGCTGGGCGTCTGCAGGTGGACGGCGCGCCCCTTCTCGCCGACCGGCCAGTGCTCGGCGCCCTGCCCACGTGCGGCGGGGGTGTTGGGGGGACCAGGATTCTGCACCAGGCGCCTCTCTTTCCCAGCGCGCGTGCTGTAAGGTTACAGCGGTTCTCCCCCTTGCTCTCCGACGCACCGTGGCCATTTGGTACGAATGGATCCCATTCGATTTCTTGCTTCGCAAAATTGGGGGAATCAACATTCGAGCTCAAGGGACCAGAGCACTCTGTTTCATATAAGTGTGAGTAAGGAAAAAAGAATGAAAGTGTAAAGTGCGGAGGGAAAGAAAGAAAAGCCTGGGCTCGTCCGGGATTTGAACCCGGGACCTCTCGCACCCGAAGCGAGAATCATACCCCTAGACCAACGAGCCACTCTCGGCAGAACGGTTCCCGGCGCCTCCCTTCAGCCTCGCCCCGCCTCTCGTCGCCTTTCCCGCCGACCCGACCTGCGACCTTTCTCCCACCGCCTGGACCGTGCACCCGCAGCGGTGGGCCTCGGAACCCCTCTCGCCTCAGCTAGACCACCCAGCGCCCGGGTCTACGCTGCACACGGCGTGGCGGCGGGCGCGGAGGCCGCGGCTGGGAGGGTGCGGGGCCCCGCGGGGTGCCGGCCGCGCAGCGTCTCGCCGCCGTCAGCGCTCGCTGGGCGCGAGGGGACCGTCGCGCCTGGCTCAGCCTCCCGTCCGCCCCCTCGGACGGCAGCCCGCTGCTGAAAGCAGGCGGGCGGAGCGGGCGCGGAAGAAACCCCGGAGGAGGGTTAAGAGCTAACTTTCCCAGTGCTGCTTATGGGATCTTGCAGGTACGGAGCTCGCAGGATGTTCGCCACGTCCCGCCCGTAGGCACTACGGGTCTCCCTTTGCAAAGGGAACGAAGGCGCCACACGCCAGGTAGCTCGCTCGAGGCGGTGGGCTAGAAAGGCTTCGGAAGGGGCGGCAGGTGGGGCGGAGGCGAGAGGCGCCTAGACGACTGCAGGGGCCTGGAGGACTTCCGGCCCGGGCGCCCCCTGCTGCGGGAGGGCGGGGCCTCGACTCGCCCGCCCCCGGCGCCCCGCCCCCGGCGCCCCGCCCCCGGCGCCCCGCCCCCGGCGCCCCGCCCCCGGCGCCCCGCCCCCGGCGCCCCGCCCCCGGCGCCCCGCCCCCGGCGCCCCGCCCCCGGCGCCCCGCCCCCGGCGCCCCGCCCCCGGCGCCCCGCCCCCGGCGCCCGCCTCCTCCCAGGGCTGCGGAGGGCCAGGTTCAGGACCCCAAGCTTCCTTTGAGTCGGGGTCCGTGGCAGCCGTTGCTCCGTAGCTGTCAGCTCTCCCGAGGGGTCAGTGTTCTTGCCCCTTCACCTTTTGGAAGCTCCCCGCTTCCCCCAGCTTCTCTGCTCTTCGCCTCTCCCTTCCTCCTGAGGCCAGCGGGCTCTTGGGGTGTCTCTCAGTGACTGAAGGTCAGGACCTGAGCTCACGCCCTTGGCGGGGGCGGAGGGACACAAGTGAAAAGCCCTCAAATCAGAGAGCAAAACTAAAAAACCTTTTTCATAACCGAATCTGGCCCCGTAGTGATCCCAGAGCCCTGCCCGAGGACGTGGCGGAGGAGGGCAGCCCGGCCAAGCCCTCTATTTGCTCTGATGGCCGGTCAAACTTTTAACGACACCCTCTCCTTGTCTGAGGTGACCCTCCTCCTCCTGAGCCGAGGTTTCAGAGCTTCGAACTCCTTCGTAGTTTGAGGACAGGTTCGGGGTGCGGTGGGTTCAGGGGTGACCGCGGGGCGGGAGGAGCTCTCAGCAGAGTCCTGAGCGATCCGCTTTGCCCTCTCCTTGAGACGGTGCCTTCGCTGGGCTCACTCTGCCCTGCCTGAGCTGGAGCCCCCTCCTGGGGCTCATTCCTTCCCCTCGCCAGGTGCCATGGGAGGTAAGGCTGGAGGCCTCTCCTGCCTCTGCCCGTGTCCGCTCTCAAGGTTATTGTTGAATTTCCCACGCTTGCTTTCTCATCCCTTAAGCTGTCTGCCGTGACTTCAGAGGGCTCCAGCGAGACAATGCAGCATGATCTCCTTCTTCTGTAAGGGACCCTAAGTGGTGTCCAACATTTCATCCATGTAAATGTGACTTGACTGACGCATCTGCCCTTTTCCAGATTTCTAGGTGATTTCCTGAAGTGACATGGTCAAAGGAGGTGACCGTTTTTGTCCTTTGACGACTTCTCCGGCTCTTGAGGCAATTCCATGCCAATGAGCTTAGCTTGGCTGGTTAGCAAGTAAGGTGGAAACTGGCGTGGAAGAAGGGGACTGGTGGTTCTTGGAGAACTTTGAAACCTGTGCTTTGATGTTTTAATTTTACTTAAGGGATTTGGGGGCATCAAGGCTTTTTGAGAATGACGGTAACGTTAGAAGTCCGACGGAAGAAAGATACCTTTGACTTGGGGTCAGATGCACGAGAGGAAGATGGGGAGATTAGAGAAGGTCCATTAAGAGATGATTAGAATAACGCTGGGAGGATGTCAGCCTTGAAACTGTGAATGGCTTTAAACATCACTTAGGTTCCTATTTTATGATTAATGGTTGTGTGCCACTGAATTCGGACCCAATCTAGACCTCAGCGGTGCAGAGGTTGGTTCTGCCATGATGTGGTTACTCTTTGGAAATGAGAATACAATTTAATCATACGGCTCCGCCATTCAGAGGGACCTTCCTGCTCACTCGGCCCCCCGGGACTGGACTCTCGACTGGGTGCCGAGCCTTGTTTGCTGCCTGTGAGGTTAGGCACCAACTGCCTCTCAGGCCACCGCAGTTGTCACCACTGGCAGATCTGCTTCACCACTGCAGGCCATGTCCTGATCCAAACAGAAACTTGAATCTGCTCTCACATGCGTGTCTTTTTCCAGGCTCCAGTCCAATATCCCATAGTAGCTTCAGCTACTTTTTACGAAACACATCTCTGGGTTGCGATGTGGTTTCCCCTCGGTGACTCTTTTTCTGAGGTTTATCTCATGCCTTCCTCTGGATTTTGCAGTCCCTGGATCATCAGAAATGAATCTTTGGAGCTGCCTCGGCCTGAGCGTTTTCACTCCCAAGTTTGCACTCGATTTAAGCTTTGAGAGTGCACGAAGTCCTAGAGGGGATAGAAGTCCAAGGTCTAGATTGTGACAAGAACTACGTTCTGCCAGAACACCATTTCCACCAGCACATCTTATTTTCCTTCTGTTTCATACACACTTGGTCTTGCTCTGGAAGTTACTGGCTGGGGAGAAGAGGACAGAAGTGCACGGTTTCCATGGGCAACAAGTGTGATTGTTCATGATGGTGTGTGACAAGGAAGAAAGATAGACGATTACATATCGTAAGATCTTAATTTTGTTACAACCAAGAATTAAAACAAAACAAATATATATATATATTTTATATATATATATATATATATATATATATATATATATATATATATATATATACACACAGATTTAAAAACTAGAAAAATCCATAAAATCTTAACACCAGTGATTTCTAAGTAGAGGAATTACAATTTTTTGCTTATTTTTCTTTTCCTCCACAAGTTGTTTAAAATAAAGATGTACTGCTTTTATAATGAGGGAAAAAAATAAGGATAATGAGTATCTTGAAATCACAAAGGAACACAGAGGGCTTAAAACTTTCTTTGTGCTTGGTGGAAGACAGGAGATACAGAATCGGAGGCAGTGCAAAGCAGGCCCTTTGCTTTTTCATGCCAGCTGCTTCCAGAGGTGGTCAGTGAGTGACTGTCACCCCTGAGGGGCCAGGGGCAGCTGTGATGGGGACATGCCCAGCACCATGCCGCACCTGCGGCTTCCTTAGATAGTCCGACAGGAGTGACCAGTGTTGGAAGTCCTATTATTTTGAGTACCAGCCATATATAATCATCCTAGAGTCTTGTTCTGAATGCTGGTACATTCCAGACAATTCCAGTACATTCCAGTACAATCCAGTCCACTCATTCTTTTAAAAAAGAGGCAGTCGAGAAGTGTGATAACTGACGTGACAGGTTTGCCTAAATTCAAGAACTTTCCTGAAATCTGTATGTAAAACTACACCATGAAGGGCCAGAGTCATTACTTACGGGAGTACCCAGGGGGACTCTTGCTCATTTTGACCCCTTCCTTCTGTATCATGTGCCTCTCCTGGCATCTCCCTGGCAATGCCAGGACCGGGGTGTTGCAGCTCCCACAGAGAAGCCCACAACTTGCCAGGATTAGAAGGAATAAGAAGTCTTTTTGCTTCTGTTTTTGAGGGGGATGGTTTTGCCCTGGTGGCTCCCTTTTCACTGAGAAACATGAAACATACTCGTTGTCTCCTCCTCCTCTGTGGGGTCTCAAAGAACCACGGTTTCCCGCCCCATTTGACCACAGTGGAGCCTCTCCGGAATTCCCACAGCTTTGTGGGATTTGAGGGCAGAGCTGGAATAAACGTCTTCTCAGCAACCATAATCACTGGGGTCGGGACCTCACTGGACTGAGGGGGAACCTGGGTTACCCCAAGCAATACTGGGAGGTGAGAGAAGTGTGTCTCCTGCCCCTAGACTTTTCTATACCTTGCTCTTTTTTCAACCCCATCTGGGGAGGATCTCAAAAACCAACTCAACCCAAGCTGGGATGACAAAGGAGACTTAAACTATTCCTTCTCTCAGGACATGCATTTTGATTGGGAAAGAAGACCGAAGCCAGTGGGATCAGGGGCTAATTATGACATTTCAGGCATCTGGTATCAGATAAGGGAGGTGTTGGGTAGCGATAGATGTTGAAAATAATCCTACTCCAGCTCCGAAATCAGTTCAATCATTCATTACTTAACAAATATTTATTGAGCACCTATAACGCATGAGGCACTATACACAATGAAGAACAATACAGACATCATCTTTACCCTCATGGAGCTCCAGGTTAGCTCTGGACAGGCAACACATTATTCCATGAAATCATGAGACTCATTTTCACTGGTGGCTTATGAAAAGAAATTCCATTTTATTTGAGTAGCGCTTTGCATTTTGCTCAGTGGTCTTGGTATCTTCAGAAGTCATCTGGTCACACATCATATAGAAGCATTCTATTCATACTATTTTTACCTGGTCCATAGAGCATCAAGTTGATTAAAACAAATTTAATTCTTTAGTAAACGATGGAATAGTAGTTTGGTGTATCTGGGATTTCCCTGTTGGACGCATCTGGCGTGTGTGTGTTTGCCTACCCAGCATAATTCCCTTTGGTAACAGCACCCCATTTGAGCTCCGTTGTTCCCATTCACAGTCCTTGCAGATTGCACAGGATTGACCCTTAGCTCCTGGCAGGGGTCAGGGTGGTGGTGTCATGTGACCCAGGCCTGGCCAATCTGAACTCTGCATCTCCTTGGTCACAAAGACTGGTTCAGCTAGGAACATGTGATCCACAGGGGCCTATAGAAAACCTTTGCAGGATTTCCTCCCCCCCCCCCCCCCCCGTTTTTATTGGAAAAGAATCTGCTTTTTCCAATTGGTTTGCAGGCTGTGAAGAGCCTGGTTGGGAATATACCTCAGTATATAGGTAGAGAGAGAGAGAGAAAGGCAGGGGGAGAGAGGGAGAGAGAGGTTGATTCATATAGTTTTGGTTTTCATCAGCCAATTTGAGTTGGGCTTCTTTCATTAGCAACTGCAGGTCCTCATTCATTCAACTAAACTATTACACTCCCTCAAGTATTTAATCAAAAGAAGATGATGAACCGATTGCCTGTCCACTAGTTTCTTCCTTTTATTGGACATATATTTATTGTCTAGTCTACTGATCACAGGCCCAAACCAACGTGGTTCAGGGTGACCTCAGTGAGGAGAATGGAGGGCTCAGACCCCGGGGCTTCTTGTGGTCATCTGGTTATCTGGTTCCACATGCAACTGAAACAGTGTCACAGCCCCCTAGTAAACACGGGCACATCCTTTCAAAGCATCCGGGGTTTTTTCCTTGCTCCGTTTCTGGAGAAAGGGAGGATACAGTTTAAAATTCAAGCTGGATGACAGAGGTACAGGAGGAGGGACTCTGCCCCCTTTCTTTAGCCTTGTAGCTGTGAAGAATCAGTGTTTTCTTTCAAGCCTATTAGGGAAGCCCGAAGGAAACACAATCTTCCTGGCCCGGTAAGGACCTGGAGCTATCTAAGACAGCCATAGATTCCTTTGATCCTCACCTTTGAGATCCCAGATCTGCAAATGCAACACATCATCAGAGTTGTTTCGGGAGAGGAGGGTGATAACCAGCTGGCCTAGCCTGTGGCGGGACCCGGGGTTCTGAGGTTCCTGCACTTTGTGAACTCCCTGCTGAGAGCCCCCATCACTAATGACAACCTCTGGGAATAGGGTCTCTGCTTTCTCACAAAAGAGATTCAGGAATGTGACTAATAGGGACCCAGGCAGACAGAAAGGTATTCTGACCCCATCACACCTGCTCCTTCCGTGTCACATTCCTGTCATTTTGTATTGCTCCTTACTCACCTGCTGCTGTAAGGTGTAGCCGCTCCAGACAAAAAATAGTTTCATCTTCACATCTACATCCCATGCTTTCTGTTCCAGTCCTTTTTCAAGTCAAGGAAAGTGGCAGATGTCCCCTTTATGTCACACATGCTCATAATCATGCACACATTCACTAAACTCTGGTCTGAATATGCGTGCGTGTAGAAATAACCCAAAGACATATATAATCGTTTGCGGGGAGGGGGGGGTATACATCTCTGTTGATGATAGATAGACAGATAGATAGATGATTGGATGGACAGATATACATTATATAGACCTCAAATTAACTGAAACACACATCTCCCAAAACTCTGTGAAAACATAAAACTTCTAATATTGGGCTTGACTATGTTACAAGTTTTAGAAGATGCATGTATTTAAAAATAGTTTTGAAAAAATATATATCCCAAGTATTAACACTATTCTGGCATTAGGAAAACTGTAACAGGATGAAAACATAGAGGTACCAGCAGTGACATAAGGCCCTTGGTCTGGAGGACTATTTTCTGAGTCAGGGTAGGAGGTGGTCTAACAGGCCTCCAGAAAAACGACTGCCCACCTACCTCATCAGCACAACGAGACACTGAAATACTCGAACCTGAGTAAGAACCAACCCTAAAGATTAAACATTTATGTGGATTGACCTCTTTGGGCACGAGTGCATCAAGAGGGGAGGAGGGTATTAGTCAAGGAACGGGTAGTCAGGCCCCTGTTCCTTGCAAAGCCCCTGCACTTTCCACCAAGAACATTAAAGCGAAAGCTACCCAGTGAGAACAGACTGAAGACCCAACCCTCCTCCTGAGTCTGGAAAGAGAGCCCGGGCTTTGATTCCAGAGCAGCTTCCCAGGGAATCTAGGAAGGATGTTCTAGTTTTGTACCTTTCAAAATATGATGCTCAAAGCACCTCCCAGGAAAGATCTACTCCATGCTCAAGATCTCCTCCTGGAAGTGCAAATCTCATCCCTCCAGGCCGAGGGCAGGCATCGTTAAGGAATCCTTGCTCTGCACACAGCAAATGCAGCGCACGGAGCCGTGAAACCTCTTGACATCTGCTTCTCCATGAGGTTTGCTCTCTGCCTCCACCTCCTCCCCCCTCCCCCTCGGCAGAAGAGGGACGGCTAAGCCTGTCACCTCCCGGTGTACCAACAACTAGAAAACTACCCAAAAGTAAAAGCTCCCTCTGGATGGAACAGATACCTATTTTTTTAATGTTGCAGTAAGTATCTCTTTCCAGTCCAAGGATTAAAAACTGGCTGGCCAGTTCAAATTTGGATGAAGCTGAGAGGCTGTCTCCGGGTCTTGATAAAATGTAAGGTCTTCTGTAACTTACAGGATTTATATTTCCAGCGACTCTATTTTCTTTTGTTCCTAGCCGGTCTGAAATTAGTTCTTACTTACATCTGAGAATCATAAAAACTTGTCAGAACAGTAAAAAGGCTATCGCTTTACACAAACAAAATCTGATTAGCTAAATCAGAATCCAGTTCCGACGTCAGCCACAGGGACAGGTGGGTGTGGATAGGATTCAGGCCCCGCAGCTGACCAGTATTCCTGGGAGTTGTCACCACAGTAAATTGTTTTAAATAATTTTTGTTTGTCTGCTTTTAACCAAGTCCGGTAAGTGACACAAACTCAGGCTGATAAAAGGCTGCTGCCCTCTGCCGGATCTCTGTGTGCAAGGGGACGTTCAGCGTGGAGGCCTGGAAATAACACGCTCTGTCTTCAGGCTGCCTCCGACCCTCCACGAAATTCTGCTTTGGCTTCATTTGCTGCTACTACTCTTGCTGCTACTTCTA
The DNA here is from genome assembly GCF_028018385.1 of Neofelis nebulosa. Lineage (NCBI taxonomy): Eukaryota > Metazoa > Chordata > Mammalia > Carnivora > Felidae > Neofelis > Neofelis nebulosa. Next base: position 16,996,737 of record NC_080796.1, on the reverse strand, counting down.
AAGAGAGGTCTCCAGCAGCTGCATCACTAGGCACAAGGAGCTCTTCACATTTTAGTGTCCTGGACAGGAGTGTCATCCTGTGAACAGAGGAGGAAAGAAGGAGTTAGGAAGAGACGGTGGGGAAAATCCTCAGCACATCTTGGGGATGCCAGATCGAGCAGTAATTGTACCACCAGTAGAAGTGACGGTAATAATAACGCTATGTGCTTGATGTATTTTTTTTTTTTTTTTTTTACATGCATCAACCCATTTATTCCTCACAAAAGCGACAGGAGTTAGGTACTTCTATTAGCCCTGTTCTACAGGTGAGGCAATTAAGGCACAGAAAGGTCAAGTGACTTCTAGGTCACACAGCTAGGAAGTAATGGAGTCAGGATTCAAAACCAAGGACCAGAGCTTGAGCCCTCAACTACTAGGTGACACTGCCCGTTCCCTGACACCTGACTTCCCATGTGCTTCCTGCCCTAGCTTCTTAGCCACTACCTCATCCCACTGAATTTCATCTTCCTGTTACACTGCTCCAAGATCTTTGGTGGCATAAAAGTGCAACAAGAACAGAAGGAATCGAAAAGAGAAGGTGGATACTTAGTAAAAGGACAGGAAAATAGCCATTTAGTCAACACTCATCCAAAAGTATTAGTTTTAGCTCCCTCTGGGATGAGCTGGCATTACCACCGTGAGTTCTCTGGCTGGGAAAGAGACATTTATGAACGCACCCGAGGCATCAGGTAGCATGTGCCGTTGCCCCCCCCAATGGACTATACTGAGTGTGTGGAGGCGCCTGAGTCTCTGGGGGTGTTTGTCCTTGGGGCGGTCGGGGAAGGCCTATGGAAGGCCGAGATTCAGTGGGAGGATTTCCAGGTAGCAGTGAAGGCCACCTCGGTTGGGGGTGCAGGCGTTTCTGGTGGGGGGCGGAGGATGCATCGCATCTTGTGGAATGCAGGGTGCTGCGGGCCGGCTGGAGTCCCGCGCCATCACAGGGGAAAGGGAATGGACGGGGGAGTTCAGCATGCTGAGGAGGGTGAACTCAAGTGGGATCAAAGGTTTTGCGGTAGGAGAGCAGCCACGGAGGTGGCATTTTCGGGATGATGAGCTTGGTGCTCGTGTACAGGGCGGGTCTGGAGACCAGGGATTCCGTTCGGAGTGGGCTGTGACTGCAGAGACAAGAAAGGGCAGAGCTGGGGCCACGGCGGAGATGGAGGGACAGCAGAAGGCACCAAATGGGAAACTCCCTGAGACCCAGATGATTAGGTAGGGAGGTGGGAGAAATTAAGTACCTCATCAGCAGAAACGCTTAAAGAGAACAAAGGAAACCAGTAGAACCCTTTGGCTTCCAGTAGAATACAAGTGAAGAAGCAGGAGGAGTTTGGTTCTGGGTGTGAGGGGCTGGCAGGCATCCGAGCACAGTGCCCTGTCCGTGGGGTTGGGACACAGGCCAGGCTGGCGCTAAGCAGTCAGGAGCGGCCCAGTGGCTGGTGGTGAGGCCCAACCTCAGGGGTCAGTCACAAAACACAACAGCTAGAGTGTGGGAGCCGGGGCTGAGGACAGAATGTGGCAGCTCTTCTTTAGGAGGGGGAGGGAGGGAGGCTGGCTGGGTGGCCCAGCGCTGACGGACACCGGTGGGAGGGAGGTGGCATCCGGGGCAGGTTGGCAGCATCAGCCCCTTGGCAGAGGTGAGGATGACCAGTCTTTGGTGGCACTTAGAGCTTCAATTCTTAGTTCAGAGCAAGACCACAAGGGGAAGCAAATGAGAGGGAGACAGAGCGATAGGGGAGGGGCAGACTTGGGGGCTATTCCTTTAGGACTGGGCAGATCAGAGCAGGTCTGTAGGCAGAAGGGGGTGAGCTAGTGAGGGGCTAGAAACCCGGAAGAATACATGGATGGATGAAATCCTCAGTGTCACCCCTCACTTAAAATGCACAGACACACACTACAAGCGTCCTGTAAAAATGTCCAGCAACTGGCATTTGGGGGAAGCCAGATCACAGCAGATGGGGGTTTGTCTGAGCAAGTAGGGACCTGTTCTCGGATTCACACGCTGAGGGTCTGAGGCAGGGAGCGCCCCGGCTGCTCTTCCTTTCAGTCACCTAGGAGGTGAGGTCGTCTGCAGAGCGGGAGGGGCTGGGGGGAGGAGTAACTGAGGAATGTGGGTGAAGACTGGCTCAGCCCGGTTGGTAAGAGTTCCTAATAGATCCAGGCAGCATGGCCGTGTGAATTGCACAGTGACACACACGAGTCTTGGCAAAGAGGGTGGTGCGACGGTGGCTTAGCTTTGCAGATTAGAGAGAGAGGAGGTCAATGGGAAGAGGGCAATGAAGGGGGCACCCGGGTGGCTCAGTCCGTTGAGCGTCCGACTCCTGATTTCGGCTCAGGTCATGACCCCAGGGTTGTGGGATCGAGCCTTGGCGAGGAGCTTGCTTATGATTCTTTCCCTCTGCCCCTCTCCCCCACCCACATGCACTGTCTCTCTCTAAAATAAAAAAAAATTGGGGCGCCTGGGTGGCTCAGTCGGCTGAGCGTCCGACTCCGGCTCAGGTCATGATCTCGCGGTCCGTGAGTTCGAGCCCCATGTCGGGCTCTGTGCTGACAGCTCAGAGCCTGGAGCCTGTTTCGGATTCTGTGTCTCCCTCTCTCTCTGCCCCTCCCGTTCATGCTCTGTCTCTCTCTGTCTCAAAAATAAATAAACGTTAAAAAAATTTTTTTTTTAAATAAAAAATAAAATAAAACAAAATAAGTGAGGGCAATGAAGGTGCAGGATAGCACTGAAGTGCCAGCCATGGACCTGGTCCCTGTGACCCCCCTGAGTTCTCGGCGTAGGACAGGTGCTAAGGGAGGGGCTGAAGAGGGAAAGCACAGGAGTGTGTTCCCAAGTGAGGAGAGACAGGCCAAGAACTGAGGCTTGGAGACCTGCCCACTTAACCAGGGGGGAAAAGTAAACAGAGTTCTAAAGGCAGGGGAGGCCCAGGAGAAGGTGGTATCTCATCAGCTGAGGGAGAAAGGAATTTCGAATCAAATACTGAGAGATCAAGGAGAATGCCCGGGAAAAGCATTGGAACCAGGCAGCGAGGAAGCCAGCACTTGTCGGTCCTACAAAGTCTTGAATGTGATGTCAAACATCCTGAGTGTCGTCCTTGGGGTAAGTTTATCTCTGGCATCACCTGAGCGCCCTACACAGTACTGGGTACGTAACAAGCATCTGAGAATCACTTGTTCAGTTTATTTACAGTGTGGGAGCCGGATCTTACTCGGTGCCCTCTTTCTGGGGGCGCTTTGCCTGTAAACAGAAGCCCGTGTTGTGATTTGATATAGCCAGCCTGTTCCAGGACTGGAGTTCCCGGAATGGCTCATTCTTTAAGCACCAAATGTTAAAATACTTGTGAGGGGCTGGGACACAGGCGGTTAACCCTCCACAGTGCCGATGCCTCGGGCCTACTTAGGCGGCCTTCCCCTGCTCTCTCTTGAAGGAGTCGCTCCGTCCTCTGTGCCTCACATAGGGCTGCCGTCTCTGGGAAGAATCACATTTATTCCCATCTTGTCTTTGTTCATCACTTTATCTGTCATCATTATTGAGAGGGACAAAGAGGATGGGAGTCGACACGCCTCCCGGGATAAAGGAATCCGCGGATGTGCAGAGATGCTGTGTGATGTAGCTTATTCTGATGACTAGAGCCCATGTCTGTCATGTCAACACTGAGCTCTGTGACCTTGGACAAGGTCATGTCCCCTCCTGGAGCTTCAGCTCCTTCCTCTCGAAAACCAGGAGGTTGGAGGAAGGGTGTCAAAGTGTTGTGCCTCCGTGACAGGTGACAGGTCAGGAGGGGGAGAAGGACAGAGAGGTGGGGGGTGGGGAGCTACTCTTTGGGACCTGGGCTTGGGTTTGGAAGCAGAGCGCTCATGAGGGTGAGGGCATCCAGCTCCCTCCCCAGGGCTGTCAGATACAAGTGACCCGAGAGGTCCAGGTGAGCCTGTCCCAAAGCTCCCAGAGCTTCTGCAGGAAGCCTTCTCTACCTGAGACCTCCCTGAAGCTTTTCCACCAGGGTGACTTCCTAACCCTTCAAGACTAGAAGATGCTGCCAGTGAGACGGGAAGCTCTCCTGGGAAGACAGGCGCCTCCTAGCCTGAAAATAAGAGGCAGCAGCCACTGGCAGGTGGCCACGTGGACTCAGTGGCTTCATCGTCAAAAAGAAGTGAGGATCTGAGGGGCACCGAGGTGGCTCAGTCGGTTGGGTGTCCGACTTTGGCGTAGTTCGTGATCACACGGTTCGTGAGTTCGAGCCCCACATCGGGCTCTCTGCTGTCAGTGCGGAGCCTGCTTTGGATCCTCTGTCCCTTTCTCTCTGCCCTTCAACCTGCTTACACACAGTCTCTCTCAAAAATAAACAAACATTAAAAGAAAAAAGTCCATATCCGAGGCACTTGTTTGCGTTCTGGACACCTGGTGGAGGTCTCCAGGTGACAGGATCAGATCATGCATCTATAATGGACGGTGTTAAAGAAACGTGAAGCATCTTTGTCTAACAGCCCAGCCAGAGGGGTCTTAGTCATACCTCAAGAGTCTTTGGGACTCACACCTTCTCTCTTGAGTGGGAATAACGTGAGGGTCCCTGGTGAGTTCCCCTGCCCCCAAACACATCAACCCCTCTGATACGTCTAGTTCTATCATTAGAGATTACTTCTTTTGGGTCAAGCAGTTTTCTCCTTTTTAAAAATTCATTTATTCACTCAAAAAATATACTTTTTAAGAACTACAATGTTCTCGGTTTAGTGGCAAATGCTGGGGATCAGTGATGGGAAAAAGGTAGAGAGAGATGATAAGAAAATAAGTAAGAGCGTATCAAATAGCGATACACACCATGACGGCAAAGTGCAACAGTGGATGAGAGTAGCCGAGTGGTCAAGACAGGCCCGAGGGACATCCGAAGGATGGGTGGGAAGCGTCCCAGGTGGGGGACAACCGGGACAGAGCTCTGAGCAGGGAGTGAGCTTGGTATAGTTGAAGAACCAAATGACCACTGATGTGGCTAAAGCACAGTGAGGGGAAGGATCAGGGGCACCTGAGAGCAGCAGGGCCTCACAAAGGGTTTGGATTTACTTTGAGTGCACTGGGATATCGTGGGACAGGGGATGGGGAGGCGTAGTGGGATGCACACCCAGAGATATGTCCAATCCTAGCCCCCGGTACCTGTGAATGTGGACTTACTTGAAACTGGGATCTTTGCAGATGTAATTAAAGACCTCAAAATGATTCTGGATTTAGGGTGGGTCCTACATCCAATGCCTGGTGTCCTTCTGAGAGAAAGGAGGGGGGTTGGGGATGCATAGAGCCAGGGAAAGACCCCATGAAGACAGAGGCAGAGATCAGAGTGACAGGTCTATAAGCCAGGGAATGCCGAGGATTGCTGACGGCTGCCAGATGCTGGGAGAGGCGAGGAGGGGCCGGGGGTGCCAGCGACCATCAGAAGTTAGGGAACCGGCTCGGGACAGACTTTCCCTCCGAGCCTCCAGAGGGAACCAACACTGCCCACACCTCCAGAATTGTGAGAAAATAAAATTTCTATGGTTTTAAGTTCCCAAGTCTGTGGAATTTGTTATGGCAGCCCTAGGTATTGAATACAGGAGGTGAGTAATTTTAGCCACGAGTAGATGATCTAAACACACACACTTTCTCCTTTGCTTGTGCTTCGAGCTTCCCCGAGACAACTCCCTGCCCACTGCCACATTCCGCCTTCTTCAGAGCGCCCCAAAGAGCTGCTGGTCCCCCACACTAGCCAAGTTGATGGGGAAGGTGTGCCCCCTTCATCTCTGAGCCTCTCTGGCAGGGAGCTGGGCCCAGGGCCCTGACTCAGTCACCTCGGTCTCCGCACACACCCACAGCACCACAGACCTCCGAATGGGCAGGAAGGTGGAGAAGGCACGGGCCTCCTTTCTTGTCCCTCTGTCCCCTCACATTTGCCACAACTCGTCTCAACCCAGTGCCTGTGTTTCTGCACACTTGAGCTCATCTGCGAGGAAGTGTGAGCAGGCACGCGCTGGCCCCGGCCCTGCCTCCTCAGGGGAACACGCCGGCCACTCACCTCTGTCTTGGGGGCCTCATCGCTGGGGTTGCAGCCTGGCTCCAGAACGGCCCCCTCTTGGTCCTTTTCCTCGCCTCTCCCCTGCTCAAAGCTGTGGCCGCCCTCCACTCCTCCAGGGGGGCTCGGTGGGGCCTCCCCCGCAGCTCCCTCCGCCAGCCCCTTTGTGTCTTGGCAACTCTGCCCGGGCTCACCCTCTTCATTTTCTGCCCTCTCCTCCTTCACCTCTGCAGACTTTTCTGTCTGTTCCCCGGCTGGTTTTTCTTCTGTGGGGCTCCTGCACCCGTTCGCTGCCTCCGGGTTGGAGGCCGGGGCTGGCTGAACGGCCTCCTCCTTGGCTGGACGGGTGCCGGCCTCCTCTTCAGAGCCCCCCACAGCCTCCTGGTGATGCTGGGCTTCCCCCGGGGCCCTGCCCTTCTCCTCCTGCTTCTCCGTCCTGCTGGACATCCTCCTCAGAGGAGGCTTCTCCTGGGACCCCAGCTCCCCCACCGGCTTCTCGCTGGGCGGCGGGGACCCCGGGGCCTTGCTCTTGGATGGGAACACCTCATCCCCATTCTCTTCCTTGGCACCATTCTCCTGGGATGACTCGGGGGCCCTGAAACCTCCCAGGTCCCCACAGTCTGACTGAGACCTTCGGAATCGCCTGGAGGGAGGACGCCTTTTTATCGAGCCCCTCGTCCGCACCTGGAAGAACAGGTGAAGAAAAATTATATGAAGCCTGTAAAAAAAGGCCAAGAGGAGGATGGCATGTTCCTTCAACGTCCAAAGCACCGCTCTGTCAGCCAGCTGTCAAAGGGTCATTTGATTTTCCAGGAGAATGTACCCTGTGTGCTGTGTATCACTGGCTAGGGCCCCAGGGGGTCGTGAAAGCACAAGGTAACCCATAGGTTTTTGTCTCATGAAAACGCAAATGCTTTCCCTCCACTAAAAAGGATAACCTCCAATTTTATTATCCTGTGAAACGTTCATCAGTTTCATGTCTAACTTAGCAATTTGATTCTAACATCTGTTTCTTCAATTGCCTATAAATAACCAGTTGTTTGTTCTCTGAATGAGCTTTACCATCTAAATTGACAAGCTGAATAAAATCTATCTCTCTTGTGAGTAAGGGTCACGTTTTAGCATTCAGGAAATTATACTTTGGCAAAGGTGAACCCAACAGAGGAGAGGGTTAAGGGCCTGCTGATGGCCTGGCCTTGCTCTGGGACCTCATGGGCACACCGCTGGACAGCTGGTGACTAGCTTCACCCCCTTCCCCGGCGTGGCCCTCCTGGCCCTCTGCAGCACTGGCTAATGCCAGGAAAGCTGAGCAGCTAGATGCCTTTGCTTTCCAGGAACCAGGTCCACCGTAAGCAGAAGCCATGCCTTAGAAGCGTCCAACGGAGCTGCCTGAAGATCCTCTCCTCTCTGGGAATCACTCAGGCCTCACGTAGGCCCACTGGACTTGGCCATAACTTCAATGGAAATGTTTATTTGGATGCCCTACTTTATTCATGTGATGTGTCCTTATTTAAGTCTTTATATGTAGATGAAATCTTATTTTTATAAACCTCAAATCTGATTTTCCCACTGGCTTACATTTTGGCTATTTGTCAATTCTAGTTCCTTCTCAGAAATATGGAGTCAATACTTGGTTTAAAAGGGCTTCCTAGGCCCTTTCCTGAGACCCTGGTGCTGCCAGCCCTACATAAGCTATCAAGGCTCTGCCCGGCCCTCATGATCAGAGGGTTCAGGAATAACCTTGCCTCACTCTGCTGCTGTCAGAAGGCTAAAGCCTCCAGTATTACAACCTGGGGGCAGTGCCTCCCTCCCTGCCCCGACTCCCTAGCCTCCCTAGAGAGCACCTTATGAAGAGACAAGGCTCTCCCCTGGATTCCTCTCTGCCGTCAGGGGTCTCTCTCTGGTCTCACTCTGGGCTGGAGGATCTCCAACCTATCCCCAGCCAGCAGACTCAAGCCTTAGCGCCAGTTTGTTTCCCTGGGTCCTACCTGTTTCTACACATTTGACTTTCTTCCCCTAGATGGGTTTTCTGGAATGGCCCAAAAGACCCCACTCTTTCCATCTATAACTTTAAAGTTATATCCATCCGCCATTCCCTGGAGTCACACGCCCCTTATGTCGGCCCTTGCCTGGCTCTGGCCCAGATTTGCTGGACACCTGCACGGGCTGTATTGGAGAATATCTCTGATTCGTACTGTGTATGGCATCAGGCAGAGGATCTGATGAAAGGAAGCACACACATCAGGGCAGCATCTACAGAAATGGGCCCTAGGTACATCCTTTTGCAAAGGGAACCGTTTGGATGTTCTTTAACGGGCAGGCTGCAGTAAGAATGATTTAAACCCATACTGGGTCGCTTAGAAGTATTAACATCAAGCCAGAACAGAATGTTCTGGAGTCCCAGTGACCCTGCCCACCCTCTGCATCAATCACCGATCGGGCCTTTAGCGTTTATTTTCAGCTTTTGACACGACTCTCTGTGCAGCTGGGGTCGGTCCTGAATTCTCACCCCTCTCTCCACAAAGGATAGAGCGTTCCACCCCCCAACTGTGCTTTCTGGGCGAGCAGCACAGCTACTGGGACAGGGGATGAGAGGCAGGCTAGGCAGAGGGATGATCTCAGTCACAGATCACCAGCAACAGAAGAAATTTCCCCTCTGCTGGAAACCAACTCCGACTGCAGCTCAAAAGCGTCCCCCTTTCCCCGAGACAACATCAGGGCAGAGAAAATCCAGGACTGGCACCGGACAGGGCCACAGCGCTTCGGACCCAGAGGTTACCTTATTGTAGCAGGGCAGATGGCTGCCCTCCGGAGGCTGGTCAAAGCTGACCGGCACCTCCTCCAGCTCGCCAGCCTGACACCGCACACCAGGGCTGCTGGGGGTGGACGGCGGGCTCTGGAATGGTGACACCGCGGCCTTGAGTCCAGGACTCTTGGGTGAGGCACCAGGCAGCAGGGCTGCTGGATCAAAAGCTAAGTTGGCCTGCCGAGAAAAGTGAGACGTTTCAAATGGGTGGGAGATGGGTATGTCTGCGTGAGCCTGTTGGGTGCCTGGCCTGGAACTGGTTGCGACTATATAACATGAGGCTTTTTGGGTTACTTCCTAACCAATTATCCACGGTCACATCGCGTCCGACCCCTGGAAACACTGCCTCCTCAAGCCATCTCTGGCTACCTGGCTCACCACAGGCTGCATTCCAGAAAGCCCAGAAAGTACCGATTTGGATCCAACAAAAATGCCCTGGAACAGCTCCAACTTATACACAAAGAGGCCAAAGTAGCACCTGCAGGCACACGATCTCACAGCAAGTCAACGCCCTTTATCAACTTTCTCAGCAGAGCCAATAGTAGTCACTGCCTACAGGATGCCTCCTATTTGCTGGCATACAAAACCTTCCCCTCTACAACAGACCTGTGTGTTCCATTTTGTTCTGATCGTGAACGTCAGGAAGGTGGCGAAGGAGCCTGCCCCGAGATTCAAGCCAGCTCTGCTGGTCTCTTATGCGTTGTTGGTAGATGGCCAGAAGAGTGGTGGACACAGCAGGCTGCCCAGCCCTTCCAAGAGGGAGCCCGCGGAGCAGACGTCAGTGTGTGCCCCACCTGGGCCATGGCGGGGCAGGCGAAACCAAATTCAAGGGCATCCGGAGGGCAACAGAGGGGAGAGGTTACCCAAAGGTAACAGAGGCCTGAGGGAGCCAAGAGCTGGGTAGGGGCGGGGGGCAGGGCGAGGCAGGTGGTCCCAGCTCCACCCTGTGGCAGTGGAGAAGGTGGTGGTGCAGGAGGGCCTGTGGGGTGGATTGCAGTGAGCACTGGGTCCTCTTTAGCGCCATCGAGGGGCAGTCCTCCTGCTCCGGCGCCCTCTGGGTCTCCAGATCCTGGCCCAGCAGGGAGGACTCGCCCGGAAGGGATGGTGTGACGGGCAGATGACGCAGTGGGAAGTACAGGGGCTCTCCACACAGACAGACCTGACTGCAAAGCTCAGATGTTTCACTTAATAGCTGTGTGACCTCCAGTGAGTCCAATAAATAGCCTGAGTCTTGAACTGTATTTGTCCAAACCGGTTAGCGTGACCGCCTGAGTCCTTCATGATCTGGTCCCTGGCACTCGCTCCTGCCATCACCCACTCATACTCCACACTCCCTGCCTCCCTCCAGAGCCCCCCCAGTGCCCCCTTCTTCCAGCCAAGGCTCTGCTGTCCAGGAGAACTGTGTGTGCTTTTGGACCTGCAGACTCTACGCTGTTATTCTTGTTTAGGAAAGTACCAGTATCTCTGTGATATTAAGAAAGACCTTACAGCAGGGGCGCCTGGATGGCACTCGGTTAAGCATTGGACTCTTGATTTCCACTCAGGTCACGATCTCTTAGTTCATGGGTTTGAGCCCCACACTGGGCTCTGAGCTGGCAGCACTGAGCCTGCTGGGGATTCTCTCTCCCTCTGCCCCTTCCTGACTTGTTCTCTCAAGTAAATAAATAGACTTAAAAAAAAAAAAAAAGGCCTTACAATATGGACAAAACTCAGTCACGGTAAGAGTTAAGAACATGAAGGTTGCATAGCAACGCTGTGAGCCCAAACCATGGCAAAGAGCAGCACATGGTGAGTGCCTGTGACGGCTTCAGGGCAGTGGACACTTGGGTTGGGAGTTAAGAGGTCTCCCTCCCACCCCCGCCCAATTTCAAGCTGGAAAGTTCCCTCTGTAAGACTGCCTGCAAATAAAATATATTTTGCTAGCCAGCAGGAAACTTGAACTTGGAATTATGGGCTAGTCCAGTGAAGAAAAATCATACCTCATAACTCATCTAATAGAGTATTTAGAAGGAAAGTCTAGCTGATGATGCATTTCTTAGTTCTTGGCCCCCCCCCCCCTTCCCAACAAAGTAAGGGCTCCTATGGCACCTGGCCAAATTGTCATTCTGTTCTTCTTCTTTTTTTAAAAGTAGGCTCCAGAACTCACGACCCTGAGATCAAGACCTGAGCTGAGATGGAGTCTGACGCTTAACCGACTGAGCCACCCAGGCGCTCCTTGCTGCTGATGTTCTTAATGAGATTGAAGGATCAGTGATCACAACCTTCTTCTCAGTGGCTGAGCTTCCCAGAGATGTTCCTCACTGACGGGAAAGGGGAAGGAGACCGAGACTGCGGGGCACAGAGCATGTGGGAACTAACTTCTGGCACTCGGATGAGGGCTGAGGTGGGCTGCAGGAAGGCCAAGGTGCAGGTCCCGGGCTACACCCCTCAGCTGGCTGTGCATCGGGATCCTTTCTGAGAGACCCTCCTTACGTACGTATTCGGGAGCCTTGCACAGGCAGAAGCTCCTTCCCCGCCGCTGCTGTGGTGCCATCAGGCCTTTTCAGCAGGAGTTACCCTTCAGGGAGTCCCCTCCCACCGGCCACAGGGCGGGCTCAGGCCAGAAACCAGAGAGGCTTTTCTTGACCAGAAATCAGGCCCGGGCTCTCCCAGAGGTGGAACTGTAGAAGCAGCAGCTACTTGTCTCGGCACGCCTCTATAACAGTGATTTCTGACTAGGTTTTCCTGGTCGGGCCCAGATGGGAGGATACGGTGCACAGGAGCCTTACGGTTCTCCTGGGTGGAGCACAGAGACCGTGGTGAGAGCTCTCGCGTCCTCCACACGCCCTATCCAGACATGCCCCACTCCTCTGCGCTTTGGCTCACGCTGTCCCACACCAGGGGCACCTTCCTCCTTCCTTTCTAGCCACCCATCCCTGAGGACCAACTCAGGGTGTAGGTGTTTCATAAAGCATTCATTAATTACTCCTGCCCACTCTTCTCTCTTCTTGCTCTAAAATTCTAGAGCACGGCTCTCACCTGGGGCGACGGTGGGGGGCAACTGTGTTCCCGGGAGATGCCCAAAGACGTCTTTCATTGTCACAACTTTTGGAGAGTGCTACCGGCATTGAGTGAGTAAGGACCAGAAATACTACTAAACATCTTGCGATGCACAGGGCAGTGCCCCGCCACAAAATCATCCTGCGCGAACACTGCCCAGGTTGAGGAACTCTGATTTAGAGGAGTAAGAACTGACACACGGCAAGCACACCATTTAGACCTCTGGGGTTTCCTCTCCTTTAAGTCTCTTATTGTACTAGGTGTGAAAATCCCGTCTCCCCCAAAAGGCCGCGAGCTCAAGTACAGTGCCGCACGGTCAGTTCCATCCCCAGGAAAGGCGGCCAGCTGTGGTGCAATGGTGAGGGCTCTGGGTTCACAAGCTGATAGACGGAGAGGCGGGCATTCCAAACAACGGATTCTGCCATGTCAGTGCAATGCCTAGCTGTTGAATTTCAGCCCTGTGTAAAGCTGAAACGGTTCGTGGGGGCATTCAGGCCTTGCTTGGGAGGACTTGGCTAGTCCTGGAGTGTCTCTTGGGCTCTAATGTCTTTTTCCTGTAAGATTCTTGAGACATCCCATTATCCGCCAACCGCCATGATCTGTTAACTTCATGAGCTCATGCTTGACATGATGTTTATTTTAGCTCTTTGCCCCTAGATAGGGCTCCTCATCCTTCACAGCTGGTTATCAGAGATCAACTCTTCAGGTGACAGACGGTGCTATCCCCAGGAGCCCCAAAGACGTGCACAGGTTGCACAAGAGGTGGGGTGGCGTCAGAAGTAGCAATGGGTAACCACTGTGCACTTACCTGAAGCTTCTCAATCAGAGGCGAACTCTTCACCTTGATTTTAGGAGGGTGGCTTGCATTGGGCGGTGATTTCTACAGAGCAAACGGACCAAAACAACGGAATCAGTGAGGTGAAGGGAGGTGGGGTTCTGGCTGGAGCCCCAAAGGCCCAGGTGAAAGAAGAGGAGAAGTTGATTTCACCGCTTTCCCACTTAGCTTTCAGCAGCCCACCCACCTGGTCAGGGCCTGGGCCTGGGTGGGCTCCCCACCACCCCTCCCTCGTCTCACAGGTATAAGACCACTCGAATCTATGAATCAGAGCAGGCTGGACAGACATCTGAAACACAGGCGGTCTCCTGTTCCAGAAAGGATGACTTCCTGGTCATTATGAGACAACAGACTATGTCTGAGGGGATGAGATTTTCACCTCCTGACCTTCAACAACATGAGCCAATGACGGGAGGGAATTCCAGAGAGAAAGGGCAAAATGACTATTTGTTCTGTTTGTACAAACAACAGAAGACACCACAGACCAAAGGTGAAAGCTTACAGAGGTTTAACTGAAATTTCTCCCTTGAACTAATGATATTTTGGAAAATCCAAACCACCAATAGTGTTATTTATAGATTATCATTTTCCAAAACACCGTTCATTTCGATTAAGCAGACATTTGCCGAGTACCTACTACATTCCCGGCATTGTCTTGCCTGGTTATATGAAGATGAACACGATATGGTCTCTGGCCTCTAGAAGCGATCGAGGGCTGATACATACATATAAAACCATACATATGGAGGCACCTTGGTGACTCAGCTGGTTAAGTGTCCGACGTCAGCTCAGGTCATGATCTCATAGCTTGTGGGTTCGAGCCCCACATCGGGCTCTGTGCTGACAGCTCAGAGCCCGGAGCCTGCTTCGGATTCTGTGTCTTCCTCCCTCTCTGCCCCTCCCCCACTCGTGCTCTGACTCTCTTGGTCTCTCAAAAATCAACGTTGAAAGAAATTTAAAAATAAAAAACAAAACCATACGTTATGTTCTGCTAGTTGGAGATATGTTTGTGATGAATGTAGGTCAGGAACCTTGTCTGTATTTTATTGTATCTAAAAAGATGGACCCCTTCTTGTTTTGTCTAAAATCCCTGCAACTTGAGTCTGGTTCTACAGGTAAATGAGGACACTGATGATGACGATGGTGAAAAAGAAGATGGCGGTGACTTCCATGTTGTTTAGCAGAGGCCAAGGCACAAAAGGGATTTTTCTACAGTTTAGAGACCCCACACACATTACCTGCCCCAGCCCCCGTGGACTCATTTACCCGGATCACAGAAAGAAGAACACCAATCTCCTGGAAACATTCTGAGATACTTATTGAGTGAGATGATTGTATTTTAGTGGTGGAAGGAGGAAGATTTACTCAGTTCAACTCCTTGTGACCCTTTTAAGGCCCAACATTGAGGAAGAGGCACTGGAGTGGGACAGTTTCCAGCTGGGACTCTGGCTCTGACAAGAGCCGGACGGGTGCCCCGGCCTCAGCCTCCTCCACCAACACCCAGGCAGGTGGGTTAGAATAAATGACTCTCAGAACGCCTCCAGCTCGAAGGTGCCTCTGGCTCCATGAGTTTACACTGTCAGACAAACTCCTAGAGCAGTTTTCAAGGCGTCTTGTGTTGGTGACAAGTACAAAGAGCTGCCAGCCCCAACTCAGCTGACTTCTGTGCTTTATGGTGAAATTTCACACGAGCCACTATTTCTAAAGATACTGTTTAAGGAAGTGCAGCAACAATTTTGCTGACAAACTTTGCTTTTTGTAATACCAGAAACTCTTCTCTTCCTCAACTGACCACTATATGTATATACGTATACATATGTGTATGTGTGTGTGTATATATACATACATATATATATATAATTTATTTATCGTTGAAAGACAGAGAGAGATAGAGCACCAGTGGGGGAGGGGCAGAGAGAGAAGGAGACACAGAATCCAAAGCAGGCTCCAGGCTCCGAGCTGTCAGCACAGAGCTCGACGCGGCGCTCGAACCCACAAACCGCAAGATCATGACCTGAGCCGAAGTCGGATGCTCAACCGACTGAACCACCCAGGTGCCCCCATATATATACTTTTAAGTAGGCTTCACGCCCAGCACGGAGCCCAACATGGAGCCTGAATTCACGATCCCAAGATCAAGACCTGAGCTGAGATCAAGAGTTGGATGCTTAACCAACTGAGCCATCCAGGCGCCCCCTGACCACTATCTTCTGATGAGAGTGAAAATTCAATACACGCAGCGCCTTCGCTATAAGATAGTGCGGGGAACCTAGCTCATGCTCCCCAAGATCCTTATTGCTTGGAATTGAACAGCAAAGCAGGAGGACTCCAAAAATAGCTGCTAGTGCAGTTCCTAGGAATGGCAGCAGGTGGCAGCATTTCCTTTGCCATTTAACACGGGACTCCAGGCAGGTGGCTGGGCCTAAGACCACCGAAGGAGAAAAACCAGCCTCAAGCTCTATGTGTGTATATTCATTTCTGCACATGATGTTTCTATACCGTCTAGAAATCATGAACCTGACTTTTCAGATGGGAGTGTTTTTCGGCCCTTCTCTGGCAGACAAGGCAAGGTTTACGGCCATATTAAATACCCTTTTGCCTGGGTTCTCCAGAAAGGAGTAACTCCTGGTCACCCCATGGTCTCAGGCCTGAGCAGGCATAGGGAGAGGACGGGAATGAAGGGACGGAGAGACCCTTCCCTGCACTGCGCCTCGGGGACTGAGCGGCAGCCCGACTGGGGCCCTCCCTTCAGGCCCCCCTGAGGTTCCCCAAGGCCACGCCGTGGGAACGTAAAGTGGAGAACTGCAGGCCACAGACTCCGTCCAGCCCAGCCACACAAAGCTGGTTGTTCTTTTTATTTCTGTGTGATTTTCAAGGTGACAAAAAGTCATCGATCCTGGAAGCGATGTCCTTCTTATGTGCAAGCAGCCTGTCACTCCAGACAGGACTGTTTCCTCTAACATCCACCCTCCTACTCATCCAGCCCTTGGCCCTTCTTCTATGCTATTTAACCGCTGGGCGGTACCTCATGGGATGAGCCTGTAGGTTTATTTCTCCCAGAGCCGGGAAACTAACCTGACTCATTCTGCTTTTATTCCAGAGAATAAAACACCCCCATCTGGCCCCCATCATCTGTCTGGTTAGTGTTCCTGTCTTACTTCACAAATAAGGAAGAAGGCTCAGTGCAGTATGGTGGCTTCTCCAGGGCCAACTCTGGGTCATCAGGGGGTAGCCTCACAGGAGGCTCCTGATGGCCAAGGCCGCAGCCTGTCGCCCAGGGGCTGCAAGTCACAAGGAGAAGCTGACCCTTGGTAAAGAGAAGTTGTCGGTATGCATCTGGCCATAGCACGAGCTCATAACCCCATGATGCCACACAACCATCAAGTCAGTGCTTGAAGAAATGCCAACAGAAAAGACTCAGTTTTTAAAAACCGTGTTTCTCGGGGTTCCCATTCCAGAAGAAGGCTGCTGTTCGGTGTGTGGGGCAGCGATCTCTGAGCAGTGGGGCTCTAGACGCCCCCACCCCACTGGATCAGGGGCAGCTGCGAGTTTCCGCTTTCTCTGGTGGGCTTTGGCCTGTAAGCCTTGGGTGGGAAAGGCTGCTCTCCTCCACGTGTTCGTTACATACGTGCTCAAGGTCACACGGGTATCTAGTGTCTATGGTCAGGCTGCTGGTCCTCAAAAAGGAAGGGGGAGGGAGGTAGTTGAAGCGGGATTTGTGAATTGAACCGTCTTTGGCTTGCTTGCTTTCTCTAGAGGCTGGCTTCCCAGGCTGGACAAGAGAACACGTGAGTTCATTTCTGCGGGAGTGTGACGGGAGCACAGTAAAAGCTCATGGGCTGCTGGGATGGGGGACGGAGAAGTCACTCCTACAGCTACAATTAGATAAATAAGGGTCGGTACATATGCAGTTTGGGAATCTACTGCCGGCTATGATCTGTGATACCAGCACCTTCCTTGTGTTGGTAACATTGGCTATTTATATGTGAGGGCAACGAGGCTTCTGTGTGCTCTGATTTTCTTCCAATGATCCAGAACAACAGCCAGTCTTTGCAAGGATAGCACAGAACCATGGCATTCACTCATGTGGCAATTCTGCCTTATGTAAGTGCTGCGTCTCTTTCCAGGTGTCTTTTCCACAAGGAATGTCATATAAGCCGGACCTGGAGTAGAACATAATACTCTACAGCACATTCTCTTTGTTGAAATTCTCAGTCTTGAGAAACAGTGTTCCTGTCCTTGACAGACCCTGAAGGAGGCTCCGTTAGAGAGAGTAGGAAGGAACCTGGTCTCCAAAGTAAAGAATTCTGGAAGCAGTAAGAGGAGATGCATCCCCCAGTCTGAAAGGGAGAAACTCCCTGCACAGGTTACAAGGTCTGAATGTGTGCCTCCTGTGCCCCCTCCCGTCAGAAGAAGAAGGCAGACTCACGACCGGTGTCCCCTGAGCCCTGGAACGGCACTTACCTCCTCACCGTTCTGGCCCAGCTCTACCTTGGGGGGGAACAGGGGGAGGGAGCAGGGTGGTTTCCTTCTTGTTGGCTTACAGGCTGGTGTCTGGAGGGAGGGGGACAGACAGACACACAGAAAGAAAAAGAGAGAGAGGTAATCAGGCAACAGGGAGGAAGAGGAGGAAGTGGAAGCTGGTTGAGGAATGTTCAGGGATGTCTGGAGGAGAAAAGATGTAGGACGGCTTGCCTGCCACTAGCCATACACAGGAACTCTCTCCACCCGTCCACCCCTCTGACTCCCAGGCTCCCGTCCCAGTCCTGCTGCTGCTGGAGCCTTACTTGACATTCGCTGGCCTGAAACAACATCTCAAACCGAGATCTGCTTCTAGCCTCCAGGCGCTGCCAGTACCCTAGACCAACACTAGCTTCTTCACCCTTTATGACATTCCTACAATGTCTAGAAATCAAGGACTGATTTTTCAGATGGCAAAACAAAAGCACAAAACACTGTACCTAAAAAAGCATGATAGCAACGCCTTTGTCCCAAGGGGCCACCCCCCAACTTTGGGGTGCCCTTCCTTCATGTTCTCCTAAGGAGCTCTTCAGACTGCGTGACTCCAGAAAATGTAGCCCAAATCTCCCCCTTTTACTCTGTCCTCTCCAGCAGGATACCTCTGGGGCCCACTGATCATTGGATCCCTGTCCTTCTGGATCCCTGGCTTCCTATCTGAATGCACGTTCCTGTAACTCTTCTCTTCCTCTTCAACTCTCAATTCAGAATCTGTCCCCCTCTTGCCTTGCTCCTGATTCCTGGACCCTGGGGCAGGGCTGAGGATGGGCATTTCTTTATTCTGAACCAGTCTAGGCCTGGCACAGCTGGGCGAGATCTAAGTCTCCCATAGTGGATGATCGAGATGGAAATGAATCCAGGCATCCATCTTTCCAGCTCTCTGCCCTTTGTCTCCTCGCTCCGGGCCACAGTGTAAGCCTCACTCTGGTGAGGAAAGATCCTGCACAGGCCAGCAGCATGGCCACATTCCTCACATTCAGAGGGACCCCTCTCTGGCTTCTCTTCCTAATTTGGTAATTACCAAGCCTCCTCCCTCCCTCTCCTCTGGGCCTGACCCAGACTTCCCCTTCCTCCAGCCCCCTTCCAGAAGAGGGGCTCGGAAGACGCCTGACTCACCTCCTTTGCAGCGGCTGCCTGCTCCCTAAACCGCCCAGCCAGCTGGGCCACCGAGGGGGGTGCCGAGTCATCCACATTGGCACTGGTCTCTGCCGGTCTTTCCTGGCAAACCAAGGGAAAGCAAAAGTTAACCAGCAAATCTATCCTTGGCTCTTCTCAGTGTTGTTACTGGGTGCCACACACGGCCCTTGTTTTGTGACCGTAAGCAGAGAAGCTGTGACAATGAGGTATTTTAACAGCATCTTGCAACTGACCCCTGCATCCAAGGATTTTAAAAATCATCCAGTCGGGGGCGCCTGGGTGGCTCAGTCGGTTAAGCGGCCAACTTCGGCTCAGGTCATGCTCTCACGGTCCGTGAGTTCGAGCCCCGCGTCGGACTCTGTGCTGACAGCTCAGAGCCCGGAGCCTGCTTCAGATTCTGTGTCTCCCTCTCTCTCTGACCCTCCCCCGTTCATGCTCTGTCTCAAAAATAAATAAACATTAAAAATAATAATAATAAAAAATAAAAAATAAAAAAAAAATAAAAATCATCCAGTCGGGGTGCCTGGGTGGCTCAGTCGGTTGAGCGTCCGACTTCAGCTCAGGTCATGATCTCACAGCTCGTGAGTTCAAGCCCCATGTTGGGCTCTGTGCTGACAGCTCAGAGACTGGAGCCTGCTTCGGATTCTGTGTCTCCCTCTCTCTCTGCTCCTAACCCACTCGCATCCTGTCTCTGTCTCTCTCAAAAATAAACAAACATTAAAAAAACCTTTTTTAAATCATCCAGTCAACCACGTGCCGTGAATATTTAGGGTGTGCTCGGCCCTGGGTGTGGCTCTGGGTCCCGACCCGAAGGGGAACCCAGGGGTCTGGGAAGCAGCGTAAGCCCTGTGCTCCTCATGCTGCAAAGACCTAGACTGAAAAGGGGCATGTGGAGAGGAGATGACAGGAGTCGCCTTCCTTTGGTCAGAAGAGGCTTTCAGAAATGGGGGCTGGCAAAATGCATTGGCAAGCAAGGCTTCAAGTGTATGAAATGGGGTAAGCAAATGCCCTTTATTCAACTTTTAGCATGTGTATATGTCTTGTCTTCCCTCCTTAACTGAATGCCTTGGACAAAGAAGCGTCCGGTACGTATTTGTTGAATTAATAAATAAATGACAGGAGAAGCAGGTAGCACGGCCAGACCCCCTGGATTCAACCCCTGGGTGGCTCTGTCTCCCACTAGCTCAGTGACCTGCACGAACGCCTTTACCTTTCTGTGCCCTGACGGGGATAATAGTAGCACATCACTCGCAGGGTCTGCGGATTAAATGATTTACTATCTGTCTGAAGGGCTGGGACCAGGCCTGGCACACCCGTAAGCGCGTTGAAAGATTTGTTTAAATTCCTACAGCAACGGGGTCCTTTCAAGAGCCCCTGTGATGATTCAGGTCAGGTGCTTGACACGGTGCGTTTCTGTCTCCCCAGAAACTCATCGCTTTCCCTCCTGTTCTTTTTGCTGGGGGAACCACCTGGGCGATGGGCTTCTCCACGTTGGCTACGAGCGTGCCTGTGCCCCTGCCCTGCCACCAGCAAAGACCACTGCTTCCCCGCAGCCTTCCCTCCCTCCAGTGCCTCCAGGCTCCCCCAGGAGGCCAAGACGCACGCACCCCAGACACCGTTCACCCCCGCCTGCCACCTGTCACCGCGACACGACACACTCGGTGAGTCAGCGAGTGCTGTAAAGGGCCGCCTCGCATGCGGCCCCCATAGTAATTTTTTAAACGTCCCTTCTTAAGACATGAGGCTTCTGTGTTTTGTGACCACGTTGACGGCATTTCTCACACGGCTGCAAACGCGCCCTACCTCTTCCCCTCCTCATGGGTGGCCTGAGACTGGGAGGATCTGAGCGGCAGCTGGCCCAAAAAGTCCACGTCGCCACGGGGCGCATACTTCCCAAACACAAGGCGTGCTTCCCCCCGCTTCCGGCGCCCCCACGACACACAAACACACACAGGCACGCATGCGCGCGCCAAAAAACAAAACAAAACAAAACAAAAAAACCCGTACATACGCACGCACGCATGCGTGCGCCAATACGCATGCGTGCCCACGGGGCGCGTGCACTGCACATGCGCGCGCACGCACTTCTTAGGCCCTCCTTTTTTTCTGCCTTGGTGAGTTTCCGTAGGGGTGTCGCAGTAAATGTGTCTGGTTGTGCCAGACGCTGCCGGCTTGGGGCAGGGCAAACCCGGAGCCCACCAAGGAAAGGTGCAGTTAAGTAGATGGGGCAGAACTCTGTGAGGAAGGCTTTGTTCAGAGACGGGCAAGAAGTGCTGGGACCACGGCCCTTCAGATCTGAGAACAGGCTGTTCTGGAGGAAAGACCAGTCCGTCCGCCTTTACTGTTTCCGGCGGCGATTCAAGGTCAACCCCATTCCAGCCTAAACACCCGATGCTGACTTCGCATAAAGATGTGAAAAGATTCACCTCTTTTCAAGATGCCAGGTTCTCCGTAATGCTGGGGAAAAGCGGGGGAATCTGATGCCCACTCCGGGAGGGGCCCGCTGGGCAGAGGCACACGACTCACACCTGTCTGCCTTCCACGCTTGCCACGATGGGGGTTGTCAGAGGGGAACGGCTCATCCTTTGGGAACAACGGAGAGGCTTCGGGCACAGTGTGATTACTTGGGCCGCCCTTGGCAAAGACGCCAGGCCGATCAGTTTGTCCATCTGTCTAACTTCCTGCCCACGTTAACAGATCAGTCTCTCTGTCCGTTGCTATTTATTGCTCGGGGTCCTGCTGACAACGTACTTTACCTCAGCTTCGAAGGCACCCAATCACTGGTGTGCAGGAAGATACATTCCAGATAAAAATAGAGCTGTATAGGAATCAAAAACTCCTCCCTAACTTCCCTGTCTGGAAACTGGGCTTGGCCAGGGGCTCAGAAGTGAGAGAACTGTGAGGCTTCTGGAAGCATTTAGGGCTTAAAAGCTGGGTTGAAGGAAAGATTTTAATACACCCGAGTTTGTTTTCCTGGAGCCCAATGAATGACTTTTCTTCAGAACGTCTAAGGACTCCAGAGCTGGTTGAAACTGTTACATCCACTCACCACCCGCCCCTCCTCAGATTCTTTTTTTTTTTTAAATATTAGATATAATTTATTGTCAAACTGGTTTCCATACAACACCCAGTGCTCATCCCAACAGGTGCCCTCCTCAATGCCCATCACAGTCTCTTATTCTCAGTTGTAGAAGACTGCCTTCTCCTAGCTAGCCCACTGAAGCCCAGAAAGGGCGAGTACCTTAGCCAGAGTCACACAGGAGGAAGCCAAACAATAATCTATGAAACATTTTACTCCAACACCCGATAACCCAGCAAAGGATATTAGTTAAGTAGTATAATTTGTGAAGGTGTTTTGAAAACTAAAGTGCTGTACAAAGAGTGAAATTATTATTAGCCACTGGGTTGCACGGGTACAATGGAAGAAGCATGGCCTTGGAGGTGGACAGAAGCCAGTGGCCCAGCCCGTCTGAGGTCCTGCCTGGATTTCTGCCTTGCGACTCTGGCAGGTACAACTACTAACCTCCTCCAGGGGTCTGATGGCACACCACCTCAGGTCCAGGTTAGTGAGCAACTTCACTAGCTTTCTGTCTTGGCGCTGGGGCTGGTTTGGTAAGGCCATGCTCTCACCTGGACTGAGAAGGACTTCCATGCCCTTGCCTCGTCTCAGACATTCCTGGGACCCCTCAGCCTCCCCGGGATTAAGTGTTCTTTCTCTGCCCCTAAAATGTCCACAAAGTATTTAACACAGAGCCTGGAACATAGAAAGTCTTGTTGAAGGGTGCTGTCTTTCTCCTCCCCACATCCAACCCAGCCTGCAGTCTCAGGGCCTGGGTACCTGTTCCCAGGGTCACTGACACACTCTGGACCGTGTCGGTCACAGGACCACCCCGGCCTGCATCCACACTGAGTCTTAACCACTGCTTAGACCTCAGCTCATCCTTTCTTCCTGGGCCAATCTCTAGGTCTTAAATCTGTTTTCTGGACTCCTGTCCCTTTGTGTCTTGCTTTAGATGACACTCATTTCCTCGGACTGTCGGTCTTCATTCCCTTTTCCTGGGCCCAGATCTTGCTTACCAAGCCCTCCCTGCTACCATTCCAGCCCGGCTCTGCCAGCCAGCTTGGAAACCACTTGTGTGGTTCCTGTCTGACTTTGCCTAGGCCAGAAAAAAAAAAAAAAAAATCACCTCTGGTGTTTACTTTCCATTTCTATGGGACTTTCTTCTCAGAACTGAGGAGCCCCTGTGTCTGGACGGCATGGAACTTCCCCCAAGCTGTTGCCATGTTGAGTAAATACGATTTGCATGCTGCCTACGATCCACATAGTGGGACCTTTGTGTACAGGTCCGAATTGGGCTCTGCCCACCTCCCTGGCTCTGCCCCTGTTTCTCCATCCTCCACCGTGGCCCAAAGTCTAAGTATCTGACAGTGTCTGGGCCTTGGATTAGGGAAACAAGGCACCAAGGGAGGCCTCTTCATCTGTAGCTTGGGAGGAGAAGCAATGAGGGGGCTCTGCCCGGGGGCTGAGGAACCCCTGCTCTCGGCTAAACGGAAGGTTCTCTTGCTCACCAGAAACAGGCCAGACACCCAGAGCCTTGAAAATATAAGGTGTGCTTGCTTCTTTGCACTTCTAGATCGACAGGGGATCTTAACCCGGTCATTTAAGGGATCTGCACTCTTCCAACAGGACCATACTTAAACCACACTTCAAAGGGCTCAACAGACAAGTCTCTCTGGGATGCCACAGTGGTTCCAGAGTCTTCCTTTACACCCTTACCTTATATCCCTGACACTTCAGTTCACCCCAGTGTCCAGCCATTACCATCCTTGGATGATGCAAACGGCACTGGACCGGGAACCAGATGGGCCCATTTGACCCCCCTACATACTTAGGACACCTGCTATGTGGGAAGCACTGTCCTTAAGAGCACTTGACACATTTCCTGTAACGCTCACAACACCGCTGCCAGAAGAAGAAACTGCCCAGAGTTGCTATTCAAGTTAGGAAGGGCCAGCCCCACAGTTATCTAGATTCCAAAGCTCTAGCTCTTTCCAGACCAACATGCTAGATAACTCTAGACCTTTACTGGAAGGGTTATCTTATTCAGTCATTAATATCTTAGTCTGCCATCAATCAATATTTACTGTTCTAGGCCCCGGGATATAATAGCAAACAAGGCAGAGTTCTTACCCTTATGGGGTTGCTATTCCAGCGAGGGAAGCAAACAGTGAACATACACACAGATAAATAAGGTAGCTCGTTAAATGCTAAGGAAGAGATAAAATAGGGCACTTTATCTCTGGGGGGTGTGGGAAGGCATTTATGAGGGAAGACATCATCCGAGTTAAATCCCAGCTGAGGAAAGGGTGGGGGGAAAACTCTCCTGAGCAGAAAGCACAGACAGAAACGAAGGCTGAGGGCCAGAGCGAAAAGCGTGGCAGGGACGTGTTGGATACGTGAGACAAGGGGAGGTAAGGGCGACAGACAGCCTGGGGCCTGCCATGTGGGAAGCAATCTGTATTCTATTCTGAAGGAATGGAACGCCATTTGGAGGGTTTCAAGGACGGGTGTGACCTGGGTCACACATAAGAGGCTGTCTGTGGAGGACAAATGAGAAGTAGAAGTGGAGACCAGGAGGAAGGTTCTGGCAGTGGTCCAGGTAATGGTGGCGTGGCCAGACTTGCAGCAGGCAGGGGGTGCGAAAGGGTGTGCTGGGAGTAGGACAGCGAAGAATTATTGATGCACCAGGTCCAGGACGCGAGGGACGAGAGTGGCCAAGGACGACTCCCGGAAGTCTGATTTGGACAACGGGACTCGGGGGTATTGTTTCCTGGGTTGGGGACGGCTTGTTGGGGAAAGAAATGTGACTGAGGGTAGATGGGGGGATGAACAGGTCTTGCTTGCTCATGAAAGTCTGGACTGTCTGTAGATACCCAAGTGGAGACAACAGTGCAGGGAGCCGAATGGACACCCACATCTGGAGCTCAGAGGAGGCATCCAGGCTGGAAACAAAACTCATTAGAGATGGTATTTGCAGTCACAGGACTAGATGAAATCACAGGATACACAGAACAGGGAAAGGAGGAGGTCCACAGACTGAACTCTGGGCCACCTGCTTATCGGCGCTGAGCTGGCTTTGCTCACAAAGGTGGGGACACTGCTCCTGGGGCTGCAAGGCCAGCCCTGCAGACACTTCCCTGCAGACTGCAGACGGGAGGAGTGGGCGCCGGAAGACTTCTGTGCCTTAGGTGACAGAAGGTAAGAAATCCTGGAATGTCACCGGCCAGAAAAAAACCTCATGTCCTTCACCCATGCTGCTGGCTCCCCTTATTCCTCATTTCTTGAGCATCTGTAGATCCCACAGGACGCGCTGGGATAACGGTGACCCTGACAGAGGAAACAGCCTGTTTTGGAGGAGGTGGGAGTGGAGGGGATGTGAAGGAGAACAGCAACATGATGAGGCAGGAGAATGGGAGCGGATGTGAACGCTGATCAGATATTTCACATAAGGGGCACCTGGGTGGCTTGGGGGTAAACATCCGACTTCGGCTCGGGTCATGATCTCACGTGAGTTCGAGCCCCACGTCAGGCCCTGTGCTCTCAGCTCAGAGCCTGGAGCCTGCTTCAGATTCTTTGTCTCCCTCTCGCTCTGCCCCTCCCCCTCCCCCTCTGCCCCTCTCAAAAATAAACATTAAGTTGTTATTTTTTTTTAAAACCAACAAATATTTCGTATAAGTCTAAAAAAGTCCCCAATATCCCCTCCCTACCCACTTATAGAATTTAAGGATCTGAAAATAGCAGGTGCTTGGCCTCTGAGAATCTCTCCCAGGGAAAACCCAGGTAAAGTACTGTGCTTGCAGGAAGGGCAGGCCCCTGACCCGAGGAGTGTGTCCCTCCTGAGGACCTTCAGGGCTTCCCATTTCCTCCCAGGATGCGGTGCTGTGGCCCAGCAGCATAGACAGAGTTCAGCAGCCCTCGATGGGCAGGACACCGTGCCGACTGCTCTCGTGGTCTCGGAAGCAGTGTAGCCCACAGCCCCAGGTGCCTGGTGGCTCACCCAGGCGGGCTTAGTGGCAGTGGTGCAGGCAGGGCTAGGGTCTAGGCGCGTCCCAGGTAACAGCAGGGACAACAGAGAAGAGGGACAGAGATGCTCGTTCTAGTGCCATTATAGAGACAGGACCTTAAAAAATGTAATTTGGGAGATACGGTATGTTAAATTTCTTTATAAAGACCCATTAACTATCGGACAAGCATAAGGAAAACATTTCTTTTGAGTCTGATGCGGTTGGCAGTGCACAAGGACAATTTGATAGAAGTGGAAAGAGCAACTAATTCAGAGTCAGACCTGGGTTCTAGTCTTGGCTCTGACGTGTGTTGGATGCGGGCCTTTCTGACCCTGAGTTTCCTCATTTGTAAACAGAGTTGCTAACACCCGTCAGCCTTTGCTCCAACCCAATGTGCAACACGTGCCCTGTCTTCCGGAGGCTGCACCGTCGTTTTCTCATACACACCAGCAAGTGGCTGATAGCCCCAGAGTCCCCACGAGATTTAGAATTAGCCTGGTCTATTCCAGGAAGCGTGCACAGCTGACTATGTTATCGTGCTCTCTGTGGGGCAGTAGAGCACACAGCTCAGATTTGAGCCAGACTGCCTGGGTTCAAATCCTGGCTCTGCATTCACTAGTTCTGTGGCCTCGGACAAGCTACCTGAAGCCTTTGTGTGCCTCAGCTTCTTTTTGTGCCTCAGTTTCTATCTGTAAAATGGGGGATGATGAGGGTAGCACCTATGATACATGGTCACTGGAGGGAGTTGATGAGTTCATGCATGTAAAATGCTTAGAATGGGGCACGGAATGAAGTTAAGTGTTCCAGAACTGTTAGCTGTTACTGAACGCTGGCTGTGGGGCTAGCGGCTCCCCTAAATGTGCCAAGGGATGTCCAGGGTCTTGTCGAATCTACTCTTGCCCTTCCATTCCCTCTGGGTCACGGAAGCCTCAGGGGGAGCCCCAGCTGGCTAACCTGGGCTCCCGCTGCTTCCTGCCATTCTCAGCTCAAGGATGGGCTGTCTTATTACCCGGGCAGTCTCCTAACACTCCATCACTGGCTGTTCAAACCATCGCCGAGCAACTGGCGTGCACAGGAACGCGCGATTAAAAACAGTAAGCGAAACTAAGCTTAATAGGATGGCTTTTAGGGTCATGACGTAGGTCCCAGCTGTCCAAAGCACTGTCAAATCAAAGCAGCTGGATCAGAGCATCAGATGAACGTTGGAGACGTGCCGCTCGCTCCGTGAAGGAAGCCGGTCACCAAATACCACGTGTTGCATGACTCCACTTATACAGAAAGTCCAGAGGAAGCAAATCTTTGGAGACAAGAGAATAGATTCCTAGTGGTGAGCAGTGGTTGCCGAGGGCTGGAGGGGAGGGGTAGACAAGGGGGGAGGGGGTGCGTGCCAAGGGGCCTCTTCTTTGGGAGGTGATGAAAATGTTACAAAACTGACCGTGGTGATTGTTGCACGACTCTGTGAACATACTAAAAACCGTGGAATTTCACCCTTTAAATGGGTGAATTGTGTGACACGCAAATTCGCTCTCAATAAAGCCTGTCGGTTTGGGAGTGGGAGAGGCCAATGGAGAGAAAGCAGCTCTGTTTCCACGTTCCTGACTTCCCTGCCTTCATGGTCGGCCTCCTCTACCCACAGGCTCGGGCTTTCCCAGGCTCCCAGCATGCCTTACGGCTGCAGACCTATCTAAGGAGTCTCTCCCAACTTGCTGCTGGAGGGGCTGATTATGTAGTCAGGTACCTTATAGGTTTGTAAGGACGACGGAATGAGTTTGAAGCCAAACACCCAGCAAAGAGCCTGACACTTAGGGGGCACTCAGTCCACGGTCCCTCATTTATTTATCCACTCCGTGAATATTTATTGACCATCTATCATGTGCCCAACACTGCCTCAGTGTGGGGATATAAAGACGAAAGCTCGTGGTCCTGGCGCTCAAGGAGCTTCTCGTCCAGCTGAAAAACAGAATAAGAAAACTACCATAATGCAGAAAGACCGTGGCTGCAATTGGGAAACGTGTGTCACTGCGATAGAAGCTCAGGAGAAGGGGACTTAAGCCACGTGGGTGACTCAGGGAAAGCTTCGCCGAGGAAGTGACGCTTAAGCAGTCTGGAAGGCCGGGAGGGACGGAGGGACGGGGGGACGGCGGGTGGGGGGAGAGGGAAGAGGCCTCGTCAGGCACAGGGGACCCACTGGCAGGTGCAAAGTGTCAAAGCGTGGAAGACTACTCTGTCTTGGGGAGACTTTAATTGGCTCAACGTGGGCTAAGCAGAAGGGGGGATAGAAAAGAGGTAGAGAAACGGAAAGCTGTGGCTTGCCCAGGGTTGAGGCATCTCCACAATTTAAGTCAGGCCCTGGCGTCTCCCTGTTAGCTGTATTTACCCTGGGCAAATCTTGATTTCTCTGAGTCTCGGTTTCGTCACCTGTACAATCAGGGTGGTAATCCCCGTCTCGCTGTGCTGGGATGAGGAGGGCATGAGATGATGGCCACCAGAGCCAACGCTTACCCCGAGCTTCCTCTGTGCTAGGCTCGAACCTCGGCACGTGGGACGTGAACGATGCCAGCCGCGGAACTGAGGCTGAGCTATGGGGTGTGGACTTTCTTCCCGAGGCTAGGGTGAGCTCATAACACATTCTCACGGGGAGCTATAGGATTTGCTGTTTGGAAGCGTCCCTCTGGAAGCAGGTGGTACAACAACATGTATTTCCATCCCTTCTGGCCCTTGGGCAGCTGCCGCTCTGTGAAGGCGGTGCTGGTGGAAAGGGAAGTGTGTTTCCGTCCCCCTCGCCTCCTCCTTCGCTTTTCCTCCTTCTGGTGTGATTATAGCTTGTTACCACCTAACATGGGGAGCTCTCCGAGGCTTGCTGGTTAGGGACACCAGGTAGGTCCCGAGCATCATCTCGGATCGGTCCCTTTCTTGTGTCACTTGAGCTCCTGAAGCCTCAGCCTCCTCTTCTGTGCGGGGAGAATAAAGCCCGCCTCACCTTCCTCGCGGGAGAGTCGTGAGGCTCGGAGGACTCAAGGAGGAGAGGAAGCAGAGATGGCCAGGATGGGTACTGTCTGCACCCCAGAGTCTATGGGCTGCTGGGGAACAGAGATGGGTTAAAACGTATCTAACGTGTGATGGATCTGCATGGTAGGCAGAAATGGGCCCCAAAGACGCCCACATCCCAATCCCTGGAACGTGTGGCTATGGTAGGTTCCGTGGCCAAGGGGAATGAAGGGAGCAGGTGGAATGAAGGTTGCCGATCAGCTGCCCTTAACATAGGGAGACTGTCCTGAATTAGCTGGGTGGTCCCAGTGCAGTGACGAGCATTCCTAGATGTGGCAGAGCCGGGTGAAAGGGGGCTGCTAGCCGGAGTGAGGCTGTAAGGAGGGCGTAACCCACCACCCCAGGCCCTGAAGACGAGGAGGGCGACAGCTGAGCCGGGCAGGCAGCCTCAGAGCTGGAAAAGGAGGGGGTTTCTCCCCTAGAGCCTCCAGAAGTGACACAGAAGAGACCCATTCCGGACTCGTGAGCGCCAGAACCGCAAAGCAACAGACTTGAATTGTTGAAGCCACGAACTTTGTTACACTGGCTGTGGGAAAAGAGCGCGAGCCGGCAAGTTCTTGCTGAGCACCCGCTGGCCATGTGTCTGGGCTGTGGGATCACAGTGCTGAAAACGACACACCTGCTCTCCCTGGAACCCACGTTTGGGGGGGAGGGACCGGCAGTGAACAAATGAACGAGTGGATGTATTGTATGTGAGTGGTGCTAACGCTCTGAAGGGTTAGCCCGAAAAGGGGGCGCCGGGCACTGCTTCTGGGGCGTGATCACAGGAGACCACCCCCCCCCCCCTGAGAGGAGGAGGGGGATGAGGGGCAGGGGGAGGAAGAAGAGGAAGAGGGGGAGGAAAGAGGAGGGAGGAGGTGACTCTCAGTTGAGGATGCTGTGAACTGAGGACACCATCCCTCTGAGCTGGGACCCGGTTCTAAGGGCCAGGCAAAGTCACGGGAGGGTTTTAAGCAAAACCACTGGATTCACTTCGATGATCCCTGTGGCTGAGAAATGGCTGGGGACAGGAGCCCAGTTTGGAAGCTGTTGCCATTGTCATAAAAGGTGAACAATGAGCATGTTGACAAGCCACTGCTGCCCACGGGGCTTCTGGCCAGGTCTGGATCTGCCAGGGCGGCCAGGAGGTGCGTTCGGGGAGACTGAGTGCGGGGAACAGTGGAAGGGGCAGGAAAGGGGCCGAGATCCTGACAAATGTTGAGGGACAATGGCTGGGGGCAGTGGCCAGGATGAAAGCGAGTCTGGTGACAGGGGGCCCAAGGGTCTTGAAGGTCGGGAGTCTGCAATCTCAGATGTACAGCTGTTAGATGTCTAGCGTTATCTGGCCCCTCCTGCAATCTGCACCTTGAGTAAAGGCTATTAGTGCAAGCAGCAGCCTTTTATTTTTGCTTCCTTCCTTCCTTCCTTCCTTCCTTCCTTCCTTCCTTCCTTCCTTCCTTCCTTCCTTCCTTCCTTTCTCACCTTTATTCATCTTTGAGAGACACAGAGAGACAGCATGTGAGGGAGGGAGGGGCAGAGGGAGGAGCAGAGAGAGAGGGAAACACAGAATCCGAAGCAGGCTCCGGGCTCTGAGCTGTCAGCACGCAGCCCAATGCGGGGCTCGAACTCACGAACCACGAGATCATGACCTGAGCCGAAGTCGGACACCTAACCCACTGAACCACCCACGCGCCCCTATTGTGTTTTCTTGAGGGGTGAGAATCCCAAGCGTCTACGGCCCACCTTTCGTGGGTAAAGGAATAGCGTCAGGCCGCAGAGTTTGTGGGTTCGCCCGCTCAGAAGATGTAAACGAGCCCTTACCACACGGCAGGCCCTCGGCCAGACTCCAGGGGTTTGTGGGTGAGCGGGCCGATGGGGCGCTTAGGGCTGCCGGCCTTGCAGAAGAGTGAGGACCAGGACTCCGCAGGGGCAGAGACCCGGGCTCAGAGGAGACCGTGAGCAAAACGTCCATCTGGGATTCAGTGGCTGTCTTAAGGATGGCTTTACAGCCGTAAAGCCTAGTCTGGGCTGCCAGACTAGGGAATCTTCCCAGACTGGCAAGGGACAGGACTCAAAAGCACTTTGGGAGAAAGGATTCCCAACCAGGATGGGTGCCTGTCCAGGTGGTGCGGGGAGAAGTCAGGATCCTGCCCACGTCTCTGGCAGACAGGGGCTCCCTTTCCAGAGAGGGGAGCCCGGGGAGAAGAGCTGGGTGGTGAGAGGCAGGGCCAGCCCCAGGAGCGGAGGGCTCTCAGGAGGGTCAGGGGTCAGCCCCCGCACCGCCCACCCCCCCCAAGTGCCTGCCGGGGATTTCTGGAGTCTGCACCCTCGGTTTGAAACCTGGCTCCTGCTGGGGCGCCTGGGTGGCGCAGTCGGTTAAGCGTCCGACTTCAGCCAGGTCACGATCTCGCGGTCCGTGAGTTCGAGCCCCGCGTCAGGCTCTGGGCCGATGGCTCGGAGCCTGGAGCCTGTTTCCGATTCTGTGTCTCCCTCTCTCTCTGCCCCTCCCCCGTTCATGCTCTGTCTCTCTCTGTCCCAAAAATAAATTAAAAAAAAAACGTTGAAAAAAAAAAAAGAAACCTGGCTCCTGCTACAAGGTGAGCTGAGGTGCAGAGGAGCGGCAGCCCCCCCCCAGCCTTGCCTGTCGGGCGGCCTCTGAACAGCTCGGCTTCTTGTTTTTGTTTATAATTTGTAGGCCAAAAGGGAGTGTTTAAAAGAACTGACTCCGCATAGCCGGCAGGGCTCTTCTGGTGGGTTTTCCCCCACCGAGGCCGACAAATCAACCTACTATCCGTGGCTCTCCAGTGAGTTCAGAAGGGCCCTGTCTCACACTGCTTAGTGCCGTAACAAGGCCCGTTTCACTGAGAGCCCCTCAAGTTTGAGGTGCGGGGTGGGGCCCAGGGAGCCACCACCCCCGGGGGTCATAGCCGCAGCCCCCTGGGGGCCCCGCACGAGAACCTAATTAGAAGCCGTTCCTGCTTCCGGGGTGAACGTGGCAGTGAGCATGTGTCCTGGGGTCCGGGACATTTGTCCTTCAGGCCGCAGCAGAAAGCGGAGACATGCCTTCTAAGATTAGAACGAGTCACCCAAGGACCTGGGCCTGCCTCCCGGTCAGCTGCAGCCTCTCCTGTTACAGCAGCTCCCCTGCCCTCCCCTCCTCCCTCCACCTCTGGGGCTGGACTTTTAGCAGGGAGCCCCTGGGGACGCTCTGCAGGTTGGGTCACCGCAGGCAGGGTGCACGGCCGGGCCCTCCGCTCCCTCCCTGCTCCCTCCTGTGGTTTTACCACATCTTGGCCTCGTTCATTCATTCATTCATTCATTCATCCATCCATCTGTTCTTCCTGTCCCTCCAGGCCCCGGGCCAGGACAGAACAATAAACTAGTTCTTCCATAACGGAAGCTACAGCCTAGTGAGGGAGCCATGAGTTCCACGGTCATCATTATTCTTACCCCAGTTGATTGTTCACCAGGGAGGAGAAGGATCCCCGGGGAAAGGACAGGGAGAGCAAGTGACAAGGGGACCTGACCTGACGATGGTGTTTAAACTGAGCTCTGAAAACTAAGCAGAAGGGATGCGAGTGAGATGCGGTGGGGAGGGGAGGGGGTGGCCAAGAGCATTCCAAGGAGAGCTGACGCAAAGGCCAAGAACCGAGAACAGGTGTTTGCGGTAATGAAAGGAGGCTGGAACTCGGAGAGCTTATCAAATACCCACAGTTTTGCAAGACTGTCTCCTTCTGCTGTAACCTCCGAGCACAGGGACCATGTCTTATTCATGTCCCCATCCCCTAGCCCATTGCCTGGGCCACGTTAAGTGCTTGAGAAATGCCAGTAAATGAATGAATGAAGAAACGAATGACGCCACGGTACTAGCCAACAGCACTGGGCTGACATTGTGAAAGCTTGATAAATATAGATCAGGACCTTGGAGTGAAAATGGAAACAAAGTGTCAGCCAGGGTTGGCTCTGGGCATACCAGAGCTGAATATTTTCATTAAGGCTCATTGACTCATCCAAGGTCACTGCAATCATAACTGGAGGGCTAGGAAGGGGCAAGGAATGAGATCTTCCTTGCCCAGTCGAATACTTGGCAGTCTGACCCTCCAACCTCTGCTCGGAGCTGGGCAATCCATTATAATTTCGTATTCCCATCCCTGGCATCTGTCGTCTCCAGCTTTAACAACCCAATCTATCCTCAAACATGACCTATCTAAAACATCCTTAAAATCTGTCCATTTCTCTATCTAGAGTGGTTGAATCTTTGTGCTCGCCTGTCGATATTTTCGGACGCGTTTCACCAAGGAGCAGACTGAGGCAAAGGGAGGCACGGGTCCCCTGCCAAAGTAGAATGGCGCCTTCCCCAATGGATCTGAGGCCCACAGCTCTGCCCTGACCTCTGCCACCGTCCTCCACACCTTTGCTGCCCAGGCTGCTCTCGGCAGGAGTCTGTGATCTCTGATGCGTCCTAGAGGCCCCATACACGGGACAGGCTCCACCTGCCCTGGAAGCCTACCCAGCTGGGAGGGGCCGGAGGTCCTGAAGCTCTTATTTAATGATCTTTCCCATCTCGTCTTGCCACATCCTTCAAAGAAGAGAAAAGAAAACCATCTGCCTGAGTTATTTGCTTCACTTGAAAGGTCTATTGGGTTTTATAGAGCAAAACTGCTGGCTTCCTTGGTCTTGAAAAGGGGAGACAGGAAGGGTGGGGAGTTTGGCCTTCAGCCTGCAGAGGCTGGTCGATGGCCACACCTCCCTTTTTCCTCTGCCCTTCGCGCCAGCGGCTCCCTTGGGGCCTGGTGGGAGCGGTCCCTCCAGGTGCTGCTTGACAGCATTCCAGGGCAGCAGCCCCTTGTGAGTGCAGACCTGCGTGTAGTGACTACAGGGCCACTGGGTCCCCGTTGTACCCAACGTTGTCAACACTCGGAGTGATTTATCCGCACCCACTGCCATCACTGAAACGTCTCTCTTTAGAAACTCGTTTTGAATTAATAATAGCAATAATAAAGCAGCTAACGTGCCGCGCGTTTACCATGCCGGGTGCTGTGTTAAGATTGTCTCCTTCAAGTCTCACAACATCCCTGGGACACGGGTTTCGTGGTCACCTCCAATTTGCGGATGGGAAAACAGACAGCTCCAGAACTGGCTCAGTACTGCACAGCTACCCATGACGGGCCTGCCATCCACATGCACACGGTCTACAGAAGCCCGTGTCCTAACCACAGTACCACGCGGCCTCCAGCAGAAAAGCATTTGTGAGTTCACATTTTGAGATTAAAAGGTACTGCTGAATTAAGTAATAAGACAAACGACCCAATTAAAAAAAAAAAATGGGCAAAGGATTTGAACAGACACTTCACCAGAAAAGATCTATGAGCGGCTAATACGCACATTCGTGATTAGGTAGATGCAAATTAAAACTGCAAAGAGACACGACTACACGCACACAAGATGGCTCAGATGCACCAAACCGACAAGACTACATGTCGGTGAGGCTGCAGAGCAACCGGAACGCTCTTCCCATTGGTGGGAACGCTACACGGGAACCGGAAATCTCTTCCCATTGGTGGGAATGCTACATGGAAACCGGAACGCCCTTCCCATTGGAGGGAATGCTACACGGAAACTGGAATGCTCTTCCCATTGGTGAGAACGCTACATGGTAAGTGGAAATCTCTTCCCATTGGTGGAAACGCTACACGGAAACCGGAACGCTCTTCCCATTGGAGGGAACGCTACACGGAAACCGGAACGCTCTTCCCATTGGTGGGAACGCTACATGGAAAGTGGAAATCTCTTACCATTGGTGGAAACGCTACACGGAAACTGGAATGCTCTTCCCATTGGTGGGAACGCTACACGGAAACCGGAACGCCCTTCCCATTGGAGGGAACGCTACACGGAAACTGGAACGCTCTTCCCATTGGTGGGAACGCTACCTGGAAAGTGGAAATCTCTTACCATTGGTGGAAACGCTACACGGAAACTGGTACACCCTTCCCATTGGTGGGAACGCTACAGAAACTGGAAATCTCTTACCATTGGTGGAAACGCTACACAGAAACCGGAACGCTCCTCCCATTTGGTGGGAACGCTAAATGGATAGCCACTCAGAAAAATATTTTAGCAGCTTCCCATCAAGTTACACACACACTAACCTAAGAGCAGTGAAAACATATTTCCACATAAAAACTCGTATGTAAATATTTAGAGCAGTTTTATTATTAATAGCCCAGATCTAGAAACAACCCAAATGTCCATCAACTGGTGAGGGGGTAAACAAAAATACTGTGTGATACTTGTATTACAGAATACTACTTAGCAAAAAAGGAATAAACCAGAGGTACGTACAACAACATGGGTGAATCCTGAAAGCATTATGCCAAATGAAAGAAGTCAGACACAAAACACTACCAGTATGATTCCATTTACATAATATTTTTAAAAGGCAAAAGCTAAAATGACAGCAGATCGCTGATTGCCCGGGACCGAGGGTAGGGACGGGGGACTGACTGCAAAGGTACAAGGGAACTTTCGAAGTGAAGGAAATGTTCTATCCCTCGGCTGTGATTTATACCTTATGGTGGGGAGTACATGAATGTACATAGTTGTCAACACTCATCAATTTGTACATTTAAAATAGGTGAATTTTACCGTGTACAGATTTTACCTTATGAATGTGATAAACATTTAAAACATTAAGAAAAAAGTACTCATCAAATTAAAACGTTTTTAAAGGTTGAGGTTGCACTTTGTCTGCATGAGGTGTCCTTTCACTTGCCCCGGGGCTAGGGACCCCAGCCTGGTCCCAGGATGCCAGCCCCGTGGGCCCAATGGCATTGGCAAGATGGCACCACGGTTGCAGGAGGTTGGCAGCCCCTGGAAGCCTCTAGGAGCAAGCCACACCCAGCCATTCCGGTCTAACCCAGGGCAGCTGCCATCACTCATGAAGCAAGAATGGTGAGGCAAGTACAGAATTTGAAGCCTGAAAAGGCCCGGTTTTTCACCATTCACGGGTGGTGGAATCTCAGGCAACTGCCTGGTTTGCTCAGAGTCTCATCGGTAAAATGTGGCTAATAACGGCCCCTGTGGGGTCACGGGGACGCTGAGTTAGTGTCTGATTAGACGGTTTGGGTTCAAATCCACATCCTGCCTCTTACTAGATCTATGATCTTAGGCAAGACTCTTAACTTTGCTGAGTCTCAGTTTCCCCGCTTGTAAAATAAGCCTTTTTAAAAAAAAAATTTTTTTTAACGTTTTTATTTATTTTTGAGACAGAGAGAGACAGAGCATGAGCGGGGAAGGGGCAGAGAGAGAGGGAAACACAGAACCTGAAACAGGCTCCAGGCTCTGAGCTGTCAGCCCAGAGCCCGACGCGGGGCTCGAACTCACGGACCGTGAGGTCATGACCTGAGCTGAAGTCGGACGCTTAACCGACTGAGCCACCCAGGTGCCCCTAAAATAAAGCTTTTATAGCACTTGTCTCATCTGATTATATTATTCAGGCTATAAAGCCCAAATGAGATCATGCATGTAAAGCCTGGCACATAACAAGGTTTCCCTCACATGTTAGCCATTGTTGTTGTCACTTAAGATACTGACTGCCACACAGTAGGTGTTAGTTGGGACGTGGGCTCCCTCGCACTCCTTGCAGGGATGTCTGGCCGCTGCCAGTTGGTCTTGAAGAATTGCAAGGGCTGGGCAGGGACCTGCCAAGTCACTTTCATTCTCCTCCTGCAGAACAAGCTGGCCGACCAGGTGGGTTGGCATTGCAGCTCAGTGTCAGAGGAGTTTACAAATGGGAATCTTCTGAATCACACAAAAGAATCAAGTGTGATTCTGGACCCCAGCCACAAGCAGCCTCACTCACAGCGGGGCCGTCCGTGTGCTGGGTCATGTGGACGTCTTGGGGGTGATGGGGGCGGGACCAGCCATCAGAGGGAGGTCTGCCTCGGGTTTCTGTAGGTGGGGAAGGGTCTTGCCTTTCACCCAGGGCCCTGCACCACGAAGGGGCCGTAAAAGGAGAAAGCCCCACGGCCAGAGTGTGAGGGCTATGCCTGCCCCTGCAGGTCCAAGTCCGACCAGGACAGTTTCTCAAGAGGGAGCAGAGGCCCTCTGGGGCTACTGTGGGCGAATGGCTTGAGCAGCTCTCCAGGGAACATGCTTGGGTCCAAATGGTGCAGGAGTGGGAATAAGGGGTTAAGTTTCTGGGCAGACATGCTCTGTCCTGCAGAAGGGAATATCCAGATGAGTTATTTCAAGAGCTGAGCAGCCTGAGGGCGGGGAGGCCACTGACCCAGCAGTCAGGGGAGCTGTGTGAACTCTTTGCCCTTCTGTTTCCTCATCTGCGAAATGAGGGGCTCACTAAGGCCCTTAAAGCTAGCTCGCTCTTTATTTTTTCACATTAACGTCACTCTGAAGAAAACGAATACCTAGGTCATCTTTCTTGTGGAGATGGAAACGGAGGGAGGTAGCCTAAGTTCACGCAGAATCGGAGCAAACTTTGCCAGCAAGCTCAGGAATCCCAAGGAGATAAGAGTGGGACGGCCTGAACATCTTTACACACAGCTCTTCTCCTCCTCCTTCCAAGGAAGAGTCGAAGAATGGACCCCCCTCCCATTCTCAAACCGGAAATCAAATGGGCAATGTGATGTAATCCCTTCATTCCAATTGGCAAACTGGGCTCAGGAATTCTTTTGGGAAGAAGGGTTTCAGAAGAGCAAGACGGCATGGCTCAAATAGCCTACGAAGCGTTCAGCACTCAAGAGAAAGTGGACGAAAACCCAGCAACAAAGAACAACGACCAAACTGGATCCGGGGGTACGAGGCCCAGAGACGCGTACCTGTGAAGGGACAAAGTAAAGGAGTACAAGAGAGGCCGGTTCTTTCCTGTGCTGCTGCCCCAGGTGGGGAAAGAAGAACCCCTCGCTCTGGTTTTCTTTTAAAATTTATTCATCTGGGAAGCCTTACAAAGAAGTCACGACAGGTTTGGTTTTCTTTCATTCACACCCCTGGGCATGTTTGCTATCTGTGCACCCAGGGGCAGGTGCAGCCTCGCAGTTCTGAAGGGGGAAGGGTTGAGGCAGGCTAGTGCCTGCCTAGGGCTCTAAGAATTAATGGACCCGCAAGGAAGCTCTGGGGGTAGGTGCGGACAGGCACCCTAGCGTGGGTGACTCCCTGGGGCCCTGTGGGAAGAAGGAGGGATCCTTTCCACATGGGCCCCCCAGGTTCTGGGCAGAAATTCATCACAAGAAACCCGGAAGGGGTCCTTCCCATGGTGAGCACACAAATACACTGATCCCAGCCCAGGAAGCAATGAGTACAGGGCCCAAGACACAAATAAACCAATCTCCTCCCCCTGTCCTCTCCTCCGCTTCTGTTGTCTCCTCCACCGCCTGCACATAGGAAGTCTCTCTAGACACCAGCCAATCTGCTCCTCACTTATTGGGCACAAGATGGCTTGGTTTTTTCTTAATGCTTATTTATTTTTGAGAGAGAAACAGAGAGAAAGAAAGAGAGCAAGCGCGAGCGGGGGAGGGGCAGAGAGAGAGAGGGAGACACAGAAGCCGAAGCAGGCTCCAGGCTCCGAGCCGTCAGCACAGAGCCCGACGCGGGGCTCGAACTCACGAACCGTGAGATCAAGACCTGAGCCAAAGTTGGACGCTTAACCGACAGAGCCACCCAGGCGCCCCCGCTTTGGTTTTTCTTATCGACAATGGAGCTGTGCCCATCCCAGGCAATACTTAATCCCATCACACCCCCCCAACACCTGCTCACTGCCTCCAGGGAGCCCGGGAAGGCCTTTGCTATGGCTTTTCCGGGAGAGGTGGCTCCACTCTCAGAGGCTTCCAGGCCCCTTCACACGCAGGGAATCTGGGAGTGCAAAAGGACCTCCTTAACCCCCACGGAAAACAGAGAGGAAGCGGTGCTTATTTCCATCTCAGGGTCAGCATGGTGTGGTAATGAGGTCAGACGGGCCCCGCCAGCCTGCTGTCCAAGCTCAGGCCGGTGAGCTGCAGTGAGAGGGCTCAGAGTCCAAAGGAGAGTCTAGTCCCAGATCTGCCCCTCTCAGCGGGGACCCGTCTCCTCTAGAAATCATTCCCTCGTCTGTAAAATGCGGATGATACCTGCTACATAGGATCATTACGAAGATTAAATGAAATGAGTGTGGGAAGTGTCTTACGAGCCGAAAGTTATTGTTCCTACTCTCCACCAATTTGATTCAATCTCATCAAGAGATGGTTCTCAACAAGAACTGGTCCTTGTTAGGGTTAGGACCTGCTTGGTCGTTGAGATATTTAAGTTAAGCAGGGACTTCTCCAGAGGTTCATCACTGCAGGTATTTTAAAGCCAAGCAAGATTTTAAAAAGATACAATATTTCCCCAGAAGTCATGGCTAAACCTCATTTTAGTGGAGGCCAGAGAAAGTTCCTGAAAAATAAAAGCAATCAGATGGCCCACAGACACATGAAAAGATGCTCAACATCAATCAACATCAGGGAAATACAAATCGAAACTCCAATGAGATTATCACCTCATACTTGTCAGAACGGCTAAAATCAAAAACACGAAACAACAAATGTCGGCAAGGATGTGGAGAAAAAGGAACCCTCTCACACTGTTGGTGGGAATGCAAACTGGTGCAGCCTCTGGAAAACAGTATGGAGGGTCCTCAAAAAATTACAGATAGGATTACCATATGATCCAGTAATTTCACTACCGGGTATTTACCCAAAGAGAACAAAAATACTCAAATAGATATACGCACTCCCGTGTTGACTGCAGCCTTATTTATAATAGCCAAATTATGGAACCAACCCAAGTGTCCATCAATAGATGAATGGATACAGAAGATGTGGTATATATACAATGGAATATTACTTTTTTACTCAACCGTAAGAAAGGAACGAGATCTTGCCATTTGCAACCACATGGATGGATCTAGAAAGTACAATGCTAAGTGAAATAAGTCAGACCGAGAAAGACAAATACCACGTGATTTCACTCACATGTGGGATTTAAGAAACAAAACAAAACAGACAACCAAAGAAAAAAAGAGATGAACACAAAACCAGACTCTTAACTATAGAGAACAAACGGGTGGTTACCAGAGAGGAGGTGGGTGGGGGGAAGGTGAAAACAGGTGATGGGCACTGAATGATGCATAGAATTTTTTTTTTTTTAATTTTTTTTCAACGTTTTTTATTTATTTTTGGGACAGAGAGAGACAGAGCATGAACGGGGGAGGGGCAGAGAGAGAGGGAGACGCAGAATCGGAAACAGGCTCCAGGCTCCGAGCCGTCAGCCCAGAGCCTGACGCGGGGCTCGAACTCACGGACCGCGAGATCGTGACCTGGCTGAAGTCGGATGCTTAACCGACTGCGCCACCCAGGCGCCCCAAGAATTTTTTTTTAATGTTTATTATTTTTGAGAGAGAGAGAGAGAGAGACAGAGAACAAGCAGGAAAGAGGCAGAGAGAGAGGGAGACACAGAATCGGAAGCAGGCTCCAGGCCCCGAGCTGTCAGCACAGAGCCTGACGCGGGGCTCGAACTCACAGACCACGAGATCATGACCTGAGCTGTAGTCGGCCGCCCAACCGACTGAGCCACCCAGGCGCCCCTAGAATTGTTAAACCCCTACACTGTATGCCTGAAACTGACAGAACACTGCCATATGTGAACTATACCGGAATTAAGATTAAAAACATTAAAAAGCAATCAATCAGCAAGTTGATTTGTTGAGAGAAATTCAGTCACGGTCCCTGCTCTGTGGAGTCCAGTTGGGGAAATCTGAAGCAAAAATAAAGCAGGAGCGAGTGACGAAGATGACAGTACAGACGTCGTGTCCATGGAGGCATGACTAGTGGCCCCAGGGAATAGCGCAGGCGGTAACTGTTGCTGCCTGTGAGGACCCAGGAAGGAGAAGCCACGGGGTAAGGACGGGGGTAAGACTGGATCAGAAGGTGGTTACAGACAGTGCTCTGGAGACAGCGTGTTTGACTCCTAGCCCCACTCTGCTCCTGATGTGACTGTGGGCAGGGAACCTCGCCTCTTGCGGTTTCGGGGGCCTCATCTGTAAAGTGAGGATAGCAATATTTACATCAGGGTCTTGTCTAAGATTCAAAGGACAGCGTGCATACAGTGCTTAGCACGGAGTCTGGCACGTAATAAATGCTCGATCAGCGCAGGCTATTATTAAACATGAAGCCAAAGGGCTGAGAATTTATCCTGAATCTGTCGGGAGTCCATCGGGGAGTTTAAAGGAAAAAAATTTGTCCTGAATTCTTACAAGGCAAACCACACTGCAAAGAGGCACTCGAGCAGCCCACAGTGATGCAGACGGCCTTTTGGAGAAAAGGTGTGGGACACCCAGCTCAGGCGGCAGGAAGGGATCCTGTGACCTCGGAGGCTCTGGAGAGGAGCGCATGGGGAGTTCAGGGACATTCCACATTTATTCTGCCAGAAAGACGGACAAAATATAGAAGAGAGCTGGGAAAATGGAAGGAAAAATCCCATTTAAGGAGCAAACGGAGGAGGGGGCTGTCAGGGGCGGGAAGAGAAGACAGAGGCTAAGAGCTGGAGATAGAAAAACTCCAGACTGGTATCAGCTGTAGGATCTGGCCAGACAATACACACGTGGTCTGAGGGGAGCCTGGAATAACAGTTCCCAGCATGCTTTGCTAAATTCCCACGCCTGGCTCTGGGGTTCATGACATTTTTTTTTTTAATTGATAGTCTTTTTTTTTTTTTTTTTTTAATTTTTATCTTTTTAAGTTTAGAGAGAGACAGAGCACAAGCGGGGAGGGGCAGAGCGAGAGGGAGACACAGAATTGGAAGCAGGCTCCAGGCTCTGAGCTGTCAGCACGGAGCCTGACCGGGGCTCGAACCCACAAACTGCGGTATCATGACCTGAGCTGAAGTCAGGTTCTTAACCGTCTGAGCCACCCAGGCGCCCTGGGGTTTATGACATTTTGAAGGCACTGAGATTAGTTAGCTGAAGCACAGGACACAACAGCAGAGTACAGGATAAAACTGTTAAAATGAAGTACTTCCCTTTTTTAACTAAGAGAGAAATTCTAGAAGCTTTTAAAAAGAAGCCCCTCTAGGGGCGCCTGGGTGGCTCAGTAGGCCAAGCGTCCGACTTCGGCTCAGGTCACGATCTCACTGTCCGTGGGTTCGAGCCCCGCGTCGGGCTCTGTGCTGACGGCTCAGAGCCTGGAGCCTGTTTCAGATTCTGTGTCTCCCTCTCTCTCTGCCCCTCCCCCGTTCATGCTCTGTCTCTCTCTGTCTCAAAAATAAATAAACGTTAAAAAAAAAAAATTAAAAAAAAAAAAAAAGAAGCCCCTCTAGCTGTAAAAAAAAAAAAAAAAAAGTAAAACTTTTTTTATGGTAAAAATACTGTAAATGAAGTAAAGAGAAGACAATAGATCTGAAAGTGTTTGTAACAAATGAAAAGGAGATGGTATCTGTTATGTAAAGTGCTCTTACAAAATGACAAGAACAATGTGTAACAAAGGATATAAACAAGCCATTCACAGAAAAGCAAACCCCCAAAGTCCAGGAAACATAAAAGATGCTCAAACTTGTGAGTTGGCAGAGAAATATAAGTTAAATTAACCCTAAGACTTCTCTTTATGTTTATCAGACAGGTCACGGGGGAGGCAGGAGAGGAGAGAAATAGTTATTGCTGTTTGGGAAACAGGAAAAAGGAACCATCATACGTTGCTGGAGGAAATGTGAGTTCTTACAGCCTTTGGGGGAAGTTATCTGTCAATATTTATTAAATTAGATTACACAAACCTTGCAATTCAGCCCCATGCTCCTGAGAATATACTCCATAAACATAAAAGGCCCAGCGTATAAGGACGTGGAGGCTGATTGCGGCCCTGTTTATAGCGGCAAAACACTGGGAACAGAGCAAAATACCCATAAAGAGGGAAATGGTTTATGGCCCATCCACGTAATGGGTTATTATGAAACCATTAAAAAGGATGAATTAGAGCCCTCCAAACTTCCATGAAAAATTGTAAAGTGAGAACAGTAAGATGCACAGAAGTCTGTATAATACGACTCCAGTTTGGGGTGCCTGGGTGGCTCAGTCAGTTAAGCGTCCGACTTCAGCTCAGGTCACGATCTCACAGTTTGTGAGTTCGAGCCCCGCGTGGGGCTCTGAGCTGACAGCTCAGAGCCTGGAGCCTGCTTCGGATTCTGTGTCTCCTTCTCTCTCTGTGCCTCTCCCCCACTTGTGCTCGGTCTCTCAAAAATAAATAAATGTAAAAGAAAATTTTTAAAAACACGACTTCAGTTTTATAAAGCAATGCTAAGCGACCCATCTCACTAGGTGTGTGTATCTACAGGAGTGTGTTTGCATAACATATATGCAA
This sequence comes from Neofelis nebulosa, assembly GCF_028018385.1. Lineage (NCBI taxonomy): Eukaryota > Metazoa > Chordata > Mammalia > Carnivora > Felidae > Neofelis > Neofelis nebulosa. The sequence continues at coordinate 16,953,861 of NC_080796.1, read as the reverse complement.
TGACTTACATAGGATAGAATACTTTTATCCTACAGAAAGGGCTATATGAGATTTCTGGAGGCTGGGGTGGGGAGGAGGGAAGCTGATTTGGTGGAGGCAAATCAAAAGGAAAACACTGCCTGTAAAACCCAATATGCTTGCTATCATTTCAGTTACATCGCGTTGAGTATATGTATTTGAATGAGTAAATTAGAACTGATTTCTAGGGTTGCCCAGCGTTGTTTTCAAAGGAAAGCAAGCACGTTGCCAAGACATATAATAAGATAAACATAATGAAAAGTGTTTGCATACTGAAATGAGACTCTGAAACTCTACTCCCCAAATCTTTCGGGAAGGTCCGGTTGGAACAGGGGAACGAATACCTGAAAACATCTCTGGAGTGGGTCGTCAGTCCTCTCAAAATATCAAAACCAGGACCTGAGTGTCAGGGGACAGGACACATATGCCCAGATGGGAGGAGAAGGAGGAAGCGAAGTTAATAATTCCATAAAAATACTGTGTTGCATTTGTTATGGCGAGCACCGGGCAATGTATGGAATTGCTAAATCACGATATTGTACACCTGAAACGAACATAGCACCGTATGTTGACTATACTGATACTAAAATAAAATGAATCCAGTATCCGAATATGACTCGGTGATCAAAAAGAATGAAATCTCGTCATTTGCAGCAGCAAGGAAGGAACTAGAGTGTATCATGCTAAGCAAAATAAGTCAATCAGAGAAAGACAAATATATGATTTCACTCATAGGTGGACTTTAAGAAACAAAACAGATAAACATAGGGAAGGGAAGGAAACGTAAGATGAAAACAGGGAGGCCAACCATAAGATTCTTAGATACAAAGAACAAACTGAGGGTTGCTGGAGGGGAAGTGGGCAAGGGGATGGGCTAAATGGATGATGGGCATCAAGGAGGGCACTTGTTGGGATGAACACTGGGTGTTATATGTAAGTGATGAATCACTGGGTTCTACTCCCGAAATCAAGACTACACTGTATGTTAACTAACTTGGATTTTAAGAAATGAATTAAAAAAAAATGTGTCAGTATCACAATTTCGGACCTCAAGTTATAGGTCAAGTTATATTACAAAGCTGTAGTAATCAACATAATGTGGTACTGGCACAAAAATAGACACACGGATCAATGGAGAAGAATATAAAACCCAGAAATAAACCTACAACTATATGATCAATTAGTTTTGGACAAAGCGGGAAAGGCTATGCAATGGGAAAAGGACAGTCTCTTCGACAAATGGAGTTAGGAAAACTGGACAGCGACACGCGAAAGAAATAAACTGGACCACTTTCTCACAGCATACACAAAAATAAATTCAAAATGGTTTAAAGACCTAAGTGTGAGACCTAAAACCATAAAAGTCCCAGAAGAGAGCAGAGGCAGCAAGGTCTCTGACACCGACCATAGCAACATTATTCTACATATGTCATCCAAACAAAAAGCTTCTGCACAGTGAAGGAAACAGTCAACAAGACTAAAAGGAAATCTACAGAATGGGAGAAGATATTTGCAAATGACACGTCCAATAACAGGTCAGTATCCAGAATATATAAAAAACTGATACAACTCAACAATCAAAAACCAACAATCCAGGGGCGCCTGGGTGGCGCAGTCGGTTAAGCGTCCGACTTCAGCCAGGTCACGATCTCGCGGTCCGTGAGTTCGAGCCCCGCGTCAGGCTCTGGGCTGACGGCTCGGAGCCTGGAGCCTGTTTCCGATTCTGCGTCTCCCTCTCTCTCTGCCCCTCCCCCGTTCATGCTCTGTCTCTCTCTGTCCCAAAAATAAATAAACGTTGAAAAAAAAAAAAAATTTAAAAAAAAAACCAACAATCCAATTAAAAATGGGCAGAAGACATGAACAGACATTTCTCCAAAGAAGACATACAGACGGCTAAAGGACACATGACAAGATGCTCAACATCACTCATCAGCAGGGAAATGCAACTCAAAACCACAATGAGACATCACCTCACACCTGTCAGAATGGCTAAAAACAACACAAGAAACAACAGGTGTTAGCAAGGATGTGGAGAGAAAGGAACCTTCTTGTACTGGCGGTGGGATTACAAACTGGTGCAGCCGCTGTGGAAAACAGGACGGAGGTTCCTCAAAAAGTTAAAAATACTACCCTATGATCCAGCAATCACACTATTAGGTATTTACCCAAAGGACACAAAAATACTAATTCAAAGGGATACATGCACCCCAATGTTTGTAGCAGCATTATTTAGCATAGGCAAATTATGGTAGCAGCCCAGGTATTCATCAACAGATGGAAAAGAAGATGTGGTATATATACACAATGGAATATTATTCAGCCATAAAAAGAGTCAAATCTTGCCATTTGCAACAACATGGATGGAGCTAGGAGTATAACGCTAAGTGAAATAAGTCAGTCAGAGAAAGACACACACACATGATTTCATTCACACGTGGGATTTAAGAAACAACACAAGGGAGCAAAGGGGAGAAAAAGAGAAAGAGACAAACCAAGAAACAGACTCCTGACTACAGGGGACAAACTGGTGGTTACCAGCGGGGAGGTGGGTGGGGGATGGGGAAAATTAGTGATGGGGATTAGGGAGTGCCTTTGTTATGATGAGCACCAGGCGATGTATGGAATTGCTGAATCACGATATTGTACACCTGAAACGAACATAACACCGTATGTTGGCTATAAAAATAAAATGAAAAAAAAAAAGGTACTGTGTCACGAAGTTTAAATTTTTTTTTTTAATGTTTATTTATTCTTGAGAGAGAAAGATAGGGCATGAGTGGGGAAGGGCCAGGGAGAGAAAGGGAGGCACAGAATCTGAAGCAGGCTCCAGGCTCTGAGCTGTCAGCACAGAGCCCGACGCGGGGCTCGAACTCACGGACCGTGAGATCATGACCTGAGACGAAGTCGGACGCTTAACCGACTGAGCCACCCAGGCGCCCCCCAAACACATTTTTAAATGCCGTCCCTTTGCATTTAAAAGCAGAGTTGCATTTAAGAGAGCAGAGTTACAGACTGCTCTCTGCTCAAGGAAACGATCGATCCGAAGCCAAAGCATCCCCTTCCGGGTCAGCATATACTCAGAAAAAAACCAATTACGAGACAAGAGAAAGGAGAAAGAGGTCATTTCCTTTAGGCCCCACACCCTGATTTTCTACAGATCTTGGACCACTCAGCACGGGTACATCTCTACCCTCGACGAGAAACAGGCTACGTCCCCAGCAGAGTCGTGTAATCAGCGGTTTGGGAAAGGAAAAAGAGGCCAGGAGTCAACACGGATCGTGTGTCTGCTCTGTTCGAGGCGGATCATGGACGTAGTGTTTAATCCCCTCAACAGCCGTGTGGGGTAGATACTGCTATGCCATTAGCCTTGTTTGACAAGGAAGCACAGGGATAAAGGAATCCTCCCAGAGTCCCACGCTGGTCTAGCAGAGTTGGGTGCAGAACTTGGTCAGACTGACGCTTACCGCGACACAGCCATCCTCCCTTCCATGACGTGTGTTTGTACTCTAGATGTCAATGGTGTGGATTCCGAACAAGAGCTGCCATGCTGGGAATGCAGCTTGACAGTTGGGAGCCACGACCTCTTTGAGAGCGGGTGGGAGACTTTCCCAGCGTGCAAGACCCGTTCTGATCCCGAGTGTACCTCCAAAGCCTGTTTTTATGCACCTCTCCGCTTTCACTGAGGGTGGGCGCTACAAACCGAGGTGCCCTCAGAGGCCAGGCAGGTGATGGACAGGATTGGGTGGGGGAAACCCCCGCCACCCCCGTGAAAGGGGCCGCTGTCACCCTTCTCCAGCCAACTGCCCGCATGGCTCACACTGAGTCGTTTTGCAGAGGGTCATTCAAGTGATTAGCTTTTTCAAGAGAAGATTAAAAGCCTGACTTGTAAGTATGATCTATTGATTTGGGTTTTCTTAATGTTTGTTTTTGAAAGGGAGAGAGACAGACAGACGGACAGAGGGCGAGTGGGGGAGGGGCAGAGAGAGAGGGAGACACAGAATCCAAAGCAGGCTCCCAGGCCCTGCGCTGTCAGCACAGAGCCTGACTCGGGGTTCGAACTCGTGAACCACAGGATCGTGACCTGAGCTGCAGTCGGATGCTTCACCGACTGAGCTACCCAGGTGCTCCTTGATTTCATTTTTAACAACAAAAAACAAAACATAAAACAAAACAAGACAAAAAAAGGAAAACTTCACTGGGGCGAGACAATGTCTGCCTGCGGCATGTGATCCAGAAGTTTGCTACTTCTGATTTATGGAAAGAATGTTTATCCTATTTGGCCTGTTTTCCTGGATAATCCCCGGAGCTATCCTTTGGTTTAATAGGTGCATTTAGTTTTGATTATCAAGTGTTCATCACTGATTCATCGCTCTTAATATTAAATAACATCGCGGGCATTATCATCTCCTCATCGGATTCTAAGGGGGGTCAGGGTGAACTCCAGACAGGATGAGGGAGGGACCTGGGCTTGAGTCCTGCTCCTGCCCCCTCAGCAGCCACTAGACCCCTTAACCATTCTGAGCGTTAGTCTCCTAATCAGTAACATGGGCCAGAAATACCCCACTCGCAGAACGGCTGTGAAGGTTTTAAAAGACTAGCCGTGTAACAAAAGTACTCGATAAATAAGTGTCCCGTTCCTTGTAAGAGACAGATACGAGGCTCCGTAGGTTCACGTATGTTGTAAAATAGATGAACCGAGAGAGATGTGCTTTACTGAGAGTTTCTTTGCTTTACGAAAGGGCTTCCCGTCACCAAAAGGCTTTCCCCAAAGTTTTCCTTTGTGTGTAACTTTCTGGGGGTAAAAATAAACAGATATTCTGCCTTTTCAGTAGCTGTTCCACAGGGCTATCATAATTGGTGGGAGGTGGGAGAACTAACTGTCCCACAAATAAGAAATAAAGAATGATCCTCCCGGAGCTGCGAAGCTGTCATCAATGCCACAACAGCTAGGGACTCGACAACCAGAGGTCTGCAGAGACTAGGCTTCCCGCTCTGCAGTCTCCCCATTGCCACCTCTCACCAGGTGGCATTAGGAGCAAAGGCCCGCTCACCGCACGGCCGCATGGTGGACAGCACAAAGCGAGCTGTGGAGGGGCCGTGTGTGCACCAGAGGGGATCCGAGGCGGCACACGCAGGTCACAAAGCGGGGAGACGTTTTGGAAATCTCAGGAACAAAGCTGAGGATGTCATGGGCTCTGTTCGTTCTGACGGCACCGCCACAGGAAACACCTGTGGACAGCAGGAAACTGGCGGAATTAAAAATAACTGCCTGATCCCGAAAACATAAATAAAAGAGGAGAGTAAAATGGTCCCTTTTCTTCACAAGGAACACAAACAAGGCAATATCTGGTTTGAGCCATTTCCTCTCTGCAAAGCACATCCCTCCTGTGGGCAGAGATGTGCCTGGGCCACACGCTTCAACATCCCAAGACGTCCGGAGGCCCGGGATGGCGGTCGCGGAAGGTCCTGAGCAGGCTCTAAGTCGCCACGCTTGAGATTCCTTTTGCAGGAGCGGGGGACTGAGGAAGCTGAGCTCATTTCCTTGGGGCAGAGGTGTAGCCTCCATCTAGTTTTGGAAACAAGGGGCCCCTGTGCTCTTCCTCCACGGTTTTCCCAACCCCTGGGACTCGGTCTCTGGGAGCCATGAAGGTCAGCGACAATCGCTGGGTCCCTGGATCAGGTTGAGCCCAGGAGCGGACGTGCAGGTGGTGGAATGAGGAGACATCAGATTCTGCTCTCTCTCCCCTGCCTTCCCACATTCAACAGGTCACCAAGCCTAGTGACTGTCTTCTGTTCATCCTGTACTTCAGGTCTGGCCCCTTCATTCTCACAGCGGTCGCTGTGCCTAAAGGCATCCACCCCCCCCACCCCCCCACCCCCACCTCTCCTGGAACTTTCTCAATAACAGTCAGTACCTATCTTGCATTTACCATGTGCCAAGAATACTCTAGTGTTCAATAAAGAGATCTCATTGGGTCACCGCCAGCCAGCCAGCCAGGCATTATGATCATCATGTTGCCTGCAGATGCATGTTAACGGCAGAATCGGAGCTCAGAGAGGCTACCTGACTTGTGGACGATGATGGCAAAGCCCTGGCAGTCGAGCTCCACACCCTCCTCTTCCCACCACGCTCTCCTGCGGCGTCCCAAGCACGCTCTGTATTTTCATGCCTCTGTGTCTTTGTCCGTGCTGTTTCTCTACCTCAAAAGCCTCATCTTTATTTCCTCCTGGATAGCTCTTCTTCCTCCGAGACCCAGCTTCTTGCTGCCTCCACGAAGCCTTCGGGGACCTCTCCCATAGCACTTCCCTGGCTACAATGAACTCCGTCCCTCTCACCGGCATGACTCCCCTTGCAGGCATGTCCCATCCACTTTACCTGGGCTTCCCCCACTCCTAGCAGAGTGGCCAATTCAGAGTGGGTGTGCAATAAATATTTCCTGGTTTGAAGACAACAGCCACTGGGTAAAGACTGAGGCCCTGGTTTCTGGACCAAGTCTCGGGGCCTCCACCTGTTAGAAAAAACCAGCCGTCGTCTACTCGGCTCCTCTCCTGTATTTCCAAGGGGGCCAAGGTTTGTATTTTGGAAACTCTCCCACAGGACTCTAACACGCACCCAGGGCTGGAAACCATTGCTTTGATCTAAAAAAGACTTAGAGGAGGCAAAGGCTGCCAGGGCAGAAGCTTGCTAAGGGAAATCACACAACGTGTTTACACCTGTGAAATCTCTGTGAAATAAGCACCAGAAAGCAACTAACGCAGAAAAACTTCCAAAACTGAAGGGGAAGATACTCCAAGTTATCATTTGGGAAGACACAGAACGTTGGTGGTCAATAATAAAATGCAAATTGACTTTAAGGTAACATCGCACGACCATTAGATTGGCAAAATGTGTCATCATGATAAAAAGCCAGAATTGCCAGGATTATAGGGAAATGGTTTCCTTAAAAACTGCTGTTAGCATTACCTATTGATGCGTGCTGCCCTCTCTTGAAACAATGGTCTGGGACTGTGTCACAGGAGCTTGAAAATGCTTTGCTCTATTTTCAGAATAGACACTAAGGAAATGAAGAAAAATGCAGTTTATATGAAATTATCTACAGCATTGCTATTCACATAAAGGTGAAAAATTAGAAACCGTCTGAATACTAAATCTGAGAGAACCGTTGGAGAAAACCACACGGCACGAAGGCAGTAAAACACTACGCTTCCATTAAAAATGACAAGCACTCCACATTCCTGACACAGAGATGTTTATGGAACAAAAAGAAAACAAGGGCTGGGAGATTCACTGCCTGGTAGGCAGTGATGAGACTCACAGAAACACAGATATAAACGGACAGAGACAAGAGAAGTCAATTTTGAAGGATGGGCAAAAAAAAAAACAAAAAACCGTAATGTTCGTGAGCTTCGAAGCTGTTCACGGTTTTCATCATTAGAAGACGTGTGCCCCCAGCTGGGACAGCAAGTGGCAGGTCTCTCTGTTTGGAAGGGAGGCCTGGTGCCAGTCTGACAGCTGCTGGTATCTTTACCTAGGCCTCTTGGCTGGAAATACGTGCCTGTATCTGGCCAGGGTGAGGTTTCAACTTTAAAGGGGCCCAGTTCCTTTTAAACTCTAATCCTCTCCAGTCCGGATGATAAGAAGGGAATCACTGGAGAGTGAACAAAGATAGGAGCCAGGGCGGGGGGGATCTCCTCCCTGGGCCTGGAAACAGGGCGCTGCCCTCGGGTGGGAAAAGGCGCTGCTGTCTGTGGGAGAGGAAACATCTGGGGCCCCCCGCCCAGACAGGAGTGGAGGTGAGGCGGGGAGAGCAGCCTCTTCAGGAGCAACTGGGAGAGAGGTTGCTGGAGGCTCTGGCTCCTTCTGCCAGCCCCCAGCGCCCTCTCGACAGAGGGCACATAGGCAGTGGACTGATGTCCATGGTCCTGCTGAGATTCACCCTTCATCTTGGCCGGGCAGCCATGGCATCCCCAATGGAATAGTGACCGGGGAGTAAGAGCCCCGTACCGGCCACAAAAACTACCCGCAGGGCGATGGGGAGGAGCGGTGAAGTTCCAGACAGAGGGACCAGCACCAGCCAAGGCCTACAAGACAGGAAGCTATGAGAATTTTCCAGAAGGGCCGGAAAGTGCCACGGTCGCAGTCCACAGGACCGCACTGTGCGTTGGCAGGAGAGGTGACCAGACGGAGGCTGGGCCTAGGTGAGGGGAGCACGGAGAGCATGAGAGCCAGGCGGGAGCTGCCAGTGCAGGGTTCAGTGTGCCCGGGTGCCCTCTTTCCAGGATATGGCCCAGGGACAGGCATGACAGAGGTAACAAGGAGCCAGGCATGGAGTGAAAGGTGGGCCCTGGGCCACCGCTCCGGTGCTCAGAGGCCTCGGAGCTCATTTCCACCCCGTGGCGGTGGTTCGGGGGCCGTGACCTCCGCCGCAACCTCTCCATTCTCACCTACGGCTGGAAGTGAGGCTCTGGGTCTGAGGGTGTTGTTAGGGGCTGAACGGTGTCCCCCAGACTCGTATGTTGATGTCTTAACCCTCAGGACCTCGGCAGGAGACCATGTGGAGACAGGTCTTCAAAGAGAAAGTTAGGTGAGAACGAGGTCCTTAGGGCAGGTCCTCATCCAACGTGACTGGTGTCCTTCTAAGACATTAGGAAACACACTTACGGAGGGGACACCCCGTGCAGATGCCGGAGAAGACGCCCATCCTACGGCCAAGAGCAGAGGCCTCAGAGGAAACCAGCCCCGAGGACACGTTCATCTTGGACCTCTGGCCTCCAGAGCTGTGAGGAAATGCACGTCTGTTGTGTGAGCCCACGGTCTGTGGTACGTGGTTACGGGAGCCCCAGCCAACTAACACAGGCATTGAACCCGGCCTGCGGAAGCTGCCTCTGGGGCTGGGCCCCGAGGTCCCCCTCGTGCCAGCCCGCTGTGAATGCGCTCCCTCACGGCATGGGATCAGGGCCAGAGCGCCTCACTTCCCCTGCGCTATCAAAACCGAGCCATTGGCTGGGCTGGAATTCTGGCCCTCCCTGCTCTGGTCTTAACTGGTATTTGTGTTTCTAAAACTCAAAACGCGCCACCGGACAGAAGAAGGGGGTCCCTCTAGCTCCTGAACTTTGCCCTGAACTGTGGCTAGAGCAGAGCTCCCGGCTGGAGTGAGGGGGCAGTGGTCCCTCTAGTATGGACAGGAGGCCCTTCCTCATGACCCAGGGCCTCCAGGTGGGCCCCAGGGGTATCGGGTCAGAGATATCCAAGACGAGAGAGGCCAGAAGTCCTGCCGACCCCCTGCCGGCTTCCTCATTGTGGATCCAACATGGCTTCTGCCTCTGAGCCCAGTGATCTAGGCTGGACCCAACCTGTCTATAACAGCTGCTCTGAGTTTCAAAGGCAAACCACAAGAGGAGGAGGAAGCAGAGACCCAGGCAGAGGTGCACACCCTGTGGCTCTCCCCGCCTCCCCCCTCCCCCCGCTCTCTCTCTCTCTCTCTCTCTCTCTCTCTCAGGCTCCAGAGCGCCTGCCTCTCTTTGAGGCACCAAGTCGTTTTCCAGATACTTCCCTGTGTCTTCCAAAGCACAAAGGTGACAACACCCTGCCTCTTCTGTACCTTTTGCAAGTCCTTGACTACGAACACATGGTCTCATTCAATCCTCCCCATAAGCCAAGCAGGGATGGTGACACACCTGGTGAGCACCCCAAATCTTGTGCCACTGATCACAGCAATTCAGCGATGGACTTCAGTCCAGAGCCCTGACCTGCACCCCTGTGCCTGACTTCTCCCAGCTGGGCTGTGACACTCGCTTGGTTCTCCCCCGGGGCACACCCCAACACCCACAGTGCCCTTCACAGGCCCCGGGGGCACAGGTGAGCTGCCTTTCACTATGGACACTCGAAGCCCAGCCCCAGGTCTGCCCTCCCTTCAAACGCTGTGGCCACACCTCGGCATCCCCATTAGAGCACAGAGCCCTAGAACCGGGCTGCCCCTTCCCTTAGTCTCCAGGGAGGCCTTAGGGAGAAAGTTCATGGCCCTGGGAGGAAGGGTCCCCCTCCAGGGGGGAGGGAGGTCCTCCCCCCTCTACCCCCACAGTCCCTTCTGAAGCCCCACTTGCCTGATCTCTAGTTCAGACGACTGACCAGCCCCCTACAGGACCCCATGCCGAGCTCTCTCTCTCTCTCTCTCTCTCTCTCTCTCTCTCTCTCTGAGCCACAGCAAACTTTCTGAGATGGAAATCTGATCACATGACTCCGTGCCCCCCATTGCCCTGAGAATAAAGCGGCGGGGGCACCAAGAGGTGGCTTTGGAGAGCTCTAACGGTTTCCCCATGATCTCATCAGCCACGCCAAATAAACACCCAACTGACTACTTTAAAAAGTGTGTGCTACAAATGCACCTCCAGGGCCCCTCAGGCTCCCCCTCCCTCGCGATCGGGACTGTGAGCTAAGCGGACCGAGCCTGAAAGAGACTCCTTGCAAATCTGAAATCCTACGCAGAAATCGCGCACTCCCTTCTCTCCTGCTTCGTCCCAGACTGAGCCCGGGTATCACCTCCTCTGGGACACCTCTCCTCCTCCCTGCAGGTCACACCCCGATCTGTGTCCCCGGGCACACATCTATTAGAATAAGTGACCACGCTGTTGCAGTCACCTGTTATCCTTCCAACTTCCCTACTAGGCTGCAAGCCCCTTGTGGGCAGGGCCCAAGTTTTATTCCCTTTTGTGTCCAGAATTTCCGGCACAGGACCTGACATGGTGGGCGCTCATTACATATTTTTACTAAGCAAGCAAGCGAGTGAGTGTCTCTCCTCCCTAATCCAGACCACTCTTGCCCATGACCGTGAGGGGGTTCCTAGGTGCAAGTCCACTGCTCCCCAGAGGCCATTCCAAACCCTAGGGTGTTCTGTCCCCACCCTTGACTGGGAGTGAGGCTCTTGGGGTCCCATGCTGTCTCTGCCCCGCCTCCCCCTCGCTGGCATGTAATTTCCCCTTTAACTGCAGCTGTTCCAGCCGGAAGTACCAGATTGTTGCTTCATTTCCCACGGTGCCCACAGCCCTTTCCTGCCCTCCCCTGCTCCTCCCGGCTGGTGGCGGACCCACAGGAGGACCTGGGAGGACAGGGCTCTGCACCGACCCAGGTGCCACGGGTCGCTGTCACCTCACATTCCCTACAATTTGTGCACGCCAGGTACAGAGAGCCTTGAAGAAAGGAAGGAAGGAAGGATGGGGCCGATTTGGCGACATTTACTGAGAACCACAGAAACATTCATAGTCTTTGACCTAATAATTCCACTCCTGGGAATTGCTTCCGAAGAAATAATTCAAAAGGACAACAAAAAAGATACATGTACTGTGTATCGCTATGTTATTTACAGTAAGGAGAACGTGAAAGCAAATGCCATGTCCCAAAATAGAAAAAAAATGATTAAATAAGTTATGGTATATTTATATAACAGAATACCATCCAAACATTTAAAATGAAAAGAGGGCTATGTAGAACAAGGATATTGTCTTGGAAACAAGACTAAGTGAAAAGATATAGACTCCCATATACGCTGATTACAACTTTGTAACAACTAAGTGTGTGGCTAAAAATAATAAAGACACACAAAATTGAAAGTAGTTACGTTACGCGGAATCATCTTTTTCCCCCAATTTTTTTCTTAATGACAAAGGGAATTACAATTGAGGATCAGAAAGGAGCAAGAAAAAGAAAAATAGTTGTGTTAGGATGATGAATTTTTACAATTGTACCTTTAAATGTGCAATATTAACCTAATAATAAAGTAACATTTTATTTATTTATTTTTAGAGAGAGAGTGCAAGCAGGAGAGAGGGGCAGAGAGAGCGAATCTTAGGCAGGGTCCACGCTCAGTGCAGAGCCCAACATGGGGATCCATCCCATGACCTTGGGATCACGACCTGAGCCGAAATCAAGAGTTAGACACTCAATGGACTGAGCCACCCAGGCGCCCCTAAAATAACAGTTTAAAGCTAAAGTGAAAACTCCTGAACACAACGTCCTAGGGTTTTCTGGGAGGATTTTTTGTTGGTTGTGGTTTTAGCATTGTTTTACAAATAATACCAAGAACATCCTAATTCAGACCTTCTCAACATGTGGCTGTAGGTCTATGGATTCTCTGATGTGGGGTCTGTAGCCTGATCGCCACAAACAGCACTTAAAAGCCCTCTGCCCACTGAATAAATAATTCTGTCCCCTCCCCCTCCATTCTCTTCCTCTTGGCTATCACAATCCCAGCCCCCGGGTCACAGCTGAGAGGTGAGGAGGCCCCCCATTCCTTGAGCTTGAGAGACAGTTAAGGGAAGGAAAATGGAACCCCACAAAGGAGAGACCTAGGGAGGCCTCCTGTGCAGGATAAAAACTCCAGGTCCTACATTGGTGGGGTACAGAGAGAAAGACTGAGATGGAGTACTTTTTCTTCTGTGTTCGTTTACATGAAGTTGATGGTCAGTTAACTGGGGGGGCCCCGGGGGGCTCAGTAGGTTAAGCATCCGACTCTTGGTTTCAGCTCAGGTCATGATCTCACAGTGTGTGAGTCTGAGCCCCACGTGGGGCTCTGTGCTGGCAGCTGTGGAGCCTGCTTGGGATTCTCTGTCCCTCTTTCTGTCCCTCCTCCGCTGCTTGCCCTCTCTCTCTCTCTTAAAATAAATAAACATTAACAAACAAAACTCCCAACCCTGTGCATGTGAATTAAAGCGCTCTTTCATTGTCCTTATTCATCTCCTGGTGTTCCTCAAACGTGAGAGTTGCCCATGGCCTTGGCCACTGTCTCCTTGCAGTGGCTTTTACCTCCCCTGCTTCAGAGACTATTTCTGTGCAGGGGACCACTGAACCTTCTGAATGTCCGGTTCCCAATGTCCTGCCGGTGCCTCAACCAAAACTCAGCCTCTCCCCTGCCAAACTAGCAACATTCTTCTCGCTGCTCTGGATGGAACGTGCAGTCGCTCTGATCGCTCTCTCTCTCACCGCTGCCCCCGAGGCTGCTTCCAACGAAATACCAAATACTGGGGATCCCCCCTTCCATCTGTTCTGCAGCTCCTTGGCCTTTCCAATCTCAAGGCCACCTCTCATTGTGCTTTAGCCCCTCAGCTGGTACATCACCCTCCAGAGTCTCCCCACCCTCCCCCTGTGCGCTGGGACCAGATGAATAAGCCCTCGGGCGCCCCTTTGACCCTGGGAGTCCCCCTCCCCCCCCCCCCCAGGACCTTCACTTCCCACTGAAGAAAGCCCACATTACCAGTGTTGTCTTTCCAGCAGGTGCACAGTCTAGTTTTATCCTAGCTTTCCACCAGCCCCACCTCTGCCCACCCCCACGTGCACGCACACTCGTGCGTGTGTGCACACACGCGCGCTCCCTTAAGAGACCCTCCACTTCGGTCACTTGAGGTACTACTCATGGCTGCCCACGCACGTCTCTCGTTCCTCCTCGTCACATTAGCTCCGCACCACCGTTTCTTCCCCGTCCCTGCACCACAGCCACCTGCTTAAAAAAACCTTCCTCGCGTTCAGTGCCCGCTCTGAAGTCACCCCTCCCCTGAAGCCTCGTGCACAGCACCAGTCTCTGAGAAAATCCCCCGGTCCCGTGATCTTGTCACTTACATAACACCCTGTGCCCTGCACTTATGTGCCGATGCATCCTGTCACCTCCCACCCCCGGTAGGAAGGTGGTTGAGATCCTGCCTTTATGTGTGACTCCCTCCGAGGAGGGACCGAGGCAGCACCTACTTAGTAGGCCCACTAAACACACGTGGGATGACGGACCAAGCGGCCTCTCCTGGCCTGGCGCACGTTTTCCCAACACCAAGCACAGGACTTTACATTCATCCCTGTTTAATTTCGTTAGGTCTGTTTGGACCCAGCACCCCATCCTATATAAATCATTTTGAACTTGAATACCTCACGCAGCGTGTATTAACTATCCTGGCTGGGGGTCATCTGGATTCTCCCCAGTGTTTCATCAAAGGCATGAATAAACATGTTTCGCAAAGCCAGGGCTCAGGACAGAGCCCTGTGGCCCAGCCCTGGGGACATCCCGCCGGAAAACCCTGAGGGGTGAAGTGTGGCCCCCTACACTCTGGGCAAGGTACTTCGTCCCGCTCCGAATTCATCTTGCCGAAAAATCCTTCGTACCACAAGTAACGCAACTCTTTGAGATTTCAACATTTCCTGGCTGGCACATGGAAGCTCTCAACTCCTTCAACCCAGCCGGAAGCTCAGGACTGACGTCCGCTGAGAAGGGTTCTGGCTTGAGTGATGAACTTCCAAATACGTCCCAGCAGCCTCTGCTCCCCAGCAGGGGCCTCCCGAGCAGGTGTGGAAGGCGAGGACAGGTCAGGGGAGGCGTAACCCAGGTAAGTGAGAGGGAGGGAGGGGGAGAAAAGCAGTAGGATGGTCAGCCTCTCTCCTTCCCAGGTCCTGCCTCATTTCACTGTCCTACCAGGCGAACCTACCAAACACACGTGCCGTCTCCTGTCCCCACACCCCTTTCTTTGAAATATAATTACTGAGCCAATGATACTCCCTTCTCCTTTCCAGGCCTTGGCTGTCCTGCGAGCCTGCGGCCTGGATTTGCTGTTCCAGCACCGCCCCAAGCACCAGCCTCTTACAGAGGCCCCAGGGAGATTCACCAGCGGAGGTCTGCAGGCCCTGTGCGCCCCTCTACACACACGCTATCAGGGAGTCACGCACTCTCGGGCCGGAGGAGAACTTCAGATGTCCTCTTGTCTCTCCTGGGTCCCAGCCAAAGCTGCACCAAAAGCGAGGGAGGCCGTTCTCTTAAAAATCTACTCATTTATTCAGCAATCACGTCCAACCTACTATGTGACAGGCACTGTTCTAAGCACTTGACGCAAATATGAACTCATTGAATCCTCTAACAACCCAATCGTGTAGGTACTCTTACATTTTTACAGATGGGAAAACCAAGGCACAGAGAGGTCACAAGCTAGTAACTGGTAAAGTCAGGACTCGAACCCAGCTGTGTGGCTCCTGCGTGTGTATTCTTTTTTTTTCAACTTTTTTTTTTTTTTTTTAATTTTTGGGACAGAGAGAGACAGAGCATGAACGGGGGAGGGGCAGAGAGAGAGGGAGACACAGAATCGGAAACGGGCTCCAGGCTCCGAGCCATCAGCCCAGAGCCTGACGCGGGGCTCGAACTCACGGACCGCGAGATCGTGACCTGGCTGAAGTCGGACGCTTAACCGACTGCGCCACCCAGGCGCCCCATTGTGTGTGTATTCTTAACCCTTATGCCACGTCGTTGCCTCTCCGGGAGGTGATGTGAAGCCTGCAATCCGATCTTCATTCAAAAGGGTGTGTTGAATACATACTGTGCTGATTGTAGGCTACTAGGGCCAATGATGAGGATTCTTAGAGCTTACTGCTTAGTTGAAGAGATAAGGGAGCGTGCTTTAAAAAGAAAGCTGGGGCGCCTGGGTGGCTCCGTCGGTTAAGCGTCCGACTTCAGCTCAGGTCATGATCTCACGGTCCGTGAGTTCGAGCCCCGCATCGGGCTCTGTGCTAACAAACAGCTCAGAGCCTGGAGCCTGCTTCAGATTCTTTATCTCTCTCTCTCTCTCCCCCTCCCCTGCTCATGCTCTGCCTCTCTCTGTCTCTCAAAAATAAGTAAATGTTAAAAAAGCATGGTAGAATTGGAAAACATTTTCCGTATGACCATTACACAGACCAGGATCTTTTTTATGCATCTTCCGGCCTTCAGGGGAAGTCTTAGCTGTGTTCATAGACGCCAATATCCCCTTCTTTGCACTCCCTCTGCCGCCTCCCATTAGGCAAAGAGAACACCAGAACTTTCTTACAGAAGACACGCTCAGGGATGTTACAATTTTTCACAATATCCACGTAACAAATATTAATAACCATGCCACCATGACTTTATATCCATGGGATGTTTTCATGTTCCAAGGCAGCTTCATAATTTTTTTTTTTTCCATCACACATGATCTTACTTCCTTCTCAAATGAACCCTCTAAGGTAGGTAAAGCGGGCACAAGCTTTATAGACGGAGGTACCAACCAGGACCTTAAAGCTACTTACTGACTGTGGACCCGGAACTCAGGTTTCCTGGTTTAGTCGTCCACACAGCATCCCTGTTGGCCTGTCCCAAATGCGGTGCTCAGAAAAGGAAACCCAAGGGGGAACCGAGGGCAGAGGGTGGCCTGTTGCTACCATTGCCTTCAAATTCCACCACCTGATTCCAGTGATATTTCTAGGCTTTCACTCACCCCTTCCTTAGACACAGAAGGAAGGGCTTATGGGAAAAATTGTAACTCTGCGTGTTTTGTGACTACATGCGGGGAAAAAAAGCACAGCTTCCCTCTTCACTATGGGGGAGCGTTTCCGAGCCAGCAAGGGTGGCTGCAAGCAGTGACTCTTGGTGGCACAGTCGGTGGAATTGGCTGCTCCGGGGCTAAGATGTTTGAGAAACTTTTCGATTCTATTATTTTTTTTTCTTGTAACCTCTTGATTCTTTTTTTAATGTTTATTTTATTTTTGAGACAAAGACAGAGTGCAAGAGGGGGAGGGGAATAGAGAAAGGGAGGCAGAATCCGAAGCAGGCTGCCTGATGGGGGGCTCGAACTCACGAACCGTGAGATCGCCACCTAAGCCAGAGTCTGACGCTTAACTGACTGAGCCACGCGGGTGCCCCTAACTCATTTATTCTTTGAGAAACACTACAAACAGTTGCACCTAATGGCTCATGTTTTATTTCACTGATACCGTTTTCCTACAGAAACGGGGGGTGTGTGTTCGCCCCATGACTTTGCCTCCAAACCCACCTGCCGCTCCGAATCACGCTCCAAAGCATGAAGGGGAATTAAAATCACTGAAAACATTCTTTGTGTTTGCGAAGCAGGTTTCGTTTTCATCGGGGAGAAACATCTCCAGCCATGAGGTGTGTAAGTCCCCAGGGAATGAGCGTGAGCGGCACAGGTAAGTGTTCTTCCCCAGGCTTTACACCTTTGCCAGCGTGAAAGACACGGTCTTGCTTCCAGACCCAGTTCATGGATCATCTCGTCTCCTCTGGAAGTCCTGTAAGACCCCAAGGCACACGGACGGTGTTCACGACACATTCCTAACTCTTCTCATTCCCGGCACATGGGGGCACATGGGAGGATCGCTCTTCCCCAGTCCCGGGGTTGAGTGTGGCTGTACGGCCAGAGCCAGGGCCGGTGCCAGTCCTCCAAAACTTTCCTTCCCTCTGCCAGGACAACTGACAATGTTCCATATGGAAGTTGCTCCATCAGCCCGGGTCGCAGAGGGAGGACAAGGACACGGAGCAGAACCCCCAGCCCAACTCTTTTCTTTTTTTTTTTTTTTTAATGTTTATTCATTTTTGAAAGACAGAGAGAGACAGAGAAAGCACAAGCAGGGGTGGGCGGACAGAGAGGGGGACACAGAATCGGAAGCAGCCTCCAGGCTCTGAGCTGTCAGCCCAGAGCCCGACGCGGGGCTCGAACTCACAGACCGCGAGATCATGACCTGAGCCGAAGTCGGACGCTCAACCGACTGAGCCACCCAGGCGCCCCTACCCCCACCCCAACGCCTAACCGACACGTAGCGTGAGAGAAAGAAACCTGTGCTGTCTTCAGCCGCTAAGACTGTGCAATTGCACTTTACAGACACACACTAGCCTGTCCTGACCATTACCTGTCATCACGTGTGACACCAAACTGCTTACTCACTGCCTTTACAGAGCCAATCAAACAGTTTTGTATCATTTCTTCCACCTCTGCGCCCTCTCCACTGCCAAGCTCTATGGATCTTGAGAGCAGGTATTGTCTTGTTAATGTCTTGTTAATGTCCATTTGGTAGCCACTCAAAACATGTCCCCAACTCAGTGAATAGAGGGATGAATAATGAACAGGTAGTTGATAACAGAATATCAAATGACATCTTGTAAAATGCAATTTTATCATCTTGTTGGCACAATCCTTTCTGAATGTGGAGTTGATCCTGGATAATCTTAAGTGGCTCCTCCCAGCCAGCTAATACCACACTTATCTCATTGGAAAGAGACCAGACCAGGGGGAGATAATCTTTATAGCTCCATGGCAATGTCCCATGGCACCCTGTGGACCTCGTCTCCCAACTGTGGCTCTGACCAGAAAGAAATGTGGCTGCGATCCACCCCGATGTGGGTCTTGCTACCCGAGAGGCAGGAAATTGGTCACATGACAGATATCAACAAATATTCACTGGTAATTCACTCAAGGGCAGTGACAGAGGCGGTATTGTCCCAATGTGGCTTGCAATAACCAAGGATTCACCCTGCCAATCCCCAAGTCCCCTGCCCCTAGAACGGACAGCAAGTTGCCCGCTGTAGTGAGCTACACGGCACCCTGCAAGAAGATCTGATCACTCCACGGTCTCTGGAACCTGGGAATGTTAACTCATTTAGTAAAAGGGTTATTGATTCTGAGATGGGGAAATTCCCCTGGATTATCAGTGTGGGTCCTAAATCCAATGACAGATGTCCTTACGAGAGACACACAGAGGAGAAGGTAACGTGAACGTGAGGCAAAGATTGCAGTGGCCACAAGCCAAGGAAGCCGGCGCCTGCCAGGAGCTGGAAGAGGCGGGGAACAGACTCCCCGGAGCCTCCTTAGGGAATGTGGCCCTGGGACACCAATTGCAGCCATCTGGCCTCCAGAACCCAGAGGATACATCCCTGTTGTTCTAAGCCACCTCGTTTGCAGCCACGTTGTGGCAGTCCCAGCAAACTCTTCTATCTGCCATCTCCACGGGCTCTAGACCCCCACGTGGGCAGCACTCGGGCGCTTTGCTGTCGCCTGGGCGTCGGCAGCTCTCAGGGCCTCCCATTCGTCGCCCCTGAAAACACAGGGGCTTGGAACCCGGTTCCTCTCCCGCATACTTCACTTCAGGGGAGGGGAGGGGATTTGGGCACGACTGGGAAACAGGGGCCAGGGGCTTTCCCAGGAAGACCCCTCGAGGGAGGCTAGGAGAACAAGGGAATAGCACTGCACCTGGGGGGGTTGGGCCTCCAAGCACCGCCCCCCCCCCCAATCTCTGCGCTCCTGGGTTAGAACAATGACAATAAAAGCTGTTCCTGTCCCTGTCCCTCCCAGAGTTAATGGTGCTTGCTGGGTATGACCTAGGAAACTGAGCACCGCTGCCTGCACGTAGACCATACACAGAACTGGGGAGGCAAGAAAGGAATTACGAGCTGATTTCAACACACGGATGTGCAGTGCCCCGTACAAGGGAAGTTCCTGCGCTGAGCACCCAGAGTCCTTTGGCGGAGGTCTGATTTTGCCACTAATTGATTTTTTTTTTAGTGTTTATTTTATTTTTGAGAGACAGAGAGAGACAGCATGAGCGGGAGAGGGCAGAGAGAGAGAGAGAGGGAGACCCAGAATATGAGGCAGGCTCCAGGCTCTGAGCTGTCAGCCCAGAGCCCCACGTGGGGCTCGAGTTCACAGACCGCGAGATCATGACCTGAGCCGAAGTCAGTCGATTAACCAACTGAGCCACCCAGGTGCCCCGCCACTAACTGATTTTAAGCATGACCATCGGTCAAGCATTTCTGTTTAGTTTCCTCATGTTTAAAATGGACGGAATAGGGACACCTGGGTGGCTCAGTCGGTTAAGCATCTGACAAGATCAAGTCACGATCTTGTGGTTTTGTGGGTTCAAGCCCCGTGCTGGGTTCTGCACTGGCAGCGTGAAGCCTGCTTGGGATTCTCTTTCTCTCCCCCTGTGTCTGCCCCTCCCCCACTCACACTGTCTCTCTCTCTCTCTCTCTGAAAATTCACTGTCTCTCTCTCTCTCTCTCTGAAAATAAATAAAGGTTAAAAAATTAAAAAAAAAAACTAAAATGAACGGAACGGGAGAGATTGCTAACATTCCTTCTTGCTCTCAAAACCCTAAGCCCTAAAACTGAATTTTTATTTAAACTTCCTTTTTTTTTTTTGGCCATAGACGCTTAGGCTAGTTTCACCCAGAGATACAACTGGAACCTTTCGCAAATCTTTCCGATATGTAGCAAGGTCTCAGAGTAAATCTCTGCCCGACCTTTAAGGCCCCAGGCCTAGCCACCTGGCCTCCATTGTATGCTGGCCCTGAGCTGAAGGAGTGGCCAGGCTGAGGGGCCTGTGGTCTCCCCGTGAGCACACAGGCACTGTGGGGGCGGTCAGAGCCTCTCCAGTGCAGGACAAAGAACAGGGGCCAATGGGGGGGCTGGCTCTTCCAGACTACCGTCACCTTCTAGACATAACTGAACCACACCGACGAAAACAGATGTGGTGGGTCTTTATGAGGACTAAAAAAAGATAAACTTAGGCAAAACCTCTGTATTTTAGTAGGCACTCCCACACTGACATCGATGTGGTTGCTCAGAACTTCTCCCTGATCCATCAAAACATACCTCAAGAGCAAGATGAGCCAGAGACCCAAAGCCTGGGAATGTATTTTGTGGGGGGGGGGGGGGGGGGGGGGGGGGAGGTGACGTGGGGGCCACCCCCTCATGCTGGCAGAGCTGTCCCTTTAGCTCATGTGCTGGGCGAGGGTCTGCAGGGGAGGCCCCGAGGGCCTGCAGGGGAGGCCCCGAGGGCGCCTGAAGCCCTGGGTGTCATATTGTGACACGTAAATTCTTAGTGACCTCTGCTGTGGGTGCTGGGCTTTCGTAATAGCAGCCACAAGCTCAGCTTCCTGTTTCTGTTGTGCTGTGTCGCTGGGTCCAGCCGGGGCGATGCACATGCTCGGCTGCTGCTGGGCCCACCTTGCCTGTCCCTGCACTGCCCTGGGCCAAAGGTAAACGCTGGTTTTCTAGAACATGCACACACTGTGCGGCCACAACAGCCACAGTGGGAAGAATGAGAGGGGTTGCAGGTAGAGGTGTGAATGGACAAGGAGGTTTTTTGTGAGCCTGGTTATTCCCAGAAGCCTTTTCTTTTCTTTCTTTTCTTTTCTTTTCTTTTCTTTTCTTTTCTTTTCTTTTCTTTTCTTTTCCTTTTCTTTTCTTTTCGTTTTCTTTTCTTTCCCTTCCCTTCCCTTCTTTCTTTTCTTTCTTTCTTTCTTTCTTTCTTTCTTTCTTTCTTTCTTTCTTTGTCTTTCTTTCTTTCTCTTTTTTTTCTTTAAAGTTTATTCATTTTTGAGAGAGACAGAGCATGAGCAGGGGAGGGGCAGAGAGAGAGAGGGAGACACAGCATCTGAAGCAGGCTCCGGGCACAGAGCCCGACGCGGGGCTCAAACTCACAAACCGTGAGATCATGACCTGAGCCAAAGTCAGACGCTTCACGGAGTGAGCCACCCAGGTGCCCTGTCCCAGAGGCCTCTTTCTGTTGGGGAAGGAAAGAGGGCCGTGGGGGTGA
Organism: Neofelis nebulosa; assembly: GCF_028018385.1. NCBI lineage: Eukaryota > Metazoa > Chordata > Mammalia > Carnivora > Felidae > Neofelis > Neofelis nebulosa. Next base: position 16,932,483 of record NC_080796.1, on the reverse strand, counting down.
CTTCTGGTGAGCCTGACCAAAGGCATTCCCCTGGGGCCCGCAGCCCGTTTCATATGGATTTCCTCAGCAAGAGTGTGTAGGTGCAGGCCTGGGGCACAGCACGCTCGTCACTGGGTTGAAATCCCCATGGCTGAGCACCCCCAGGGCCGCCAGGAGGCTGCACCTTTGTGGGGGGATCCCCGGCAGAGGAAGCAAGTTTTCTCTGGCTCCCATTAGAGAGGCTGCCTTTGAACTCCTACACACCTGAGACCTTACCAAGACACTATCTTGAATTTTTTTTTATGTTATGTCATGTGTGTACGTCTTGTTTCCCCAAATAGAAGAGAGCTCCTTTAAGGCGGGAACTGTAACTTACATTTCTCTGTAACCCCATCCTGTCCCCCAACTGCAAATACCTTTATCTCGCTTTATCCTCCAGGAACGAACGGCAGGTGGTTCCCCAGACACACCATGCTGTTTCCAGCACCAAACACTTTGCTCTTGTCACTTCCTCTCACTGGAACACTTGTCCCAATTTTGTGCACCAAGACTCCTACTCATGTCTCAAGACTCAGAAACGGTCTGTCACAGGAAGTCCCCCTGAATTCAGGCCAGGTGCGTTGCCTCTCCTGGGTGCTTGGCAGCTCAAACCTCAGTTCTGCACTGTTGGGTGCTCGCCCTGCCCCCAGACCTGAGTTTTGCAAGGCTGGGCGGGGTGAGGCCTTTATCTTTGTGCCCCCAGTGCCTGGCCTAATTAAAGAGCGAGGGTGTGGTGTCCTGTGAATTGGTAGGGATCGATTACAGAACATCCAGTCTGGGAAAGAGCTGTGATTGCTACCCCGAGGCCAGGAGGGTGGTCCTGATATGGCACAAGCAGGTTCCAAACAAAAGGCTGGGGACGTCTGGCAATGCAGACACTTAGTTTCTTGGCTGGAGAGAATGTCGGACTCTGGTGTTCGGAATTTCTCAGTGCTTCCAGCTCGGGGGCCCCAACACTATCCATTAAGGATGGGCTCTGATGGCATCTCAGAAAGGTCTCCTACACGTCCTACACATCCACATCACCTTCCCAGGGAGCCACTGGAGCTGTGATTGCAGTGGCTGGAGCCCCTTCTCCCAGAAAAGGATGTGACCCATCCAAATGAGCCTTTACAGGGGAGCCTCACAGGCTCAGCCGTCATTGTCCACAATCCCCTGGAAGACAGGTATCCAGGAGGCCCCCAAAGGAAGAAGATGGGGCGTTCACTGCCCAAACGACCAGGGTACAAGGGCAGTGTCCTCGCCGGTCTGACTCAGGTAGATCCATTCAGGAGGTGAGCTCCTGGAGAGCCTCAGGGCAGTAAGGTTGATGGCGGCCACCAAGCCCTAGCACTGTGTCCGCAGTATCGTTTGTCCTCTTTTGCACACAGAGATAAAAATGTCTGTATGATACCCCGAAGGCCGAACATGAAGTGGTATCGCTTTTGTGATGAAACTGACGATCGTACTTCTCAAGGCTTAGGCTGCACTCCTCCCCAGACGAGAGAAGCATTGCTGTTGGCTTTCCAAAGGTCCAACAGCAACCTCAGTGTCTCGGCTTCCTCCCTTATGATGGGGGGGGCGGGGGGGAAGGGGTGAAGAGGCGCGGAGGGGGGACAGCCGAGAGATGGTTTCATTCCACCCACAGCCTTGAGATGTTTCAATTGTAGTGAGTGGAGTAGGGCTGGTCAAGCTGGCTGCAAACCTAAAACTAATACTAGAGGAAGGCAGGGCTGCCTTCAGACTTCTCTGGAACCAAAATGCTTTCCCCTGTGGCCCTGATAAGATTACCGGGCTGCTGAGCCGCCAGCGTTCAGATTTCCCACGGAACCGCTCGCCTTGCCCAGAGGAGGCTCCCTGCGGATCAGGCTCTGAAACCTGACTCCCTCCCAGGAATGCACACTCACCCCTCCTGTGATCGGGCCTGGGCCCTTCCAGTTCGACTGCCCCAAGTTCCCGCTGTCATTGCAGCCCCTTGAATGAAAGGTGTCAGCTAAGTGGAAGCCAGTGTAACTTTGTGGGTCCCACAGAGCACCTGGGAGCCAGACAGAAATGTGGGGCTATGGGGGCATGCCCACAAGTCCTCCGAGCTAAACCCCAGCTTCCAGAGGCCATGCGGTCCCTGATTATGACCCATAAACTCCAGCCAGCAGCCAACATATGGCTCAGTGAGAGGGGGAGTCCAAAACCAGCAAAGGCTGTTGGTGAAATTGTGGTTAAAAAAAAATTTAATGAAATAAAAAAAAAAATCAGTGAAAAAGCAGGTTACAAACGGAATACGTTAAATATACAGGCACTGGGGCGCCTGGGTGGCTCAGTTGGCTGGGCGGCCGACTTCGGCTCAGGTCATGATCTTGCGGTCCGTGAGTTCAAGCCCCGCGTCGGGCTCTGTGCTGACAGCTCAGAGCCCGGAGCCTGTTTCAGATTCTGTGTCTCCCTCTCTCTGACCCTCCCCCGTTCATGCTCTGTCTCTGTCTCAAAAATAAATAAATAAAGGTTAAAAAATATATATATATACAGGCACACACACACGTACACACACACTCTGTACCTCCCTCTTTCTCTCATCATCGTGCTACTGACAGTCTGCAAGGATAAAAGATATGACAGCCCCACAGGTAACATTTCAAACACAAGCTTTAGTATGCAATAAATGCTCAGTAAATATGGAATAAATGGACGAATAACCAAGAATATCTGGGAAGGACGTGGAGTTGCCTCAGAGAAAAGGGCTCATTAACTGTCTCCATCTAAATTAGAAATCCATTGTTTGCTCAGTGGCAATAAAGTTTAATGGTTCCAGACGAAATCTTTCATTTGTTCAACGAAATAGACATATGGCCGTGGGAGATAAGTTTAATTTTCCCGTGTCTACTATTAGTTGAACACGTGAAGCATTTAGTCTGTAAAAATTAAACTTTTTGCAAGCACTCTCAGGCTATTTGATAGGTCCTGCAACTTATATTTAAACAACTAAGGATATTAATTTAACGTAGATGTCCTAAGTCTCCAGCTCTTTCTTTACTATATAATTCTCTCTTCTGGGCTCCTATCCACAGTGATGTCACCTACGATCTCTTCTAAAAATGAATCGCATTTGCATCTTGGGAGGCCTGTATTTCTCATGGAGTGCTGGGCATCCCAAAACCAATATACCTGAACCTTGCTTTAAAAAAAAAAAAAATCCCATTGGGGCACCTGGGTGGCTCAGGCAGTTAGGCATCCGACTTCGGTTCAGGTCATGATCTCGCGGTTTGTGAGTTTGAGCCCCGTGTCAGGATCTGCACTGACAGCTCGGAGCCTGGAGCCTGCTTCCGATTCTGTGTCTCCCTCTCTCTCTCTCTCTGCCTCTCCCCTGCTCATAGTCTGTCTCTGTCTCTCAAAAATAAATAAATGTAAAAAAAAAAATAAATTAAAACAAATAAGATTAAATTACAAAATCCGATCTCTCTCCCATCATCAATCATTTATTTATTTCCTCATTCAAAAACCATTTACGGTCTGCTGGGCCTTCCAGGGAGAGGGCCAGGTGGGCAGGCAGTTCCAAGTCGGCCTAGGACTCTAATGCAGCTTGAACAAAGTGCTCTGAGAGCGAGGTCGACGACCCTGGGGGCATCTGGGAAGGCTTCCCGAGGCGGAGACACTGGAGCCGCGGACAGAGAGGTCAAGGAGTTCCCTGTGGCTGTTAATTCATTTCCCAAGCAAACTTCTCTTGAGAAATGAGATGATTATACTTCTAGGCACTGTGCTAACTGAGCTCACACACCAGACGTCAATTCTCATTTCTCCTTCAACACGGGGTCTTCACCCCTGCATCGTTTCCATCCTTTTTGTCTCTCGAAGTCAGACTCTGGGCGCGGACCCTCAGAGAAGCTTCTCAGCCTACTTCCCCTGGTCACTCAATGAACTGGCATTTCTGCCAACTCATCCCTGCAACCTCCCGGCCGCCATCTTACTAAATGCCCGGCAGTTTCCTACTGTCCATGGAGCAGAACCCGGGGCCATCCACTACCTGGCCTTTGAGGCCTGCAGCTGGCCTCTGTCTGATTTAGAAAAAGGCACCCCTTGGGGGCACAGCGAGACAAGGAGACTTTGTGGGAAGAAAAAGTAACCCCTTCCTCCAGATGGCTTGGATTCCAGCTCCCACTCACCCACTTGGCCAGCATCCACTAAACTCGGAGGCCCTGTGGTTTTTATCTTATTACTTTCATTTTTTTTTTTTTTTCCTCTCACTGCTTCCCTACCTTCCTCTCCAGCCAACTGGCCTACTTTCCTGAACAAAGCTGGCATGTTCTCCCTGTACCCATTCCTTATGCCTTCTCCTCCTCACCACCCACCCTTCTTTCAAGGCTTCTGTCAAGTCTCACCTCGAAATATCGGAATACTGTAGCACTTATGATCTGCAGTAGTCATTCATTTGGCATTCACCCATCTGAAAATTGCGTCCACGATGGGGTCTAGTAAGTCCCATCTCCCCTACCGGACTGTGTGTGAGCTTTTAAAACCCATCTTTATCTTGTTTATTCCAGAGGGCTTAATGAGGGCTGAAGTAATGATTGAGACTGTCGATAATGGGAACAGTGACTGAAAAAAAGAAAAGGTTCGCCAAAGACTTCTAATAGGCAAGTGGGTTCTAGAGAATGAATGTTGAGTCAGCCCTGTTGGTCTGACTTGAATTCCTAATGCTGCTAATATAACTCAGTTTCTCCCCAAGTATAGTGGTGCCTTCAAGCTCAAAAGGGAGTCTCATCTCTCAAAAGAGGGTTTTACTCTGCGAGTTGGCAGGAGTTCCCAAACCCCACTCCTGCATACCATGACCCCCCATAAAAAATTTACTTCCTGGTTCAGAACTGTCACTTCCCCAGCCTCTCGGTTTCCTCTTTACTTCCTTTTCCAGGGCCCGCAGTCCAAGTTCTTTTTTCAGTCGTTTTGACAAAGAAACTTCAAAAGCAGGGCACATTGACAGACTTCCTGGCTAGCTGAGCAATTCCTCTCATCCCCCCTCACCCCCCACACCCCCCATCTTGGTGAGATTCCCCCATCAGTAACTACACTACGCATCTCTGGAGCCGGGAGGGGGGGCACAGAGAGGGGGGCTCCCCCCCCAACACCGGCCCCAAGCCACACAGGAAGTTGCTCAGGTGAGAATTTCGGGGCCTCCCTCCCCACCCCTCCCCGCACACCATTCCTTCCTCAGCTGAGGGAGAAGAGAGTGCCTCTGTGGAAGGAGTCCCTCTACCTCTTCCCAGAACAAAGTTCACACACGCATTTGGCCCTCAAGCGGCAACATGCTTTTAAGCCTAAAGCGTGCTTTGCTCTTATCCCCAGTCCATTTCTGCAAGAAATGAGCCAGGTCCTACATCATATTGAACCTCTAGCCTAGGGCCTGAGGCCCCCTGTACTCTCCCAGAGGAGGGAACCCACTTTTTAACATTTTTAATGTCTATTTATTTTTGAGAGAGAGAAAGAGAGAGACAGAGCACGAGTGGGTGAGGGGCAGAGAGAGAGAGGGAGACACAGAATTACAGCCACAGCGGGCTCCAGGCTCTGAGCTGTCTGCACAGAGCTTGACATGGGGCTCGAACTCACGAACCTTGAAATCACGACCTGAGTGGAAGTTGACTGAGCCACCCAGGTGCCCCTGAGGGAACCCACTTCTCAAGCAACTTCTCTAGGAGCCTTCATTCACCCTGCCTGACCACCCAGGCGCCCCGGGGTGGGGGGGGGGGGCATCTCCCTCCTTAGCCCTGATCTGCCCTGAGGCCGTATCAACGGAGAGAATCCTGTGAACACCACCTGCTGAGCTTTGCCGAGAGTTCCCTGCCACCCTTCCGCAGCCCTGATCTGCCTGAGTTTCCCTGACTTGCAAATGTTGCTACGGAGGGTCCATCCCACACTCTGCAGGCTCCCTGAAGATGATCCCTGTTCCTTGAAGACAACCGGTCGAGCTGCATGCCTGAACGCGGGATGGCTGCTCCGGACAGACCCACAGCCCTGCAGAGAAGTCACAGAGGCAGGCCCAGCAGAGAGTCTAGCTTAGGACAGCCAGCCAGGGCTCCTGCACAGAGCCTGGAGCTGGGAAGAGAGAAAACTGTGAGTTGATTGTCGCTGCCAGCCTCAGGAGGAACAGTTTTCGTTTTGAACACGGGTGGGAGTGGCACCCCTGGCAGGCGCACTTCCAGCGGTGAATGTGGGTGGGAATCACCTTAGAAGCCACATAACATTTGCACCTTCTCCTTTCATCGTTTTTGAAAGCCCTGTCCTGCTAAGATTGGCTGAGGGCTGAAGGTCAGGTCTCCATTTCAAGGGGGAAATCTACGGACGCCTCCAAATGTGGCCAAGGGAGGGACCTGGGAATCCAGCGGGCATTCCTGCACAGGACAGCGGCGCCTGGACCCCACTGAGGCCGGAACGGCGCCAGGAAAGACCCACGCACAGAAGGGAGCCGCGGAGAGCCTCCCCCGGGGTGCGCCCCCCACACGCGGCCAGCACACCTCAGACGGCGGGGACATGCAGGGGACTCGCGCGTGTACCAGAAACGGTGCCATTTCACTGCCCACGAGGGGAGCTTCTCGGAAAGTTCTGAAAGGACATGCGACAGACTGGGGCTTGACAAGCAAGAGGACTCTCTGTAAGAGGCCAGTCTGCAGTGGAAAAGGGAAGCCCACAGCCGGGCACAGAAGTGCCTCGCGTCGCCTGTTCTGTTTCCCTTTTCAGTACCCGTCCTCTCTGCAGATTCGGGGGCTTCGGCTTCCGTGCGAGTGTTCGCCCACGCGTTCGCGCGTTTACGCAGTCGGCTGCACCGCACTCTTGGATTCTGAAGCCCGGAGGTCCACACCCCACACCTGGAGCCCCCGGACGGGACCTTCGACCCCCCCCCCCCCCCCCACTCCGCGCGCTCCCTCTCGGGTCCCCCCGCCGCCCCGGGGGGGGGGATGTCTCCCGGGGAGCACGGGGCGCTCCGGGGCGCGTCCACCCTCCCTTGGAGGGGCGGCCGCAGCCCCGCGCCCCCAGCCCTGCGCCCGGGGCTTTACCTCCATGGCCTCCAGGTGCCGGCTCCGCGGCGGCCGCGCTCGCTGTCCGCTCGGCTCCCCGCGCCCGCCGGGCCGGGGCTGCGGCGCGCAGGGCAAGGGGGCGGCGGCGCGCCGGCTGCCTCGCTCGGGACTGCGGGCGGCCCGGCCCTGCGCGAGAGCACGAGGGAGGGGGAGGCCGGGGGTGGGGGGAGGGGGGAAGGGGTGGGGAGCGGGGGAGGGAGGCCGGCGATCAGGGTTTAAATTTAGACGCAAATCTAAACAGATACTGTCCCCTCCCAGGGCAGGACTCGGGCGAGGGAGCCGCGACTCCATTAATCTGCCCAAACATGGGGATGGGACAACCGCCTGGCCCCTCTTCCTCGCGAAGTTTCCGCCGGACCCCGGTCTTTGCCCGGGTCCCAGCCCTTTTCAACCTCGCCCACCTTTCACATGCCTTTTTCTGGCTCTAAAAGTTAAAGTTGTTCTTCTGTTCCTTTCCTCTCCCCTCTTTTCTGTTTCTTTTTCGTGCATCCTTGTTGCTTTCTTCCTTTTTTTTTTTTTTTTTTTTTTTTTTTAAATTATTGCATTCATGTCATACCTGGGTTTCCTGGCGTTCTGGCGTGGGAGCGAGAGGACTGTGGAGGCGTCCGTGCTCTCTCACGGCCCCAGACGGGAGCTGTGGCAACGCTCAGGGTGGCACCGACAGGACCACCTTTCCTATTTTCGCCTTTCTTTTCCACGTGCACGGTCACATTTTCAGGAAACCGCTATCAATCTATCCGTCTCTCATCTGAGTATAGGGCGGGGTGGGGGTGGGGGGGGTAGGGTTGGGGAGGAAGGACAAGAAATCCAAGCAAAGATTTTCAGGTTCCCTGTGGAGTGAAATCTTTTTCTTTTCCCCTGATTAGACTGATGCATTGGATTCTGTGGGAATGTCAGCTCCCACAAGCTGCTTGCTAAAGGGCCTTTCCCCGTTCCTGTTAAATAGAGTAAAGGCCAAGATCCTGAACATCCGATTCCCAGAAGACCCAGCATAGCAGCCCTCCCCCAGCGCTGTCCCAGCCCTCTGGGCAGCCAAGAGGCAGCGGGCCCTGTGAAGGGGACATATACGGAGAATCCCATAAAGGAAACAAGTTGAGAGTTTGCTCACACTAGGGAGAGCTGCCCTGACTCTGCTGTTCATCCCAACACCACCCCGGGGGGTCTTTCAGGCCCTTCGATTGCTGCTTCGGGTACCAGTCTTAGAAACATGACCTTCTTCCTATCATAGAACCTTCTAAAGCCTGACTTTCTAAAACACTAACAGCCCGAATGCCCAAGTATTTTCTAGTTCATCAAACTGAATGGAACAACGGGGGGCAAAGACCTTGATTTCAGAGACAGATTGAGGGTTGTATTCTAGCTCCGCTACTTTCTTGCTGAGTTTCCTTGGACAGGTCACTTGACCTCTCTGATCCCCGGTTTCCTCAATCTGTACAGTTTAGTAGTCACTCTGAGAAGAGTAGCTATTTTTACAATGTTTCACTTTGTGTACAAGCTGCAATCGGTAGGGACCAGATCTTTCTTTTATTTAGAGCAGGGCATTCTGGGGCCCAAGGAAAGGGTCCCCTTCCCGTTTCAGCCACACAGCTACAGATGTGAGGACTCTAGGGCAGGACTGGCAGCAGGAAAGGAAATTTCCTGGTACCTTCCAATGCATACTTGTGGCTGTGATTGTTTTCCTTTCTTCCTTTTTAAAAAAAATTTTTTTTTTTTAATGTTTATTTATTTTTTCAGACGATGTGAGAGACAGAGTGCAAGCAGCAGAGGGGCAGACAGAGGAGAGACACAGAATCTGAAGCAGGCTCCAGGCTGTAGAGCGGTCAGCCCAGAGCCTGATGCGGGGCTCAAACTCATCAACCATGAGATCATGACGTGATCTGAAATCGGACGCTTAACCGACTGAGCCGCTCTCAGCGCCCCTTCCTTTCTTCCTTTTAAAGGGGCATGGCTGGGGCGCCTGGGTGGCGCAGTCGGTTAAGCGTCCGACTTCAGCCAGGTCACGATCTCGCGGTCCGTGAGTTCGAGCCCCGCGTCAGGCTCTGGGCTGATGGCTCGGAGCCTGGAGCCTGTTTCCGATTCTGTGTCTCCCTCTCTCTCTCTGCCCCTCCCCCGTTCATGCTCTGTCTCTCTCTGTCCCAAAAATAAATAAAAAACATTGGGTAAAGGGGCATGGCTGAGCTGGTGACAGGAACATAGTTTCTTACCATGTCTTCTAACCCTGACTCATGGCGCCTCTTTCTGCCTCCATCTTGTCACCCTTCCTTTCGGCTCAGAAAGGGAGCCGAGGGGACTGCCCCGGCACAGGTTTCTGGCTTCAAAACAGAAGGACGGAAGTGCCTACCCAAAGGAAACCGTTAGGCCCAGATAGCATCTCAGTCACCCAAGGTAACTTGCAGCTGCACCCCACGCCCTGCCCCAGGCCTTCCCTTGCCCAGTGAGCACCCACAGCCCACAGTGCGAACAAACTCGGCCTCTGCCATGCTCCGGGGTCTCGAGATCTGCAGAGTAGAAAGCTGCTGCAGCTTTGGGCCCCAGACAGAGACCTTCACTGGAGGCAGGAATGGAAAATGGGGAGAGAGGGGTCAGGGGGGTGGGGTGGGGGGAGCGACAGCTCTGAGCTCAGTTTCAGCAGCCATGAGTAGGGGTGGGGGGTGTGCCCCCCTTCTGCCCCTCCTGCCCCTCCAGAAGATCCCCAGAAGCCAGAGTCGCGATAGCCTGCTGGTAAACACTCTGTTTTTGCTGGGTCACCTGGGATTGTGACTTGCCGCCCTATGGGCTGGGAGAAGCTGACAGCCTAAGGGGAAGGGAAAGTGGCTCGGAGGGGGTGGTTCCCCTCCCTCTCTGGGGGGCTGGCTGTGTCATCAGGACCCACTTCCTTTACTTTCTCCCACGCCCCCTGCACACAGCCTTGCAGTCTGAACCAGCCAAGCAGTAAATAAAGGCCAGGGCAGGATGAAGAACAGAGGGCAACAGAGACACAGCCAGTGCAGGGATCCCCTAGTGGAGCCCGTATCACCACGGGCAGCCGGACACACATGGCAGGCCCTCAACAGATACTTGGTGAGTGAGTGGACAAACGAATAAGTGAAGCAAGTTAGTAGAATCTTTGTCTTTAAATCGAAGACAAAGCCTTTTCCATAGATAGGTCTCCAAGGGGAGAAAAGACCCACTGGGAGAAAAGATCATTGAAGGCCATGAGAAGTTAGGCAGTAACTTCAAAATTGAGATTTTTGAACAGAAGTGTCAAGAGCTCATTCAGTCAGCTCTTAGTAAGCGGCCACAGCGTGCTGCTGATGGTCTATTTTTAAAATGAAGAGCAGGAAGGGGCACCTGGCTGGCTGGGTTGGAAGAGCATACGACTCTTGATCTCGGGCTCATGAGTTCGAGCCCCACATGGGGTGTAGAGATTGCTTAAGTAACTAAAACTTTTAAAAAAGTTAAGAGCAAGGAACCCAACAAATATTCTTGCATGACTGCAAATAATTAACTTTAAAAAAATAGATCTTTCAGCCCTCAGTTCAGGGAATGTGGCAAAAACAAAACAACTCATTCTGCCGCAGGTGACTATCCTTGAGGAACGGAGTTGAAAACGTTGAAAGGAAAGCATAAAGCCTTAGGGTTTTTACGTGTTTACGGCGTGGCCATGGAGGGTTTCCCAGAGGAAGACAGTAGCTGTATTTCATGTGTGAAAGGTCAATTGAGGAGGGAGGCAGCAGGGTAGCAATGGAGCCATAGGGAAGACGTTGAAGTGTGTGGAGAACCGTCAGCAGGGATTGGAGACCTCATGAGGAAGGCTTTTGATTGGCCCTTTGGGGGTCAGGAGATTGGCTACACAGGGAAGTCGAGCAAATAAGTTGATATATCGAAGCCAGTGGGAGAGAAGTTTCTCACTGATGGTGAAGGGAGGTACAAATATGCAAGGGGTGGTGTGGGGGGACTAGAATGAACTAGACTGGACTAGAATGAACTCTGGTGCTGGATTGGAATGGGAGGTAATGGTGTGGAGTCATGGCTTTCAGCCTGTAGATAGCTGTAAATAGCAATGCATATACCCACACGCATCTATTTCTTAGTTTGAGCCACTGAGAGAGCGTAGGAGCAGTGACACCCCAGTAGCAATCAGTGCACCCAGAGCCCAGGTCTTGGTTTCTAAATACCATTCTCCACTAAAGGACCACAGGCTCCTTGGAGAAAATGGGTGATGACAGGGCTGGGGCAGATAAAGAACAAGATGAGCCTGGAACTTGTTGTTTTGACAGAAAATATGGAAGTTCTCAATGAATGACAGAGAGACACTAAAAAGACGCCGAAGCCCGCTTACAGGAGTATCGGCTTAGGTCACGACCTCATGGTCGTGAGTTCGAGCCCCACGCCGGGTTCTGTGCTGAGCATACAGCCTGCTTGGGATTCTCTCTCTTCCCCTCCCCCCGCTCTTTCTCTTTCTCCAAATAAACTTAAAAAAAAAGAATAAATAAAAGAAGTTCGGGGCACCTGGGTGGCGCAGTCGGTTGAGCGTCCGACTTCAGCCAGGTCACGATCTCGCGGTCCGTGAGTTCGAGCCCCGCGTCAGGCTCTGGGCTGATGGCTCGGAGCCTGGAGCCTGTTTCCGATTCTGTGTCTCCCTCTCTCTCTGCCCCTCCCCCGTTCATGCTCTGTCTCTCTCTGTCCCAAAAATAAATAAAAAACGTTGAAAAAAAAATAAAAATAAATAAAAATAAAAAAAAATAAAAGAAGTTCATAGGTCTAAACTGATATAAACAAACAAGTGGGAGAAGAGAAGGTTCTTACCGCACAATACCAATGAACAAATGTAAAACAAAGTTTAGAAGAAAACTGCCGTGTGACAATCATCGTAGCTATAATTTCAGGTGAGAAACATTATGGGGTGTTAAATCCAGTGGGGGAAAAACGAGATGAGGAATGGGATTTTACATGATTTAAAAAGATCGCCCCTACAAGTTACTCATTAATTACAAAGGGGAGAGGGGCGCCTGGGTGGCTCAGTCGGTTGAGCGTCCGACTTCGGCTCAGGTCACGATCTCGCGGTCCGTGAGTTCGAGCCCCGCGTCAGGCTCCGGGCTGATGGCTCAGAGCCTGGAGCCTGCTTCCGATTCTGTGTCTCCCTCTCTCTCTGCCCCTCCCCCGTTCATGCTCTGTCTCTCTCTGTCTCAAAAATAAATAAAAAAAAAGTTAAAAAACATAAAATAATAAAAAAAATAAATTACAAAGGGGAGAAAGCACCTTTACAGGGAACAACCGTAACAGACACCATATTAACCAAGTGATCAAAGTAAACATGACTGACAGTGGGGCAAACTAATATCACATGTTACCTGATGGGATACAATAGGAACATACCATCACTTCTGTGATATTCTTGCCCAAAGTGCATAAACCGAATCTAATCATGAGGAAACGTTGCAGAAGCTACATAGGAAGACATTCCTCAAAGTGACGGGTCCATGGTCTCCAAGTGCAGTCAGAGGAGGAAGTGCAGGGAAGGGGCCTAGGCTGAAGGAGATGGAGGTCACGTGACCACTGGTTCCATGTGTGGTTCTGGGTTGGCTGCTTTGACTATGAAGTCTATTTTTTTTTTTTTTTTTACTATAAAGTCTATCAAAGGGTTATCGTATGCACCTGTATCAAATCATGGCCACATACACTTTAAGTATCTTACAGTGTTACCAGTCCATATAACGATACCTCAGTAAAGCTGAAAAAAAGAAATTATTAGGATAATTGGCAACACCGTAAGGACTCCTGGGTGAAGGCGATGTGGGGGGTCTTTGTATTAATCCTACAGCTTTTCTCAGTGTTTAAAATTATTTCAAACTAAAGAAATGAAAAAAAAAGGTGGTGGGGGAAGAATCGAGCTGTCCCATTTCTTTGATTTCAACTGACTCCCTATCCAGTCCTTCCGTCGTCTGTTCCTCCCCGCTCCACCCCCACCCAGACATCCACAAGGTGGCTGGGGGGTCTACTGTCCCCTGCTTTGGAGAGAGACGATAGGCAGAGAATACCCGGTCCTCTGGCATGACAGAGGATGGAGACAGGAAGGGGGAGATTATTCAAGTCTTTGTACAAATATCTTTCTGTGGTTGCGATAACTACATGCATCTTTGTGATTTGGAGGATTTAAAAAAAGAAGAAATCAAAGAACCAAACTGGACTCAGGGAGGGCTGTATGTACTGACAAAGCCTGCACTCAGGTGCACCTAGAAAGGGGCTGGGGGTCCAAAGCTGAGAGAAGGCCAATTAGGGATTTCCTAGGGTGGGGCAGGAGCAGCTCAGCTAGGAACGTGGTCCCATCACCAAGGCCAAGGAACACTGTTGACAAAAACCCAAAGTGGGTGGTCTGGAGGCCCCAAAAGATTGCGACCTTCTCCTTCTGAGGCAGACCCCATGTTCTGGAATGATATTACACAGCCCTACGAGGAATCTCAAACCTTCTCAGCCTTGAAGCATCTCAAGCAGAGCACCTGAGAACCAGCCTCTCACCTCCAGCCGTAAACTAGAATGCCTCAAGGAGCTTTGAAAAAAAATATCTAGGGGCGTCTGGGTGGCTCAGTCGGTTGAGTGTCTGACTTCAGCTCAGGTCATGATCTCACGGTTCTTGAGTTCGAGCCCCGCGTCGGGCTCTGTGCTGACAGCTCGGAGCCTGGAGCCTGCGCCGGATTCTGTGTCTGCCGCTCTCTCTCTGACCCATCCCCACTCATGCTCTGTCTCTCTCTGTCCTAAAAATAAATAAAACATTTTAAAAAATTAAAAAAAAAATCTATTCCTGGGCCCCACCCCAGTGGACAGGGAGTGGTGCCAGGTATCAGTGTGTTTTGTAAGCTTCAGCCAAGAGGTAAATCCTGAATAGTCTAAGCCAATTATGGAAATAACATTCCTCTTGCCAGAAATTGGATTGGAGAGAAATAAGTGAGGACATGTTGGCCAATGAGATAAAAGGGGAAAATCTTTATGCTTTCTGATAAACACATAGGAAGAGAAGCTCTATAAATATTGGGTGTTTTCCTACCTGATGTTATGCCTGGGAGTGCATCAACCATTTTGCTACTATGAGGCAAAGCTGGCAAGAGCCAGAATAGAAACTCCAGGAAGACGGAGTCTTTTGTTTCTTTTTTGGTCCGTGTATATTCCACGTACCTAAATCAAGGCCAGGCACAAATAGGCACTCAGTGAATATTCATCAAATAAGGAACCCCAATGACTATCAAGGCACTGAACTGACCAGTTCTAGAGGGACTATCCCCTGGATTTCTTGTTATATGACGCAATATATTTGTTTGTGGCTCAAGCCATTGGAGCACAATATTTTGTTATAGCTGAAAGCGAGTCAGAGAGACACAAACTTAGCGTCCACGTGATTCAGATAAACACAAACTTAGAAGACAAAATCAGACATATATACCAGCGCAGGGAAAGGAGTTCCTCAAAAAATGTTCAGCAGAGATGTGGAGAAAGAGATGGGACAGAAGGGCAGAGAGAGAAACACACACATACAGAGATAAACAGAGATGGGAGAATACGATGCCACCCCCCCCCCCCAAAAAGTGGGAAACCTGGCTAATACCTATTGGAAACGAAAAAAATTTAGATTGAATAAATGAGATTAATCACTGTCAGAATTTGAAGTGTCTTAATTCCCATCTGAGTTTGGGGGAGCAGGTATAGATAATCATCTATTTTTCCTTATTCTTTTTTTTTTTTTTTTTAACATTTATTCATTTTTGAGAGTCAGAGACAGAGCATGAGTGGCGCGGGGGGAGGCAGAGAGAGAGGGAGACACAGACTCAGAAGCAGGCTCCAGGCTCTGGGCGGTCAGCAAAGAATCCCAGCATGGGGCTCGAACTCACGGACCTCAAGGTCATGCCCTGAGCTGAAGTCGGATGCGTAAGCAACTGAGCCACCCAGGCGCCCCTTTCCTTGTCCTTAAAAAGAAAAAGGACTGATTCCTTCTAGAAAGAAAAGTGGGTGGTAGGTACAGAATTAAAAGTACGTTTTCCTAGAATAACTGCGTATCACAATTTCTTGTAGGATATTAGTATCGGTAAGTGCTGAGGCAGGTTTGCTTGTAGAGGCGTTTACTAATGTGAATCAGTATCTGGGATTGGGCAGAGCTTGTCCAAGGCTGGAGGCTTTGGCCTTAAAATAAAAATCCACATGGCCTTAAGATAAATATCCGCGATGATTCTACACGAATGAAGTAGAACGGGTTATGAGAAACATGAGTACCCGAGTCCCGCCTGCCACTCATCCCCCTTCGCTTTTTTACACGGACAACAGGCAAAGAATGAAGTGGAAAGTTGTCTGCACACATGTGCTCATTTGCAACCCCAGCACAGCGCACGTCTGCAAAACTCTGCTAAAAACCCATGGCGTCACCTGTTAGTTTCTCTTTTCCTCTTGTGGTGGTCTCACTATTCATCCATTTGCTCGGGACAGAAACCTGGGAGTCGTTCTTGATTGTTCCTTCACGTCCACCACCAGGTGCTACGAGTCAGGCTCTGAAACATCCTGCCCCACCCCCACCAGCCACCGTCACCGTGGCTTACCGTGGTTCCTCCGGATGAGATGTCCTCCGTGCGTCTCCGTGCGTCTCCCGTGCTGTCCCGACTCACCATCTCCCCCCACACAGCTTCCACTCTACGGACAGCAGTCTTGCCAAAATGTGTCACTCACACCCCTTCCTGACAAGGCCACACCTGCCTCTCTGGCCTCTTCTCCAGAACACCCCGGGCTCTGTGCTGACAGCTCGGAGCCTGGAGTCTGCTTCGGATTCTGTGTCTCCCTCTCTCTCTCCCCCTCCCCCACTCACACTCTGTCTCTGTCTCCTTCGAAAATGAACATTAAAAAAAAAATTAAAAAAAAAACCATAAAGCATAGTAACAGAGAGGGTAGCACAGAGATTTATAAAGATCCACATTGAAACCAGACTTCCTGGGTCCTCCTGTGACCTTGATCATGTCACCTAACCATTTTGCCCCTCTTTTTCTCCATCTGTAAAATGGGGGTAATAGAATTTACCACATAGAGCTGTCAGGAGTCAATGAGGTAATACATGGGAAATGCTTAATATAGTTGCCAGTGAATATTGAATGTGATAAACGTGGGGTCATCTTTGTCATATTTCTTCTGATTTGTACTCTATTCAGCACTTCTTGAATATTCTATGTTCAGATTCAATTCTGCATTTTTTTTTTCTTGCACAGGCCAAAAAAAAAAAAAATGGGAAGGGAGGCAGGGGTTTCATATCTCAATTATAAATACATTTCACTCGCTTGAGCAGTGTTTCTTCATTTTGGAAACGAGTTTTAAGTTACCCTCATTTAAATAATGCATCAATTTCATGCAGAAACTATGGGGTTTTTCTGGAATCGTCAAGGATTTGACCTTCTCTTCCGACTGTTACCACTTATTAACTAGTTTACTTGCCCTCATCTACTATTGGATAACCTTGCAACTTTTCGTGCCAAAGGCTTTTCTATGAGCGTCCAGTTTCGGAGTATGTCATTACTACGTTTCCTGCACACAACTTTCTTCTTTTTCTGCTTCCTGACCTGTGATAGTATTTCAGACTTAAAAAAAAAATTTTTTTTTGATGTTTATTTATTTTTGAGACAGAGAGAGACAGAGCGTGAACGGGGGAGGGTCAGAGAGCAGAGAGAGAGGGAGACACAGAATCCGAAGCGGGCTCCAGGCTCTGAGCCGTCAGCCCAGAGCCCGACGCGGGGCTCGAACCCACAGACCGTGAGATCGTGACCTGAGCCGAAGTCGGAGGCTCAACCGACTGAGCCACCCAGGCGCCCCTATTTCAGGCTTTTTAAGATTGTTTTCATCTTGGTGTGCCCAGTACCATTGGCCCTGTGAGGCCCACACGGGGTCCCAATCTTACAGGAGTGTCATTTATCTGAGAAGGCGATAAAGGTCTGAGTAGACCCTTGAACGCTTGAATCATAATTTGAACTAAACACAAAAGGCCCGGAGGCAAGAGGATAGAGGAAGCTGAGCTCGGTGTGCTTGGTACAGACGGGGATGGTGGGGATCTGGGTCGAAGAACCATGTGAGCGAACCAGGAGCCTTGAGGAGGGGCGGAGAGGGAACTGAGTCTTCGTCTGACGCCAGCCTGGGCGATCCTTCTCAGGTGTACACTTTCCGCTGCAACGGGCACACGTTAGCCCTTTGAGTGGGCATCGCGTTTACTCTATCCTGACCTCCTTGTGCAGGGCCGGCTGCTCCCAGAGTTTTGTTCTGGGAGTGCTTTACGCTCGGTATCTGCTTCTAAAAAAACAGATGACATGTGCATTGACCTCGAGCACAGTTGCATCTGATTTGTCTTTTTTGTTTTGTTTTCGCACGTGATGGGGACTATAGGCAGCAACGCAGAGAAAGACATGGGGTGAGCAGGGAGAGAGACAGGACGACCACTCACCTGTAGCGACTGAGGGCAGAGGGGCCACGCCAAGGCCCGGGGCCCCCAGGACCCTTCCTACCACCTGTGTGCTTCCTAAAGGACAAAGTTACTTGGCCATTCTCTTTCCTTATTTGAGGATAATTCTCATCGGTCACCCAGGGACGAAGTGAGGCGCTCGTAATGAAAATGACCATAAATCTAGAGTGAAAAGGCTTAGGCACTAAATGTGACCCTACCCAGCCCGGCTGGTGATGAACAAAGGAGGCAGACAGTCCCTGATGGAAATCCGCAGGGAGATGAACGGTCTCTGCTGCGGAAAGGGGAACGGTGTGGGTGGCGGTGGTAGGGAGCAGGGGTGGGGGTGGGGTGGGGAAGGAATTTGCATCTCGTGGCCTAATCAGATCTGAAACCTAACATCCTGTTTTCTGTAGGTTGAGCACATCAGTAGCTGAAAGCCTCCTCTGACCATCGTCAGCTCGGGAAGTGAGAGTTAAGGGCCTTGCAGATGGGGACCCAGCTCCTGAGTGACCATGCCTGAGAAAGTGTCCACCCGCACCCCAGCCCTCCCTCTGCCACAATTCTAGAACTCCAGACCTCACCCCTCCTCTTCAGAGACTTATCAACAGGAAGTTAAATCAGCTGGAACACTCTGTTCCCTTGACATTTTTGTTTTAATTCTGCAGCTGTGTTTAAGGCTTTATGAATTATCTCTCTGGCTCTGTGTCTTGAGTCTGCCTGTTTGCCTGGTGCTTTTTCTTTCATACCCATGCACAAGTCATAAGGCTGGTGGACCCGAGGGAGAACTAGGGTTGATAAGAAGGATGTGGGGTGGTAAGAAAGCACTTTAGGGCCTGTAGTAGTAACATTTGATGAGCTAAGGAGGGTGACCGCTTGCTTAGGGATCATTACTGAGGAGAAACGAAACGCTGAAGAGGAATTCCTAAATTGCTAGCAATGTGCGCTGTCCATAGCCATCTCCCCTCCCCTCGTTATGGTCCCTCTGTCTACCTCCTGTCACAGTGTGGGCACGTCTTCTTTCCTCAATATTCTCTAGTGTCTCCTCAGCACATGCCTTCCTCGCGCTTATTCTCACTCAGGAAGCACATGGTAAACAAACAAATGAAGCTTCTCTCCCTTCCTTTATCCCTTGTCAGCTTATCAGTCAAAAAACCACATCACAGCTCACACATGCAACTCGATCCTACTTGGTCCTAAGGTGTTATCTCTTGATCTCTGGTAGCCGCAGTTCACAGGTCCTGCCTTGCTGAATGTCTAATTTTTGTACACAGCGCATCCTCCCGAGACTCATCAGGGCATTATTATTATTATTTTTTTTTTCTGTCCTGGTTTCTTTCCCTTCGACTGCCTCTCATTCAAGTCTAGGGGGAAAAGACCTCTCAACTCAGAGACTGGGGTCTCTAAAGCCCCCTCATGGCCACGAGGAAGGTGATGATTATTCTTTCTCCAAGTTCTTCTGCTTCAACAGACCCAAGAAGAGTGTCCCCTCTCCATGAGAGTAGCTGGCCCATTAACCTTACAAATGTAAGCTGTCAGGGATGCTTTTATTTATTTATTTATTTATTAAAAAAAAAATCTTTAATGTTTATTTTTGGGAAAGAGACAGAGCACGAGTGGGGAAGGAGCAGAGAGAGGGGGATATAGAATCTGAAGCAAGCTCCAGACTCTGAGCTGTCAGCACAGAGACTGATGCGGGGCTCAAACCCATGAACCATGAGATCGTGACCTGAGCCAAGGTCAGATGCTTAACCTACCAAGTCAGCAAGGCACCCCGCCAGGGTTGGTTTTAAAGGAGTATCTGCGGCAGCAAATGACTTACAGTCACATAGGTTGGAGATGCTTTGTCAATCACTTGAAACTTAACATAGCTCATAAGACAGGTATGGTCCCATATGTCTCTGTAAACCCACATCTAGAAAACCCATACACAGATCTGTCGTCGGTTGGCAATCCTGGGCTATCATTTCAAATGCCTGCTAGTATCTGCCCAAATTTTATATTTCAAAATCAGTATTTTGAATCAGAGTCCTATATTTAAGAAATGAAACTATGGAAAGCCCACAGTGAACATCATACTCAACAATGAAAAACCTGAAGATCAGGAACAAGGCACGTTTGCCCAATCCTACCACTGGAAGTGCTTGCCGGAGCAATTAGGCAAGAAAAAGGAATAAAAGGTTTCCAAATTGCAAAGGAAGAAATAAAATTCTCTTTGTTCACAGATGATATAATCTTATATGTAGAAAATCCTAAAGATCCCCCCCCCACACACACACAAAAACTGTTATAACTAATAATCAAACTCAGCAAAGTTTTAGGATGCAACATCAACTCATGAAAATCATCTGTGATTATTGACAATGAACTGACAATGAACAATCCAGGAAGGAAATTAAGACAACAATCCCATTTACAATGGCATTTAAAAAATAAGATACTAAGGAGTAAACTTAACCAGAGTGAAATGCCTGTACACTGAAAACTACAAAACATTGCTAAAAGAAACTAAAGAAGACACAAATAAATGGAAAGACATTATGTGTTTGTTCATTGGAAAACTTAATATTGCTAAAATGTC
This sequence comes from Neofelis nebulosa, assembly GCF_028018385.1. Classification (NCBI taxonomy): domain Eukaryota; kingdom Metazoa; phylum Chordata; class Mammalia; order Carnivora; family Felidae; genus Neofelis; species Neofelis nebulosa. Next base: position 16,912,415 of record NC_080796.1, on the reverse strand, counting down.
CGCACTACCCAAAGCTATCTATAGACTCAATACAATTTCTTTTATAATCCCAATGGCTTTTTTTTTTCAGAAATAGAAAAAAAAATCATAAAATTCATGTGGAATCTCAAATCGCCTGAATTGCACCTCCCCCCGCCCCCACCAAATCTTGAAAAACAAGAACAAAGTTGGAGGCCTCACACTTCCTGCATTGAAATCATAAATTCTGCAGTAACCAAAACAGGTACTGGTATAAAGACAGACACACAGACCGATGGACAGAACAGAGAACCCCGAAATCAACTTTGTGCATATGGTCAAGTGATGTTCAACACAGCACCAAGACCACACGATGGGAAAGGACAGTGTCTTCAACTGACACAGTGTTTGGACAACTGGATATTCACCATGTGAAAGATTGAAGTTAGATCCTTGCCTTACACTGTATTTAAAAATTAACTCAAGGGGCGCCTGGGTGTCTCAGTCGGTTAAGCGTCCGACTTCAGCTCAGGTCACGATCTCGAGGTCCACGAGTTCGAGCCCCGCGTCGGGCTCTGGGCTGATGGCTCAGAGCCTGGAGCTTGCTTCCGATTCTGTGTCTCCCTCTCTCTCTGCCCCTCCCCCGTTCATGCTGTGTCTCTCTCTGTCTCAAAAATAAATAAACGTTAAAAAAAAATTAAAAAAAAAATTAACTCAAAATGGATTAAAGACGTAAACATAAAACCTCGAACTACGAAAGTCTTAGAATTAAAAACAGGGGAAACTCTTCATGGCCTTGGCTTTGGTAATGATTTGTTGGCTATGACACCAAAAGAACAGGCAACAAAAGCAAAAATAGACAAAATGGGACCACATCAAACTTTAAAACTTCTACTCGTTGAAGGGAACAATCAACAGAGTGAAAAGGCAATCTACGGAATGGGGGGAAATTATGTATCTGATAAGGGGATTAGTATCCAGAACGTATAAAGAACTACAATTCAACAACAAAAAGCTCCTACAACTCAACAACAAAAACCCTAATAACGCAGTTAAAAAACAGGCAAAGGACTTGAATAGACATTGCTTGAAGCAGATACACAGATGGCCAACAAGCACATGAAGAGATGCTTAACATGACTAATCATTAGGGAAATTCGGTTACCATCACATGAGATCATCCGTTCACACTCATTAGGATAGCAACTATAAAAAACACAAGACACAAAACAACAAGCATTGGCCAGGATGTGGGGAAACTGGAATCCTCGTGTACCACTGGTGGCAATGTAAAATGGTGCAGCCCCTATGTAAAATGGTATAGAGTTTCCTCAGATCCAGCAATCCCTCTTCTAGGTATATATCCAAAAGAATTTAAAGCAGGATCTCAAAAGATACTTGCACCCCTATGTTTATTGGAAGATTATTCACAATAGTAGTGAAAGCAGCCCGAATGTCCACTGGCAAATGAATGCATAAAGAAAATGTGATACACACACACACACACACACACACACACACAGTGGACTATTACAGCCTTAAAAAATAAGGGAAATCTGTCACATGCTACAACACGTATGAACCTTGAGGACATTATGCCGAGTGAAATAAGCCAATCGCAAAAAGACAAATACTATATGACTCCACTTACATGAGAGATGTAGAGTAGTCCAATTCACGGAAACAGACAGTAGAACGGTGGTTGCCACGGGCTGGGGGAGGGGAGAGGGAGATCGTTATTCAAATGGGTACAGAGTTTCTGGTTTTGCAAGACGAAAAAGTTCTGGAGATCTGCTACACAACAATGTGAATATAGTTAACAGCACTGAACGTACACTTAAAAATGGTTACGAGGGTACATCTTATCATATATATTTTTTGTTTTAACCACAAATAAAACTATATGGGGGGGGGAGGGGAGTAGAAGCATGAATGCTTGAATATGCCCAATCGAAAGTTACCTTCACTGGTGCCGCACCTGTGGGTTTGCGTCAAAGACCAGGCCCACGACTAACTGAGTAAAAATTTCTAAAACAGCATATATGGGCACCAACAAGGAGAGCACCTTTATAACAACTCGGCTTCCAACTGTGGTCTCTTGTGAGAGGGCGGGAATGCCGGTGAACTGAGAAGTCAGACTCAGGCAATCACTTATGGAGATGTCATAGAGCACCCACGTTTTGATAGAGTTGAACTGCCTGACTTTCAAGGGAGTTCCTGACGTGGAGATTCTAGGACCATAGACCACCACGGGGCTGACGGTGGTGATCGGAGAGGCCCTTTGGTTTTGCACATGATCTCAGTCTCTCTGATTGGGCCGTGAGATGAAGTGCGGAGGCCACAGACTGAAGCACCAGGCGAGGGGATAAAGTGCGGGGTGGTCGTTACACTGAGGGTCTGCGGGTCGGCCAGTGCGGTGTTCAGGCATTGCAGGAGGGGCAAAGGCAGAGCAGCAGGCCAGCAAAGCCTTGGAAGGAGTGGACGGGGAAGGGACACACGTGACAAATCTCAGCATCTTTCAAAGTAGGAAACAAGAGGTCATGTGCCTCCTGATCCGATGTGACAGGGAGCACACGGGGCCACCTACGATGAGACATTTGCAAAAGGAAAGAAATTAAAAATTCAACCAGGCTCCAATCGTGGTCCAGCTCGAACATCGAGTTTACAGGAAATAGAGTGTATGGTTCATGTACGGCCCATGAGGATTTTAATCAGCAAAACCTGGAAGAGGAATTTCTATAGATCAAATGAACTGGTTTCTTCTACAAATAAATGACGTCTTAAAAAAGAAAAGGAGGGGCGCCTGGGTGGCGCAGTCGGTTGAGCGTCCGACTTCAGCCAGGTCACGATCTCACGGTCCGTGAGTTCGAGCCCCGCGTCAGGCTCTGGGCTGACGGCTCGGAGCCTGGAGCCTGCTTCCGATTCTGTGTCTCCCTCTCTCTCTGACCCTCCCCTGTTCATGCTCTGTCTCTCTCTGTCTCAAAAATAAATAAACATTTAAAAAAATTTAAAAAAAAGAAAGAAACTGAGTGTGACACGTGGGAATTCTCTCCGGGTGTTTGTGTACCCTTACAAATTTCCACACTAATGGAATGACAGTGAACCGACTCAAGCGGACTAGGTATCTGAAACGGGTCTTGGTGTCGAAGGAGGAAGGGGTAGTGAAAACTTTGAGATCAATAAATGCATCTTTACTTTATGGGTTTGCTTCAGGGCCGTCTGCTTCACGTGGTTAGGGGCAGAGTCACTTCATTCATTTTCTCAACACTTTGAGAGTCAGCTCCGCGACCAAGCCACCCACACCTAGGTAAACTCCCGAGGGAAGGGAGTGGCCAGATCTGTGAAAGACAGGTACTCGAATGTTCACGTCGGATCGATTCACGATAGTACAAAGCTAGAAACACCCCAAGTATGGAAGAACCGATCAACTAACAGTGTATGTCATTCATACCACAAAATGTTACGTGGCACCAAAAGGAAACCACTGACACACACACACAGACACAGACGAATTTCAAACACCTAATGCTGAGAACCAGACACAGAGGAACCTGTGTCGTGATGTTTGAACGCAGACACCGCTAATGGAGGGCGACGGATGCCAGAATAGTAGCCGTTCCCGGGTACTGGTATTGACTGGGGAGGGGCAGAGGGACCCTCTCAAGGTGATGGAAAGGTCTTACATCATGATCTGAGGGCCAGGGTGTGCCTGTGTAAGAACCCATTGACCCGGACGTTTAAGATCGTGTGCATTTTGTGCATTCTAGGCTGTATACAACTCAATTTTAAAAATAGGAAAAGGAAAAGAAAAAAAAAAAAAAAAACCTTTGAAGCATTTGGAAGTTCCAGGGAGACCTACGTGATGGTGTAATTTAAGATAATTTTAGGGTCTAAAAACACCTGAGCTCCTGATTCTGCAATCGAGTTCCTTCTGAGCGAAATGCTGCCTGGAATGTTCTGGAGTCCAGGGTCGGGGAAAGGGTTCCAGTTCTACCCCAGACTTCCATCCTGCTTTTTCCCTCTTGCAAAATATGTCAGCCCTGCTTTCCCAGCTGTTGGCCTCAGTAGCAATTAAAGCATCCTCTGTTTTTTCTTTTTCTTTTTTTTCCCCGAAAACATTCATGGCAAATTCCCAATCATCGCCAATTCAATACCCCAAGCCAAATGAAGATGTCATGTACAGACTAACGAACACGCGGCCTTCAAAGAAGAAATGATTTGTCGTCCCGGCCCTCCTTCTGGGACAGTGAGGGGTTGAGGGAGGGGGGGCTGGGGCGGGGGACTGGGTAGCAGAGTTGGGTAAATAGTACTCACTACTGACCTATGGAAAGAAGACTTGGGCTCTCAGTCTAGCTATTTCTCTGACTAGTTATGTGTTTGGGGGGCCGATCATGCAACGTGTCTTGCCGCCTGTTCCGCATCTGAGAACTGGGGGTGTGAGCCTGTAGGGAGCCTGTGGATTCACTAAGAGCTTGTGCACACAGTTGTGTGCAGGCCCTGTTGTGACTCTGCTAGAAGAGGAGGAGGGAGAAGCGACGCGCCTACGCTTCTTCTCCTCTTTCTCTTGTCCCTTTTCCCTCCTCCTAACCTCCTAGTGCCTTGAGGGTCCCCAGGCGGCACCTGCTGTCGTCAAGACCCCACTCCGGCCCCTCCTCTCAGGTGCCCCGCTGCACACCTGCGTTAGACGTGTGGCCGGTGCCCTCCGGATGCCCTTTGCCGGGGGGCAGAGAGAGCAGAGGTGCTGCCGCGATTTCACGGAGGAGGAGACATTGGGATTAACGACGAAGACCCGAAGCGGATCTCTCCAGACAGGGTGGGGGGTGAGCAGAAGCAAACCAGAGGATACACGAACAGGTGCACTACAGGGAGGGCAAAGCCTCCTGTGTGGCGGGGACGGTGGACAAGGGTGGGGGCGGGATCAGGACACCCTCAGGGGCGTCGACTTTGGAAGGAGAAGGGGCAACGCAGCAGACGCTGTTCTGCAGGGCTCAGAACTGCATTTGGGGACGATATTCCGGCCGCAGATAGAGTTCGAGGCAGTGTGTTTGCAGACAGGGAAACAAATCAGGAGGCCCTGGCCACGCCAGCTGAGACAGGATAAAGACCTAAAGTGGAACCGAGGGGAGGATTTGAAAGACGTGACAGATATCTTACTGATTAGCTAGGACTGGCATGCAGGGGAGACGCTGGAGCTGCTGGGAAGAACTTCAACTTTCGGATCAGGGTTGCCGGACTTACTGGCCAAAAATACAGGGCCGATGTCCGGACAAATTCGAATTGCAGGTCATCGATGAGTAATTTTTAGTGTAAACGTGTCCTGTGCAATAATTCATCTAACGTTCAGATTGCGCCGGGTGTCCTGGATTTTATCTGACGAGTCTACTTCGGAATCATTTCCCTAAAATGCAAATCTGATTTGCTTAAACCACTGCAATCTTGATTCGATTTCCCAGGTAGATAATCCTCCTGGACAGAGACTGCACTTGTTAGTTAGAAAGAGTGTTTGGGGCCACTGAGCCATCATAGTTTTCCTTGTCAGATGGAGAACGAGCCTAGCGAAGAGCACTTTTCCAGCATTGTGTTTATTTCAGGGGCACGAGCCACCTGTACCATCATTTATCTGGTGCGTTATTAGATCTATGTTAAATTTGCTCGCTTCTAAATTAGCATTGTCCTAAGTGATCATATCCATGAAAGCTTAAGTTTAGCATGCTAGGTGTTTTTTTTCTGTACCATTTTTAAAATGTTTATTTACTTTTGAGAGAGAGAACACGAGCAGGGGAGGGGCAGAGAGAGAGGGAGACAGAGAATCGGAAGCAGGCTCGAGGCTCTGAGCTGTCAGCACAGAGCCCGACTCAGGGCCCGAACTCACAAACCGCGAGATCATGACCTGAGCCAAAGTTGGACGCTTAACCGACTGAGCCACCCAGGCACCCCTTTTCTGTGCCATTTAAAATAAACACATGGCTGTAAAATAATTTTTTTATCCCCATACTACATAAAACTTGCATACATACTCTGGGACATCCAGGAGAGTAGGGAGAGCTGGGCTGGGGTGGGCTGGTCTGACTCATTCCCTATGGGCCTGGAGCCCCCGTCACTGTCTGGATGGGGAAGAAGATGTCCTGGGGTGCTTATGAACCTTCGCTTGACTGTACTAGACAGAAGACAGACAAGCCCCTGATAAGGGATGGGCAAGGGGGACTGGAGCTCATCTTCCAAGGTTCTCCTGGCCCCACTGCCCAAGAAGAGCGACATGGGGGCAGGTGAGGGCCGAGAACTTGGCTGGAGGTGGGGTTAAAGCATTGATCTCCCAGGGGAGCAACTCCTCTCCCCAGGGACTGTCAGCAGATATCCAAGAAGGCTCGCTGTGGGATTCGGACACAGACGGCGATCTTGCACAATGTCGAATTGTTCCTGATTTGTTTAGAAAGCTTCTCCTGATACTTGGTAGTGGTTCGGGCTGGTGTCAGTCCAACACAGAGAGAGGCCTTTCACAAGTTTCTTGGTGGAGATCGCAGCCATTGGAACTGGGGCGCCTGAACTCAAACCAAGCAGCCGTTCTTGCCCAGGCCCCTCTGGCCCCAAGAGCCCAGAGGCTCTAATCATGGTTTCAGCACGTCAGCCAAATAATGGCCCTCGTGGTTGTGTTTCCCGAATGCCACAAGGCTCTCTTCCCTCCAGGTATCCCGGATCCACCCTGCTCGTAAAAAGACCTCTGGATTGTGGCAGCATCACTCTGGGCCCTCTCTCTGCTTATCAAAGTCTAGAACCCCTTGGTGTGGGCTGACGGATGCCTGCATACTTTTCCGAGGTGGGCCAGTGAGACAAAAGACAGTAGGGATGTGGGGGATTAGTTAGAGTAAATGTTAGGCTGCTGTAACAGACATAACGAAACGCAGGGACTCAGACTAAGTTATTTCCCGCTCACATAAAATTTCAGGTGACTAGTTCAGACTCCAAAACGGCTTCCTCAGACCTTCCATCACCTTCCATATCCCCACCGCCACGAAGGAGACCACAGGCTTGTGTTTTAAGGGGCCGACCGGGAAGAGTGAACGTCTCGCTTCTGCTTATCTTTCATGTTGGCCCAAACGGAATGACCCAGGCAATTGTAGCCGCAAGGAAAATTGGGAACTCCAGTCTTTAGCTGAGTTGTTAGTGTGCAGTAAGGACTTCTATTGCTGTAGAAAAAGACGATAGATATTGGGGAGAACGGACAACTGCTACCACAACAACTCTAGGAAGCTCTGGCGTGGATTGAAGAGGCCATTTACGTTTTCTTTAAAAGGTCTGGATTGGGGCGCCTGGGTGGCTCAGTCGGTTAAGCGGCCGACTTCGGCTCGGGTCACGATCTCGCGGTCCGTGAGTTCGAGCCCCGCGTCGGGCTCTGTGCTGACAGCTCAGAGCCTGGAGCCTGTTTCGGATTCTGTGTCTCCCTCTCTCTGACCCTCCCCCATTCATGCTCTGTCTCTCTCTGTCTCAAAAATAAATAAACGTTAAAATAAATAAATAAATAAATAAATAAAAGGTCTGGATTCAGAGACAGATTGTCTCGTTCAGAGCCAAAGCTCTGCCTCTTCAGCGTGATCTTGGCAAGTTTTGGAACCTCTCTGAACCTCAGTCCTCCCCTCTGTGCAAATACGTAGTGGTAGTTAGTCTGCCCATCTCACTGGGATGTTGGGAGACTCAAACTAATGTCTCCGAGAGCCTAGAGCAGGTGACGGTCACCTGAAAAGCAGAAGCTATTGCCCTGGGACACCCAGAGGTTGTTTTCTGTTGTCGTGGCCTTTTTTTTTTTTAATTAAAAAAAATGTTTATTTATTTTAGAGAGAGAGAGAGAGAGAGAGAGAGAGTGCAAGCAGGGGAGGGGCAGAGAGAGAGGGAGACGCAGAATCCGAGGCAGGCTCCAGGCTCTGAGCTGTCAGCACAGAGCCCAACGCGGAGCTCGAACTCACAAACCGTGAGATCATGACCTGAGCTGAAATCACGAGTCAGATGCTCAACTGCAGGGACCCAAGAGAGTTTGAGTTAATGGCATTTTCCACCATTTTATCTCTGACAGTGCACAGCACAGTACCTGCCATGTGAAACGGGTCATTAGAGTATTTCCTGGATACACTTAGGTTGTTGGACTGATATTTTTAAAGAATCATAGTTGGTGCATAGAGCCTGTTTAAGGATTTTCTCTCTCTCCCTCTGCCCCTCTCCCCAGCTCTCTCTCTCTCTCTCTCTCCCTCAGAAAAAAAAAAAAAAAAAAGAAAGAAATCATAGCTGCATTCCAAGAGTTGAAGGTAAAAGTGCCTTGCAAAGTCTTCATGGGACTAAGGTTTTTATGTAGCTACGACCAGCACGTGAAATCAAGGAGAGAAGTTTTCGGGACACAGTTGTTCAGATTCCTGATTCCTGGCAGGACCCGAGCAGGAGTTCACCAATGGCCCACCGTGTCTGGTGTCTGAGTCGCACTCAGTTTTGAATCTGTGGCAAAAGCAGATGGCACTTCCGGCAGACATCCCCCTGGGAGAGAATTTCCCATGAGGTACGGGCATGGCAGCCATCCATCCCGGATTTCATGGCATGGCCCAGTTCCATGTCTTTTGCTTGGAAGTCCTTAAAAAGGCACGTGCCCAGTCGGGTAATGAGTCCTGCTCTTGAATTTGGGAAGTATGGTTACAGCAGGCACGTGGAAAGTTCCTTTTATTGCTTCCTGCTGGTGAATCAAAAGTACAGGGCTGGGACTGCTCAGGACAGCCCGCTTTACCTAGGCGAAGGGAGGGACCTCAGGGCTCATGTCGTGAGTCATTCTGTTATTCTGTTGAGGTCAGGAAGCTGGGGGCGGGGGGGGGGGCGGGGGGGGGGAAGCTTCTCATAGAGAAAGTCAACTGGGGCTGGAGCAAGGCTGCAGCCTGAGAGCCGGGTCTGGAAAAGCTACAGAAAGTGGTAACAGGAAAGAAGAGAAGCAGAGGCAGAAACTGCTCTTTGGACCTCATTGCACAAAGGAAGGAGGTGACCCAAGGCTCCTTGTGACACAGGAAGAAACACATTTGAGGAAGTGAGAGCTCTCCCTGCAGATCCCTCAGATTAGAGGCCAACCATGGGTGGCCCCAGAGCAAGTGAGAGGCTCTCTTGTGGTTCTAGCTCTTTCCACACCCGGGTGGGGTCACTGCTGGGTAAGGGTGCCTCTCCCCAGCACTGTCAAACCAAAAGTCTTTTGTTTTCTAGGATCAGTCCATTAAGACGCTCCCAGCACCTTGGGGCGCCTGGGTGGCTCAGTCGGTTGAGTGTCCAAGTGTCTGACTTCGGCTCAGGCCACGATCTTGTGGTTTGTGGGTTCGAGCCCCACGTCGGGGTCTGTGGTGATCCCTCGGAGCCTGGAGCCTGCTTCAGATTCTGTGTCCCCCTCTCTCTCTGCCCCTCCCCCGCTCACGCTCTGTCTCTCAAAAATAAATAAACGTCAATATATATATATTTAAAAAGATGCTCCTGGCCCTCATTCCTCCCACCCTTCAGGTCCCAACTTGTGTGGTGACTCCCTAAGGGTTAAGCTTTGTGCTAGGACTCGGGAGTCCTGGGCTCCTGTCTGGATTCACTAATCAGCTCTGACACCTTGGGCACACCATCTCTCCCTGCTCGGATCCCCGTTTTTCTTGCCAGTCAAACGAGGAGTAGGAAAGATGACAGCTATAGAGTGCTTACCACTTACTAGACTGGTTACTTTGCCCTCCGGTGAGTCGGCAAGCCGACTCCACCCTGGAAAAGGCTGAAAGTGCTTGTTTTCCTCATCCAGTAAAATCTTTTTAATTCTACACACTCCGGTTATTCACTCATTCACTCAAACGCGTATCGAGCACCACTATATGTCAGTACTGCTAAGGGACAAATGGTGCTGGCTTCTACTTAAGTAGAAGTCCCTCTAATGTGTCACGTGCTCTTTTGCACGCTTTAGGTAGATCAGCCATCGCGTTTCGTCCTCCCCACGGCGCTATGGGACAATACTTCCGTTTTAGGCTACGAAGAGTTTAACTTGCTCCGTGCATCTTCGATTCTAGGTCAGACTCCAAAGGCGGTGTTTTGATACCCTAATTCTGTTGCTGCACAGCAAAATGACACGCAGTTCATTGGTTCTGATCTTCAGGAGGTTCCAGCCAGCAGCAGAAGGCTGGCCTGCGGGCCCTGGAGCCCTGGACACTGTTCATTCGTGCATTGGAACGTGTCCCACCCATCCTGGAAAACCTGGTGAGCCTAGAACACACAGGCAACCCCTTTTCTCTCCATGCCCCCAGCTGGGAGTTCCAGGATCAGGGCCCCACAGGAATGTAAACTGTAGAAACAGTGCCCTCGTGTGTGAGAATGACAACACACGTTTGAACCCAAGAGAAGGACAGATTTTTTTTTTTTAATGTGAAATTTATTGGCAAATTACCATGAAGCACTTTAGTTTTCACTCTTTTTTTTTTTTTTCTTCTTCTTCTTCTTTCCTTCTTATGTCTTTGAAACCTGCTGGGGCGAAATGGTGACAACTCACCAAACCTGCTGAAATTTACCCAGAAGCAAAGTACGAAGTGGTAGGACCAGCGGGAGAGGGTGAGGGGTGGTAATCTTGAAACGCGCTTCCTTGCTTCCTAGCTGAGAGATTTGATGTCCTGTGCCAGCCTGGAGAATCAGAACTTCTGTTGTTCCAATCTGACAACGATCCTTACTTCTTTACACGCTCCTTTTCTTCCTTTACACTTTCTTTTTCATTTCTTGTATCTTTGTCTCGTTTTCTGTTCATTTGCCTTCCCCCCACCCCCCTGCTACTCTCCCCGACTACTTTTAGAAACAGTTGTATTTACTTATAAATCATAGCATTTTTATTTCTCTCTTTTATGTTACTCAAAAAATAGACCTCTTCCTTTTTGAGTGTGTGTTTCGGTGGGGAGGGGATGCAAAGAGGAAAACTGATAGAGGAAATCAGATGTGGATCGAGAAGATCAGGATTTGTCTCCATCTATCCCTCCCTCTACAAGGCTAATCCCTTTACAAAAGATTAGCCGTTGCTTATTAAAAAACATACCATACTGGGGCGCCTGGGTGGCTCAGTTGGTTAAGCCATCTTCGGCTCAGGTCATGATCTCGCAGTCCGTGAGTTCGAGCCCCGGGTCGGGCTCTGTGCTGACAGCTCAGAGCCTGGAGCCTGCTTCAGATTCTGTGTCTCCCTCTCTCTCTGACCCTCCCCCGTTCATGCTCTGTCTCTCTCTCTGTCTCAAAACTAAATAAACAAACAAACAAACAAAAATTTAAAAAACAAACAAAAACATACCACACAAATGACGCAATATGTAGTTTGGGAGGTATGATGTAGGAAAACATGTAATAATGTAAAGTTCAGGGCTAAGACCAGCACAAAGTAATGCATATCTGTTCATTTGCTCAAAGTAGGTCACAAGATATTTCATTGTGAAATCTCTCAGAGAAACCAAGGCAAAGAGGAACAAACAATCAGTAATTGTATTTATCACATCCATTAGGTGAAAACAAACAATTATTCTTTGGAAGGACGGTGCTGTCTGCTACTGGGACCTGAGCAATTCTCTCATGGGTTCTCGTGATGGGAGGGCTGAGTCGATGGGAAACGTTCTCACCAAGGCCCTTGCCATAGTCATAGTAACAAATCTCCTACAGTCGTTGCTTGTAACAGTGTTCAAAGTAAGGCTGATAGTGTAACTCCAAGGTACAGTGCAGCAAAAATGAAACCAAACAAGGGGAGAAAACAGTATAATCCAATCAGGCAAGTCGCTGCTACTCTGGTACATTTCAAGGGTACATTTTAGAATAGCTACAAAAGTGAGTGGACCCTTGTTCTCAGGAAATCTACCACCGACATTATTTGTCCTGACTAGGATTTTGATAAAACTGAACAAGGCAGAATATGAGGCTGTAATCTCCTCAAGAACCTGTGTTATTGATAAAAAAGAAGTTTATTGCGCCTTTACGAACTAAAAGGGAAAAGAGAACTAGGATTCCATCCAGACACATGGCGGGCTGGTGCCCTATCCCATCTCAGTGGAGGGTGAAATACAGGTGCCTAGAAGCTATAGCCAAAATGTCTCTCAGAAAACATTTTGGGGTCTCCTCCAGCTTATGAAAGAAAGAAAGAGGCGTCAAAAAAAATCTCAAATTTTCGTGGACTCAGGACCTACTAAGATATTTGTTTAAAATGCATGAAAAAAGGAAGAAAAAGAAGAAAAAAATAAAATAAAATGCAGAGCCCTGGGACCCCCCTCCCCCCCCCCCACCAAAGATCTTGATTTCATTGTTCTAGAGTGGATCCATGAATCTGCATTTTAAACTCAGAAACAACCGGGGCAAGACCCTGCCTTAAAATGGGGTCGTGAGAATTCTAGATGGGGGAAAAAGAATTCCAAGCCCATGCCGGCGATCGCTCACTGGGGCAAAAATCTCTGACTAACACGCCCTGGACTGACGTGAATTTTAAAGTATAGTTTCCTGGTCAGCCCTGCAGGACGAATTAGTTTAGACTTGTGCCCCTTCCCCCAGGAACTAAATGTTCCAGGGGCGCCTGGGTGGCGCAGTCGGTTAAGCGTCCGACTTCAGCCAGGTCACGATCTCGCGGTCCGTGAGTTCGAGCCCCGCGTCGGGCTCTGGGCCGACGGCTCGGAGCCTGGAGCCTGTTTCCGATTCTGCGTCTCCCTCTCTCTCTGCCCCTCCCCCGCTCGTGCTCTGTCTCTCTCTGTCCCAAAAATAAATAAAAAACGTTGAAAAAAAAAAAAAATTAAATGTTCTAACCTGAGGGAAAGATTTGCTGCTCTAAGCCACGTTGATGTGGGAAGATGTTTGCCAAAATTGCTTTGATTTTAGAATAGAGAAACTCAAGTGAGTGGATCAGTCAGAATTAGGTGTGGCTGCACGTAACAGAAAAATCACAGTGGCTTAACGAACATGGGAGCTTACTTCTGTCGCGCAGGAATGAGTCTCGTACGGCTCTCTGCAATGTCGGGACCCAGGCTCCTTCCACCGCCCTGACCTCCAGCATGTGGCTGAAGACCGTTTGCTGGGGCTCCTGTCATCGTTCTGTATTACAGCTAGCAGGAAAGAGGAAGGGTGAAGACAGATGTACTCCTTCCCTTTAAGGACGTTTTCCGAGTTTGTGTTTCATGGCCATACCCGGCGGGCAGGGATTTGGAGGTCTGGGAAATGTACTCTTCGTTTTAGACGGCCACGTGCCGGGCTAAATCTGGGGGTTGGTCGCAAGAGGAAGAAGGGGGAAATGGGCACTGGGGGACCTCTACCAGTCTGTGCCGTCGTCGTGCAGACGTAGACCAGGCGACAAGGTCAGTCAACGGTAGAAGCCATTCCGAGGGGGGACAACATTAAAGTCATGTCACCTTTTTTAGAAAGAGGTCTTTCATTTTTGTTTCTATTAAGATAAGGTTCATGCTATTATGGTTTTTATTTTTATTTACTTAGTTTTTGATGTTTATTTATGTTTGAGAGAGGGAGACAGTACGCAAGCCGAGGAGGGGCAGAGAGAGACAGAATCTGAAGCAGGCTCCAGGCTCTGAGCCGTCAGCACGGAGCCCCACGCGGGGCTCGAACTCACGGACTGAGAGATCATGACCTGAGCCGAAGTCGGCCGCTTAACCGGTTGAGCCACCCAGGTGCCCCAGAAAAAAAAACCTTTCTGATCTCAGGAGCAGACACTCATGCTTCCTTCTTACCTCGGAGCAAAAGCAGTTCACGAGATACACCCCGAAAAGGCGATGGGTCGAAATCCCTCTGCTTCTTTCCATCCTTAGCGTTTTGAAAACTGCACACGTGTAATACGGCTGTGACAAGCCCAGAGGCCCAGGTTCTCTCCTGCCACAGCCCATCCCCGAGTCCTGCTTCACGGGCCGTCCCGGGAACGTTTTGGGTGTTTCTCGTCAGACAAGATTACGTCTCCCACTCAAACTCGTTACCTGATTTCTCATGCTTCCCCTGACTTCTATTTTGTTTTGTTCTGTATCAGTGTGGAGTTTTACTGTTATTTGTCACAAAGAGGGAGGCAGGGGGCGTCAAAGATTAGAGATGTTAGAAAGGTAAAGGGGCTCAAGAAATCGCCATGTGTTCTTACAGGTTATTCCTTGGTACATAAACCAGGAAATGTAAACGGGACTAGGTTCGCTCTGTTGTTTTGTTTTGTCTTGTTTTGTTTTGTTTTCCACTTGCCTTAAGGAAGTTTCTTTATTTGGAATATCCGATGGCTGGAGAGGAGCTCTTATCCCTCCTTTTTGATTTACTTATTTGTTTATCCAATGCTGTCTTGTTGTACGAAAGACTCAGGGTGGTCACAGTACAAACACGTTGACATTGGAATCAAGTGATGGAAAAAAAGGCAAGTGTGGTAAGACTTATATCAGTGGCCGGGTAGGTGACAAATGAGGAGGTGAGCCAGGTGGGGCTGGAGAAACCATACCTTTCTAAGGGACAGCTGCCTTAAAATGGCCCAGGCCACCTGACTGGGTTTCCTCAGAAGATGGCAGAAACACAGATTTCCTGATATAACTTTCAGAAATGCCATTTAAAAAACAAAAACAGGGGCGCCTGGGTGGCGCAGTCGGTTAAGCGTCCGACTTCAGCCAGGTCACGATCTCGCGGTCCGTGAGTTCGAGCCCCGCGTCGGGCTCTGGGCCGATGGCTCGGAGCCTGGAGCCTGTTTCCGATTCTGTGTCTCCCTCTCTCTCTGCCCCTCCCCCGTTCATGCTCTGTCTCTCTCTGTCCCAAAAATAAATAAAAAACGTTGAAAAAAAAATTAAAAAAAAATAAAAATAAAAATAAAAAACAAAAACAAAAACAAAATTTCAAATTGGAATCTCTGAGGTTAGAAGCCAGCTGGTAGTTTTCCTCAGAGAGGCGGGGACCGCCGGGAGGAGACGTGAGCACGATTGCCTGGAACATTCCAAGTCTTCACCTGGGCTGGTTCTATGGGTGTGTGCAGTTTGTGAACGTGTAAGGGAGCCACACACTTAGGATTTGTGCCTTTCCCCTCAGATGAAAAGGTAAAAGGTAAATTCGTGTCAAAGCAACTGCAGTCTGGCTAAAGTACATCTCTAGCCTGGACTGGAGAGGCGGACACCATTTTAACTGTTGAAATAAGACCACAAAGGAAGTGGGGTTGTCGATATGGAAGGGCCGGTCCCAGGGTCCAAGAATGATGAACAGGAAGTCAGAAATCCACTTTGGAGCTTCCCAGCAGCCAAAGAAAAATGGGAAGTAAAAAAAAAATATAGTCATTTATATGGTATGTCAGGCCAAGGACAGAAAACAGATAAACGAATACCCGAAAAAACCTTCCTGGGCACACAAAACTGACAACACATTTTCTGTGTGGTTTTTGTCACCGGGTGAAAGAGTTTTTATTTTTTCGTCTCGGGCTTATTTTATGAGTTTTGCCTTGCCGGACTGGGAAAAGAAATTTCTTTTTCATGTGAAAGTAAATATGTTCATATATATGTATATATAGAGAGATATTATATATACATATATAACACCTAAATTAGATTATTACCAATACCCCCCAAACTGCCGATACGTCTTCCTCTCAGCCCTCCACTTCCCCAGTAGAGGTCTGTTATCCTGAATTTTGTGTTTTAAATTCCTTGGCTTTGTCTGTCTGTCTATCTATCTATCTATCTATCTATCAATCAATCATCTATCTATCTAGTCAGAGAAGGCACAAGTGGGCAAGGGGGAGAGAGAGAGAGACAGAGAGAGAAGTGGGGCTCATCTGGAGTGGGGCTCGTGTTCACCTGAAGTGGGACTCATGCTCACCGGATGTGGGACTCGAACTCACGAACCGTGAGATCATGACCTGAACTGAAGTCACATGCTTAACGACTGAGCCACCCAGGCGCCCTAAATTCCTTAAGACTTTTTAAAAAATAGTTTTGCCACACACGTATCTATTTATAAGCTATATAAGCTAAATTTTGCTTCTTTTTGAGCTTAAAAAAAGGCATTATAGGATGGGCCACCTTCGGCAACTTGACCTTTCCCACTCAACTTTGTATTTCTAAGGTGCGTTGACATTGACACGGGCAGAGAGAATTTATTTTCATTGCTGTATAACATTCCACCAATGGGACTTGGTCTAATGGGAAGAAATTCAAGACTTCTTGGAGAACTACCAGCACAGAGGCTCTTGTCTGGCCCTGGATGTGTGAGGTTATGATGGGTTGCTCCCACCTGGAGTCTAAGAAAGGAGCCAACACAGGGGAGAGCAGAGCGAGGAGGTAGGAAGAAACAGACCTGGAGGTCATCACTTGAACCCCAACCGCAGCCACGTCTGCACGTAGACCTTCTCTTGGGCTCTGTAGTA
The DNA here is from genome assembly GCF_028018385.1 of Neofelis nebulosa. Taxonomy (NCBI): domain Eukaryota; kingdom Metazoa; phylum Chordata; class Mammalia; order Carnivora; family Felidae; genus Neofelis; species Neofelis nebulosa. The sequence continues at coordinate 16,896,097 of NC_080796.1, read as the reverse complement.
ACAAGAACTCGTCCAGGCTCACGTCCGTGCTTTCGTCAGTTTGAGGGCCACTTTGCTGACACTTACCCAGACACTGTCCTCCCAGGTAACCATTTGAGAGCATCTGAAAGACAAATGGAGGGAGAGAGGACATCTTCTTCGATGGTCTTCCCTTATGTGGCAGAAAGGAAGACGGCCTCTCCCTCCATTTGTCTGGTAGACAAATGAATAATACTAACAATGCATTTGATTACGCAAGCTCTCATGTGTGCGTACGGTACATATGCATGCTGGCACGTACTTATAGATAAGTGACATAAGCTAGGGAGGGAGGAATGAGGATTCTCTGTGTACTCGTCGAACAATCCAGCAATCACACTCCTTGGCATTCACCCAGAGGAGTTGAAAACTTATGTCCATACAAATATCTGCACACAGATGTTTACAGCAGCCTTACTGACAATTGCCGAGGCTTGGAAGCAACCAGTACGTTCTTCAGTAGGGAAATGAGTAAATCAACTGTGGGACATCCGGATAACGGAAGATTGTTCGGTGCTAAAAACAAATGTGCTATCAAGCCTTGGAAAGATGCAGAGGAACTTTACACGCATATTATTAAGTGAAAGAAGCCCATCTGAAAAACCTCCATACTGTATGATTCAAACTGTATGACACTGTGAAAAAGGCAATGCTATAGAGACAGTAAAGAGACGAGTGGTAGGGGCGCCTGGGTGGCGCAGTCGGTTAAGCGTCCGACTTCAGCCAGGTCACGATCTCGCGGTCCGTGAGTTCGAGCCCCGCGTCAGGCTCTGGGCTGATAGCTCGGAGCCTGGAGCCTGTTTCCGATTCTGTGTCTCCCTCTCTCTGACCCTCCCCCGTTCATGCTCTGTCTCTCTCTGTCCCAAAAATAAAAAATAAAAAAAAAAAAAAAAAAAAACGTTGGAAAAAAAGAGACGAGTGGTTCGGGGGTGGGGGTGGGGGTGAGGGAGGGACGGACAGGTGGAGCCCAGCGGATCCCGAGGCAGCGAAAGTACTCTGTATAACATCGTAATGCTGTGTGCGTGTCATTACACGTCTGTCCCCTCATTCTTGCTGTGAACCTAGAATTGCTCTTTAAAAAAATTCATTTTTTTTTTGAAAGGCAGACCGCCACCTTTTTTTTTTTGAAAGTGCAGCACCTCATTTGGATGTGTCTAGACTCTTGGAAGCTCGAGTCCTCTACGTTCTCCTACAAATAGACCTTGAGAGCTTGTTTGGGGGCATACACACACACACACACACACACACACACACACACACACACAGTGAGTCATTCGGAGACTGGGAGCAGCCACCACAATGAAGAGTTAAAAATCCCTTTTTCAGTTTTAAGAGCTGGCTCAGTTTTCAGACCTAGAACCCATGAACGGAGAAGAGGCTGAATCCCTTGGAAGAAGGCCTTGTAACACCATGGCAGGTGTAAATGACAATGATGTCCCCAGTAGTTCCCTCCCACGAAAAGTAAGAGCTATGTAGTTAGGTAACTGTACGCTGAGAAAAGGGTGTATTCTGAGGTTCAAGGTGATACGACACCTGGAAACCCAAAGCATCACTTCAGCCCCTCGTCACAGCAGGAGCAGGTGGGGACCAGGTAACAGCTGGCCTTGGTCTGGCTCACAGCTGCTCTCCTGGGGTCCACAGGCTCTCCCGGGGGTCATTTTCCCTGTCCCCAATGTATAATTTGAAGTGGGCAAACTTGAGGGTCAGCAGGAACCCTGTATTGGCCTGAACAGTGAGGTATCATAGCGGGGAAGGCCCGCTGCTATCCTCTGAGGTGTCCCCTTACGCCATCCGTGTCATAGGGGAGAATAGTGGTGATTCGTGCCACCCTTGAGAACACAAAGGACGTGCGTTGGTGGCCGCCGGTGTGTCTCCATTTAATTTATCACCCCGGCCTGACAGGGACCGTGGAGGATGACAGGAGACTGTGGCAAGCTCTACCGAGTCACAGCCTCAACTGCAGCTGCTGTTACACGTGCTCTTTGCTAGTGAATTAACACTAATGTGTCCATGGTATGTGGCCGTCGGTTTGGATCCACATCCCTTTCTTGCCCTGTCAGGAAGGAGAATCTGAAACAGTTCTTATTCATGTGGGAGTCCAAAGTATACATTCTTGCTCCTCTAGAACCTTCCCTCCTTCTGTAATAATATAGTAGAGGGACCTGGGCATTTGGGCCATGGGACGTGGTCATCACATTGGTCCATCTTATTGCTGACATCGTGTTATTCAGACCATATGACCAAACAATGGCTGACACATTGGAAGAACTGTTGAGACACATGAGCCCTACTTTCTGACCCTACCCCAGTGTGGGGGTGGGGAGTGGTTATGGCCTGGTGATGGTGGAAAGTCTCTCCACCTGGTTTTGCTGGGCATAGGTGGAGTCTTAGCTTTTTTCTATGGTATTTGGCTGGAGTAGAGAGATTACTGTCTGAAAGTTTCTGCCTTGCTAGAATGATCCATTCTTGGTCTTTGGCTAAAGAGAACAGACTTTTGTTGGGACTCCCCCCTCCCCCATCTATGCCCATTGGTGTTTCCAGGTTGCCAGCTTCTTTACTGCAAGTCTGGGACATATGAGACAGAAGAAAATCCAGAGAAACCGCCACCGTGTCGTTCCTCAGGTCCCGTGGCCTCTAGCCGGTCACCCACTTGTTCTCCACCTTTCAGAGTCTTATGGTTTTTTTTTTTTTAATATGTGTATAATTTCCGGAGTTTCCAGTTGTACTTAGTGGGAGGAATAGAGAAGAGGAATATTCATTCCGTCTTCTGGGAAGTGGAAGTTCAGAAGTGTTTGATCCACAGAAATGAGATCTCTCACAACCTAACGTCGGACCAAGAGATCTGCTTGCACAGGGGAAGCAGCAGTGGGCCCATGACCCTGAGATTCACTGGTCCTTCACCTACCAGAACACTCAGAAAATGCCATCCTGAGAGAGCCACGGAACGCCCTCTGGAAGGCACAGCTGAGGTGCTGGGCTGGAGTTGACACCATGTGAGGACTGGTGTCATCCTCCTGGACCAAGCATGGATTCCTGGCCACCAATCATTATACGGTGTCGTGTCCCCAGTAGGTAGACTACTCGGGCTTGGAAAAGGGGTAAAAGTGAGAGAGGTCCTACTTATCATGGCTCCAAGTGGTCTATTTTGGAAATGTGCTCTTCCTGCTCCACAATGCTGGGCTCTGCAGGTCCAGAGGTCTTGGCTCCCAGGGGTGTCATGCATCCACCCATCACCTTGGCTTTCTCATGCTGAGAGATCAGCATGAAAAGACCCTGATCATTAGGAGGAGGCGAATCTGCTGTTATACTGGAGAGACAGATGAACTCCTCATTGTCAACCTTTCCGTGGAGGGGTGGGGTGAAAGCAGAAAGCATTCAGAGAGTGGGGATTTGATTTCTTCACTCTCCTGACTTCTAGCGCCTTGTAGGGCTGTTCTAGCTTCCGCTGTCCTAACTCATCTTGGTACCCAGTCTCACACCACCGTTGCCAAGAATCTGTGTGAAGTGGCCTCTAGGCGGCGCCACTGCCGGAGATCTTGCCTGCGACGACAGGGTACTTCCTTTCTGCCTCCTCAGCGACTGATGCTGCTTTTTGATGCTTCCTGGCCTTCTGGGTTCAAGCTTTCCTGTCTGTAGAAAGCAGGCTGTCTGCAACAGCTCAGATCAAGGTTCCGAATGCAGCCTGTCCATAGAGGGCTGTGGTTTCCCAGGGGTTAAATTCTTTCTTTTTGCACACGGCAATAGTGACAGGATCAGCTCCCCAGTCTGAAGAGTGTCCAGAATCCTTGGGGCTTTTCACTGGGGGGAAGAGATGGATGCAAAGACCGAAGGAGTATGCTCCGGTGACAGGCGTTAAGATGGGATCTTAAGTTGTGCTCTAATCTGTACAGGCTATAGAAGAAAACCCAGCCCCCAAAATGTTTAACTATTGCCCGTGATTTAATCACCCATTTACTAATTCGTCCACCCATCAGTGCTTGAACACTGTCTGTGCCTGGGGCGATTCCAGACTGAACACACACAGGGTCCTTGCTCAGGTCTGAACATTCACGTCCTGCCCAAATCCACAGCTTGGAAGCCTAACGCCCGGTGTGATGTGTTAGAAGACCGAGCCTCTGGGAGGCGATTAGGTCGGGACTGGTGCTTTTCTGAAAAGAAATCCCCAGAGCCCCCTTGTCACTTCCACCACGTGAGGATACCAGGAGAAGCCGCTGACCCAGCACAGGGCCCTTACCTGACCATGCCGGCACCTGATCTCGGACTCCCAGATTCCAGAACTTGTGTTGTTTTCAAACCACTCGGTCTGTAGTATTTTGTTACAGCAGCCTGAACCGACCAACTTAGTCTCCTGCTCACGGAGTTTCCATTCTAGCGGAGAGGGCGGACAAACATAATTATTCGTGGTGGTGAGTGCTAGGAAGAAAATAAAGCGGGGTCACAGAGCCCGGAATGACTGCAAGTTGTGTGTGGGAAGGCGTGGCCGGGGAGCGTCTCTCTTCCTGAAGTTGTCCTTAACCAGTGGAGGAGGCTGAGAAGAGCTCAGAGAAGTGAGTTCCCGGAGTCAGGAAGACCAGGGTAAAGTCCCTGAGGTGGAAAGGTCTGAGGTGTTGGCAGACGGCAAGGAGACACGTGGCTGGGGCAGGGGGTGAGCGGAGGGGCTGTGGCTTGAGAGGTCAGCCGGGTGCAGCCCAGGTAGGACCTCGTGGGCATGCAAAGGAGTACGGACATTCAGTGGAACGAGTAGCTGCTGGAGGGTGTCTGGAAAGAAGGAACATGTTCTGCTTATAATTACTTAAGGAGCATGAGAATTTTTTTTAAAGTCATGTCTACAGCAATGTGGGGCTCGAACTTACAACCCTGAGATCAAGAGCCGCATGCTCTACAGACTGAGCCAGCCAGGTGCCCCTGAGAGTTGTGTTTTTTTACCGGTTGTTCTGGTCTATGATTTTTCACACGTCTTTGATGGAATCTATACGGCGAAGCCTGTAAAAGACTTCTAGTTCATTGTAGTTACCACAGCTGGTATTCTAGTGGTCACCCGGCGGCTAACAGTACCTTCTGTCACAATTTAACCTCCAAAGTAAAGTCATCCTTGTCTGTATCAAAACCTGTGATTGTCGAAAATAAAGCCCATGCTTAATACGTGTAGCTTTTTCTATCGTGCAAAAGCTCCTTACATGAAAAATAGAAGTATTGGGGCACCTGGGTGGCTCAGTCGGTTAGGCGTCTGACCCTTGATTTGGGCTCAGGTCACGGTCTCACGGTTCTTGAGATCAAAGCCCCTCCTCGGGCTCCGTGCTGACGGCATGGAGCCTGCTTGGGATTCTCTCTCTCCCTCTCCCTCTCTCTCAAAATAAATAAATAAACATGAAAACTTAGAAATATTTTTCAAACAGTGGTTTAAGGAATGGTGCGTTAAGATCTAAATGACGCAGGGGCCTCATATGCGAGCCACGCAGCGTCTTGACGATTCAATTCTGTCTGTCGCTACTTAGCTTTCATTGTCCTTCTCCCTTTTTAGGAAAAACTATTAATGGGCCCACATTCCCTAACTCCCCCACCCCTCCCCACACCACTCATCCACTTTCTGGGGAAGTGAAGATTTTGACACTGGACCTAAGCATCTCGGAGGTTGTAGAGAAGCAATAGGGGATTCAGTCTGCCGCCTGTCACCTGAAGACCTTGACAAAAGCCAGCTTCTCATCCGCTTCAGACACAGTCTCTAGCCAGCTGACTAGCTAATGGTTTCCCCCTTTTCCCAACGACAGCTTTACCTACCTAAGTAGCTTCTGTTTGCCCGGAGACAAAGCGGGTCACGTTAACAGTAACGCTCTGGGTTTATGGTCCCCCACCTCCGCTCACGGCAGCGGGACCTGGCCCCTATCCCCCAGCCTTCCCATCACCCATCCCATCAGGATGTCACTCTGACATTGTAAAGAAGTCATGGAAAGACTCTGACTTCCATCTTGCCGGCCCTCTGTCTTTCTCCCTCAGCCACTTGCTTCGAAGCCAGCTGCCAGGAGGTGAACGGCCCTACGCAGAGGCCATGTGACAAGGACTGGAGGGAGGCCTCCAACCAGCAGCCAGCAAGAAACGGAGACCCTCACTCGAAAACACACTAGGGACTGCATCCTACCTGTGAATGAGCCTAGAAGCAGACCTTCTCCCAGAGGAGCCTGGAGGTGACCACAGTCCCTGGCGTCAACAGGCCCACCACCCACCGTTGGCTCTTTATACTCCCTTCGTCCTACAGCTCCTTTTTCCCAACACCCCGTGTCTCCCTGCCTGTGTATGTTCTACTTCCTCAGTGTAGAACTCTTCCCTTCCTCCTCCCCGCCCACTGTCTCACTGTCTACGAAGCTTCCATTTATCCTTCGAGGTTCAACTCAGCAATTGCCCCTGATATGGAGCCTTTTCTAGGTTCCTTCCTCCACGTTTCCTCTACCCCTTGTGAACTCATCCACACAGCACTAGTGTGGATCTGACCCAGTCAGAGAACCAGGGCAGCACTGTGTGAAAAGGCAAGCATGCAGGGTGGGCTCTTGACCAGGGTCAAACCCAGACGTAAAGAGAACTATTTCCCGGTGGGTCCATGGGGGATGGAGAGCAGCTCAGCCTGTTCAAATAGAGATGGAAAGTCCAGATGAGAAGCAGCAGGGTCTGGATGGTTGGTCCAACCACTCCTAGCTAAGGGTTTTCCCCAATATTCCAACGAGGAGGGTTTGCCAATTAAGAGCTCGAGTACCTCAGTGTTATTCTCGAGCATCTCCGCTTGGTCAGCCTCGCTTCCTACTGTTGATTTTAGGCCTTATGTGCAAAGAATTCCATCAGATATTATTAGCCAGGCAGCCATTCGATAAGCATTAATTGAGTGCCTACTTCATGCATTGGGAATGCAGGGGTGGATAAGACAGACAACATTCCAGCTCTCCTGGAGCTTGGGTTCCAGCAGGGGACACAGGAACGAGTAGCTATATAAATAAATATAGTTATTAGAGTGTGGTAATCGCTATGAAACAAATGGACAGTGCTCTCCACTGAAGAGTAAGAGAGGAGGGCCTCTTAGAAACAGCGGTCAAGAAGGCACCTCTGGGAACTGCATCTGAGTGGAGATCTGGAAGGCAGTGAGGTGGCCATGCCCATAGATGAGGAGGAGAATGTGGGGCACCCGGGCACCAGGAGTAGTGCAAAGACAGACACTGAGGAGAGGTGCTTGAAGTTGGAGGGTTGTGTAGACCTCGTTCTTTTAAAAAAATGTTTATTTATTTATTATTGAGAGAGAGAGAGAGAGAGCACAAGCAGGGGAGGAGCAGACACAGAATCTGAAGCAGGTTCCAGGCTCCGAGCTGTCGGTGCAGAGGCTGATGCCAGGCTTGAACCCACAAACTATGAGATCACGACCTCGGACGCTTAACCGACTGAGCCACCCAGGTGCCCCCGTAGACCTCATGTTAAAGCTCCAGTGCACGGAGACCAAGTTCCAGGCACCTGTTTTGTTATGGAGCTATACTAGGGCCTGGTGTTATTCTGAATACTGGCAGTAAGGGGCATAGCAATACGTAAAAAACATTTTTTCGGTCCTCTTGTGAAAACATCATTGCGAAACTCACCAAAGGCCCATATTTTGCCTGCTAACAGACTATACAGCCAAAACAGCTGTCAGATACCATCCAATCCAACCTCCTTTCAGATGAGAAAACTGAGGTCCAACAAGGTAAAATGGAAATCCCGTGGTCCACGACTTGACTGCGGCAGTGGTGAGATGAGAACTCCAAATGTGCAATTATGTACACTCTTTCCTTAACAGGTTAAGGCAGCTACTCAAATTACTTGTATTTGTTTTGAAAATTATAAACCCGATTTTCCTCCGCTTAAATTTCTCCCTACATAGTTTCCCATCTAGCTTGAAGCTCTTTCCAATTCAGTTGTTAAAAAGGAAACCGACTTTGATGAAGGCTTGTTCACACTCCTCTCACCCCAAGGTGAAAGCAGTGTGTGCAACGGCGTTCTTTGTCTACGAGAGGGAACTGAAAACTCCCGTTCACAGTAAACAGTCTTCTTTCTATACAGAAGTTCTCACTGAGTAGCCTGAGAATCTTCTCGGCTGAATAAGGGGGGGGGGGTGAGTTTGAAAGCAGAGGCCGGACTTTGGCTCACATACCTGTTGCCTACACCTGCTCACATGACTGGCCCACAGTGACCGAATGAAATTACTTCACCTGTGTTGAACAGCTCAGCCTCAGAGGGCCAGGTATCTGCCAGAGCCGGATTTACAAAGCTGACGAACTCTTGCACAAGCATCACCACGCAGCATTTATAACAATTAAGATGGGGATTTAAAGCCAGGCCAGAAAGAGTAGGATTCACTCCAGGAGCTGTGACCAAAGCTTATGGGTACAAAGAAAGTAGGTCAGGTGGTATGAACTTATTTACCGATTCCTAGAATATCATCATGAGAAGGTGTGCGGATGGGACTGAGGTAGCCGTGCCCACCGCTGAGTGAACAGCACACGGGGCACAGCGAACAGGGCTCACAATGCTCTTCCTGGAAGAAGATTCTTAGGAGCATGGCCTGAGAGGGGCAGTAAGGGTGAGAGATTTGTGAAAGCACTGACCCCTCAGATGACTTAACAGGTCCAAAAGCGGTTTCGAGAAGTTCAAATTTGTGCATGAACACCGAGAGTCCACCAACAATCCCTTAGTGTCTCTGAGAGACTCCTGGGCCAGGAGCAGCTTGTAAGGTGCTAAACTTGGGGCCTTCTGTCTTTCCCACTTTGGTACGGATAGTGAAGTAAACAGAAAAGAGGAGCATAGATAGAAAATGCCGCATTTTTTCTCACGTGCCTGTTGGATATCCGTATCCAAAGGTATCCTCAAAAGGCGTGTGTGTGTGTGTGTGTGTGTGTGTGTGTGTGTGTGTGTGAAGACGCCCGCCTTCTCCTAGCAGGATGATTTAGGCGACTTCCCTAATTTCTCTAAGCCTCAGCAAACCTCGCACTGGGGACAGTTTTCCCCGGCCCTGAAAGAGGCGGCGGGCAGGTGCGGTGGGGAGGTGCTAAACAAGTCCCCGCCCCAGTAGGTAGCCGAGCACGCAAGGGACCCGCCCCCTCCTCCCCCCCGGCTCCGATTGGCCCGCGCGGAGGGGGCGTGGCCGGCCTGCGCCGCGGTGGGCGGGGCCGGGCGCGCTCGGCTAACCTCGGGCGCCTGTGGGTGGCGGGGCTGCGGCCTCTCGCAGCAGTCACCGCCATGGCCGGCCGAGCCCGCGGATCCGCGCGCGCGCTGCTCGCCGCCCTGCTGGCGCCGGCGCTGGTGGCGCTGCTGGTGGCGCCGGCGCGGGGCCGGGGCGGCCGGGGTCACGGGGACTGGGACGCCGCCGCGGCGCTGCCGCCGCTGCCGCCCCGCGAGGACGCGGCGCGCGTGGCCCGCTTCGTGACGAACGTCTGCGACTGGGGCGCACTGGCCACCCTCTCCACGGACCAGGCGGTGCGCGGCTGGGCCTTCGCCGACGTCCTCTCGCTCAGCGACGGGCCCCCCGGCGCGGGCAGCGGCGTGCCCTACTTCTACCTGAGCCCGCTGCAGCAGTCCGTGGGCAACCTGCAGGTGAGCGGGCGGCGACAGGGCCAGCCTTTCTTTCGGTCGCCAAAATTCTGCTCGGGGACGGAGGGCGGGGCAACCAGAGGGAAGAATTTGCTCGCGGCCCACAGCCCTGCCTCTTCTCTCCCGCGCTGGCCGGGCGGGCTTTGCAGCCTTCTGACTGTTGGGCAACTCAGGGCCGGGAATTTCACGCACGCCCCCGCCTCCGGGTTGAATTCTTTGCCAGTGTCTACTTGGAGGACTTCGCATCCCTGACTCGTCCTGGGGCACGGCTGCGCGTGTTACTAAAAGTCTTACAGGGCTTGCCCTTCCTAGGAATTTTCCTGTCAGCAGCAGGAAGCTAATACACAACATCGTGAGTGATTGATGCAGTCTTTAGGCCCCCGGTGCGCATGACCTTCCCTGGTTAGGAGCAGCACTGAGTTGGGTCTGGGTGCTCATCCCGTGCCCACCTTTTGTGGCAGGGCCAGGTTTACAACTCTGGTGGACCCCTGCTGTCCCGAGAGTGGTGTGACCGCTGTGCAGCGCACTGAGTCCAGCAGTGGGCTTCGGATGAAGAACTAGAGGCATAAGACAGGTTAAATAACCTGCCCAGAGCCAGTAGCCAAACTGGAATTTTATGCCAGGTCTGTCTGCCGTCAAAATACAAGACACAGAATGGTGGCACACGAGCTGCCCGTGTCCCTCGGGCCAGTTGTCTTTGGTCCACAGAGTTCTGTTTGGTTTTTAACAAATTTGAGTTACAGTAGTTTCCCCCCCCCACCCCCCCCCATCCCTGGTTCCACTTCAGCGTTTCAGGTACCTGAAGTCAACTGCATTCCAGAAGCAGAAGATCCTTCTGAGGGGTTGTCTTACAGTCTAGTAGCCTAGTGCTAGGTTGCAAAAGCCGCCCCATGTCATCTCGTCATGTGGGCATTTGATCATCTCTCATCATCCTCGGAGGAGGAGTGAGTACAGGACAAGAAGATATTTGGAGAGAGCACATCCACATAACCTTTATTACGGTATAATTGTACCGTTCTATTTGCTGTTGTTGCTAATCTCTTATTATGACTAATTTATAAATCGAACTTTGTCACAGGTGTGTGTGTGTGTGTGTGTGTGTGTGTAGAAAAAGACGTATGAGGTTCGGTACTATCCAGGGCTTCAGGCAGGCATCCACTGGGGGTCTTGGGTTGTATCCCCCCGTGGGTAACGGGCGGCGGTGGGGGGACTATTGTAGCTACCACCATTCAAAAATTGAGATTTCAATTACAGATCTAAATGTTTAACTTCTTGGAAGATCCGTGGCCCTGGGGGCTTGAATTCTTTGAGCAAAACCAGAAACAGCTGCCTCCTTTTAAGGCACAGACACCTCTGTTCAGCCTTCCCTTACTCCCAGCCCCCTCCACCCTCTTAGGCATTTGCCCAAAGGAAGCTCATTCTGTTCAATCAGTGACGCTCAACCTTGGCTGCAAACACAGTCACCTGGGAAGATTTTAAAAATATAGTGCCGAGGTATTTTATTAAAAAAAAACAACTCCCCATTCCCTCCCTAATGCTCCTCATGAGGGAGAGGGGATGGAGAACTACTGCCCACGACCCTATTTAAACTCGTGCGGATATGGTCATCTGCGTTGCAGGAAGGAGGAAAAGTAAGACGTACAGGGACTGTACGGATGTCAGTGACAGACGTCACTGGTGAGTGACCAGCCACTGATGACTTCCAGGTAGAACTCCAGCTCAGGTCTTTGACAGATCTAGGGACACAGTGTGAGGAACCTATCCAGGATTTCAGGTATCCATGATGGCAGTTGAAAAGGTGTGGCCACATCAGAATGAGTCTGATTCGTATTCCATCAGTTAACCAGATTGGTTTATAGTTTCTGCTTTTCCTCCCGCCTCTGCCTCTTATCTTCTCCCTGTCACCCACCCACCCGATTACATGCACACAATGCCACTCAGCATTTCCCTCTGCCCAGAAGCCTTTAACAACAACCGGCTGCCTAGAGCTGCGTAAGATTCATTTGGGATGTTTGTTAAAAATACGAACACCAGGGCTGGGACTGGAGCCCAGAAGTCAGCATTTTAACAAGCTCTCCAGGCAGGTCATTCTTGGAAAGCACAGACAGACATTGGCCTTACAGAATACAATTCTGACTCTTTAGCTTGGAGTTGAGCCCCCCACCCTACCCCCATCCCACCGAAGCCTCTCTTTCAGGTAGATTGGGTTTCTCATTACAGTCATGTCCCACATTTTCCCAGTTCTGTTTCTGCAATGCCCTTTACCTTTAATACGTCATCCCACTTCTGTCCCGATTTTGAAAATCTTCTGAGGCTCCCTGTACTGTCCATATCATTCCAGGCTATGTTGACATCTCCTTACCCTAAACTGTACTGTTCACTTGGCGATTAGTTATATGCTGCCTTCTGATCTCTTCTGTGTCATTTTGCATTATTTAAGTTTTGTTTATGTCTGACTTTACAACCACATTATAAAGTCACAGAGAAAGGACTTTTTTTTTTTTTTCCTCCTATGGCGCCTTGCCTAATAGTGTATAGACAGTGAATGTTTGGCTAAATGATTTCAAGGAGTTCCCTTTATAACCAGTGTTGTGATGGGTCACCATGAGATGGCAGAATTTTCCACACAAGCCGTTTAAAGCGCTAAATGCAACGTGTGAATTTTGCTGTAATCTGTCAGCAGTGCCTTTCACGAAGCTGATTTCTGAATAAGAAAGAATTGAGAATTTTGCCTGCTTCACTTTTTGAGTCTAAGTGTTCTTCTTTTACTGCTAAAACAGGAATGAACAACTTCTCCAGTTTTGAAATCACATGACAATTTCTGCTAGCGTAAGATAACCAAAAAACATGATTCAGCTACTTTCTTGCTTAAACTATACAATTAGCTCGTTGAACAACTGTGGTATTTTTACACACTAGTTTCATATCGGAGTCTAAGCCTTTAGATCTTTCAGTGAAAGCTCTAGACCAGCCTTGTATTTGGGTGATCCTGTAATTGTCAGTTCTCTGGTTCATATGAAACAGCTTAAAGGCTTAAGAAAAAAGAGTGTTAAAATAATTCTTACTGAGTTCATTTTAAATCTGAAACCCTACCCCCTGCTTTTTGGGAGGAAAGGTCAAGATCAGTCTCTATCCAACAGGTGATTTTCTCAAGTGGTCAGTGGTGTTTTACAATGCATTGTTTCATGGAAGAATGTCCAGCTCTAGGGACAGTGTGTATATAACTTGTGAAATTTATTACCTCTCCAGAGACAAATATTTTATGTGGGAGTATCTTTATTTTCTCTCTGCAGGAGAATCCACATGCTACCCTGACCATGTCTTTGGCACAGACTAACTTCTGCAGGAAACAGGGATTTGATCCCCAAAGTCCCCTCTGTGCTCACATAATTCTGTCAGGAACTGTTACCAAGGTAAGTGGTTATCCCACCAGAACCCAGACAGGTTTTAGAAGAGTATCATCTGAGGGGCCTGGGGGTGCTCAGTCGGTTAAGCGTCTGATTCTTGATATCGGCTCGGGTCATGATCTCGAGATTGCAGTCATGAGATCAAGCCCCGAGCTCTACGCACAGGGTGGAGTCTGCTTGGGATTCTCTCTCTCCCTGTCTCTCTGCCCCTCCCCTGCTCGTGCTCCCTTTCTCTCTCAAAATAAGTAAATAAATTTAAAAAAAGCATCATCTATTAACAATGAAAGGAGATATTTTAAGAATAAAATGAAAATGATTTGTGGTTGAGATAATATGCAATTTCATGAAAACTAAAGACTTAAATCAGTTCATTTCGTATAGGTGTTTGATTAGGTATTTACGCAGAAAGCGAACTATTGTTTGAAGCTGAATGGATGTAGCTCTGCAAGGTGCGTCTGCTCAACCAGAGGTCTCTGCTCCTGGCCATGCTGCTCACTGCACAATATTTCCCACGTGTGGGTTCCTTGTCTCCATATTTTCACAGTGGCTTACGGCAGAGAGCCTACCAAGTGAGCGAGGAGAGGGGTGCCCGTTACCGGAGGCCGGACGCGGGTTTAGACAGTGGGGTGATTGCTGCAGGGCAGAGGGCAAGGTGTCCTAGCGCTGATCTGATTGCCGAACCCACACATTTGCTTTGCGACGCTGTCAGCCACGCTGACCTCAGACAAGTTTGATTTATGGTCTGGACATTCTGTGTGGCCGCATCCCTGTGGCTGCATTTCACCAGAGAAAGGAGGGGTGGCAAATACTCTTGAGTTCCACGGTGCTTCTTTGAAAGACTTTTATCTTTTGTGAACTTGCGTCTCCGTGTTTAAGATGGCTTGTCCTGGGGTACGTGGGCTGACGTTCTACGGGACGGGCACCCTGACATTTTATAACGTGCCCGGTGCCGGGTACTCTGACAGCTCCAAATGACCACTCGACCTTGAATGCTGGTGCCGGTGATGGGTTCCCACTTCAGTAAATCTCTTACTGCCGACACCTGGACTCTGTTGTTTTCTGCTTTCCTGCGTGCTTCCTTCGTTTTCTCTTGATTCCTTAAGTCGAAGATCAGGATTTATAACTAAATGAGCACTTTAGGATCTGTAGAAGAATCACACATCCTTAACGGGGTTGCGGCCATGAGTCGTTTACATCACGTGTGTCCTTTAGGTGAACGAATCAGAAATGGACTTTGCCAAGCAGTCGCTGTTCGTCCGACACCCTGAGATGAAAACGTGGCCCTCCAGCCACAATTGGTTCTTTGCGAAGTTGAATATAACCAACATCTGGGTCCTGGACTACTTCGGTGGACCCAAAATAGTGACACCCGAAGAATATTATAATGTCACATTTCAGTAAGTATTTACACAGCTTTCTTCTTTCTAATATTGCTGTTTTTATTTGCGGTCCTCAATCTTTTAAAGCCAGGGGGCTCTTAACTCTTTCTTCCACCAGGGGACCCTTTGGCAAGCTGGGAAAGCCTCTGATCCCCCCTCAGAATATTTTTTAGGAGTATAATATACATTGGAAATACAATGGAAACCAACTATATTGTATTGAATGTAATGTATTGAATGCATTGAAATACATTTATAAAACATAAGTTAATTCATACATTATATGAATATAATGTAATGTATTGACATGGATTGAACTACTTTTATAAAAATATTTTTTAAACGTGTGGTATAGTAACATGTTGACTTTTACTTTTAAAAAAAAATTTGTTTTTAACGTTTATTTATTTTTGAGACAGAGAGAGACAGAGCATGAATGGGGGAGGGTCAGAGAGAGAGGGAGACACAGAATCTGAAACAGGCTCCAGGCTCTGAGCTGTCAGCACAGAGCCCGACGCGGGGCTCAAACTCACGGACCTCGAGATCATGACCTGAGCCGAAGTCGGCCGCCCAACCAACTGAGCCACCCAGGCGCCCCACGTGTTGACTTTTAAAAAACATGTTGACTTTTTAGTGAACATATTAAATAAGATTTAGTAGAGAGTCTATAATATTACTGTCCTTTCTGAGTAGTGAGGGCTGAATTAATTTAAGACATCTGCAACAGCTCTAACATGATGTGAAAGTATCTGTGGGTTCTTTATTTCTGTTGATGACAGTCACAGATACGCTGTCACTACTGGGGTTTATTGCCCACATTCATCATTGAAGGAAATGATAAATTTCAGGTAGAGCTTAATGAAAACCTCTTTTTTCCATCCAAGTTCACAGAGCCCTGAACTCTGCCTATAGGCTTGGACACCAGGTTGAGAACTTGTTTGTCTGTTTTGTTGTTGTTTTTTTAATGTTTTTATTTATTTTTGAGAGAGAGAGACAGAGGTCACAAGCGGGGGAGGGGCAGAGAGAGAGGGAGACCCAGAATCTGAAGTAGGCTCCAGGCTCTGAGGTGTCAGTGCAGAGCCTGATGTGGGGCTTGAACCCACAAACTGTGAGATCATGACCTGAGTTGAAGTCGGACGCTCAATCGACTGAGCCACCCAGGCGCCCCTGGGACCTTGTTTTAAGGCTATGTTTTGGGGTCCTGGTTGGAGCCCAGTTCTGGCCCATGATGGCATTTTCCCATGAGCACCAGACTTCGGCACTTCTGGACTACGAATGGTACACATCTGAGTCTGAGCATGCGGTCCTGCGCCCATCGACCTCAGTGCTGTGAATGCTGGGGGGCCGTGTGGGACACCCACCAGGAAGTGGACACTTGGGGATGAGGAGGTTGCCACCCAAGGGGCCCTGGGAAAGAACAAAGAAGAAAATAGCCTGGAAATGGGAAAAGAACAGGAAAAAGGGGTGTGATCAGATCCATTATGATCCAGATGACATTAGGTCAGGGTTCAAATGAAGGAATACAGAGGACTGGGACTTTTCCCGGGTGACACGGGTCACTGGCATAGTTGACATCCTCAAGGCCCAACAGCCAGTGATAGCTGGGGCTCGGTGGGTGCTGTTCGGGCTGCCGTGAACCGCCTGCTTTCTCCCCACCAGACGTTCGGTAGTGTTTCTCCTCGTCTGGAAGGTGGAGAGCTGGAGCCCAGAAGAGTAAGTCTGATGGCCAGTATGTGCTGGTGCCTGGACCGAGACCCTGGCATTCTAGCCCCGGGGCCCCCACCTTGCTTCTACCCACGAAGATCGACTGTGCCTCTGGTCACCTCACTGCTGGCTGGCTGGGCTCCTCGCCCGGTGTCAGCCATGTGATGCACCTCTGCTGTAATGACTGGCTGCTGTTTGCAGAGATTAGGGTGACGATGCTAAGTTAGACCCGTAGGTCATGGTCATTTGGGGGCTTCCTTCTCAGTGTTTCTTTATTTTGTCTCTTACTCTATTGTAGAACAGTTCCACATTGGAGCGTTGACTTCCCGTCACCCTTGTAAATTTCTTTACGGCAAAGCTCGGCCTTTATTTATTTAGTCAATCAATCCCAGACAGGGCCTAGGACAGCGCATGGCCCAGAACAGGCGTGTAGTAAACACTGGCTACTTGTCGGGCTGATAATTTGAGACAAAGATCCTCAGCTCCTTTGAGTAAAGAATCTGGCAGTGGTGTTTATGTTGCTTCTGTATATGCAGGAGAAGAGGCACAGGCCAGTGATTCTCTTCTGGACCCACAAAACCACCTGACTTTATAGGAATACAGACACAGCAGTTCCAGCATCATGACTGGGCAGTGAATTCTCCAGTAAGCTGGTTAAAGTTTACTTCTGTAAGACGTGACCATCTCTCATGTACAGTTATTTTTGCATAAATGACGTGCCCGAGGGCAGTGCTTGCTTTAATAACAAAAATGAGCTGCCCCTGTTGAATAAGTGAGTAAAAGAGATAAATTTGAGGCTCCCATTTTATTTCACAGACGAGTGAGCCTTGTCTGCAGCTCAGAGAAAAGACGGAGCATTATCCTGTCCTTTGGAGAGGAGGACCAAAGGCTAGACCAGAGTCTGACCCCTTCTAAGGCAGGACACCCGAAATCCTAGAGATAGACACGTCTGACCACTAGTTGTCCATTTCGGAGTCCGGGAGTGGGCCCCTCATCATCCTACCCACCTCGTTTGCTTGTAGCCCAGGAGAGGGTAATGTCTGTGAGGGCCAAGAGCCTGCACGATCCGAGGGAACCGCTCCCAGGGGCCTCATGGCTTTCTGGAGCTTTACAGAATGGCCGGCTTGCGCAGCTCAGTTTTGGAAGATGTTACTTCTCCAGATGCCATAAAGCCTCCGCCTCTGAAGTCCATTGCATTCTGGTGGAGTCTCGAGAGAGCTTCAGTACAAGTGCCACTTAGTAGGGCTCACGTGGGGCCTGACCGGATCTGGTGTGGCTCATTGGACTGTTGGGTCCAGACCACGAACATATTTGCACGTGGACCGGAAGGTTCTGCCGCCACACGGCGCATCTGCGGGCGTCCCTGAGTGGGCGGTTCTCAGGGGTATCAGCAGTCGCCTCCTGTCACCGTTGAGCCTGAGCTGCAGGGTGCTCACCCCAGCCCCCTCCCGCCCCCCCCCCCCCCCGCCCCGGTGCTCCCGAAGGTTCCCCAGCACAGGCACAGGGAGTAGGAGGCTGTAAGCCACCTCCTGGCCCGGTCTCCCTCACCTGGACGTGGTTTCCTCATAGCTGTGGCCAGACTGCGGCAGGAAAGGGGGTCCAGGTCGCCTCCCCGGCTAAACTCAGTGTCGTGGGAAACTTGGCTGATTCCCTTCTGTCCTCAAATGCTGTTGTCTTTTAAGTGAGCTGTCAGGTGTCCTTGGTGCTCATCTGTGCTTCATCCCGGCGGCGCTTCCTGGAGCGTGCGGCACCGCACTCGGAGGCGAGGGGCGCTGGCGAAAATGAAGATTCCAGGGCCCGACCCTACACGTGCTGATACCAGAACTCCGGAGCAAGCCCAGGCGACTCTTGAGTACCTGAAGCGGCTGAAATTAGCTCCAAATTTTAAGCTCCTGGATCAGGAGTTTCTGTCGTCAGCGATTAACTCGTAGGATTTGTCAGCTCGGTTTAATGAAATCATTCTTCCTCTCTCTTGCCTTCTCTAGGTGAAGCAGAATACAGCGAGTTAACAGCACCCGGCGGGTTGCTTGGGATGCTCCCACAGACTGGAAGGGCTTAATGCATCTCTGTGGAATGTTTCCCAGATGCACGTGCTGATTTGCTTGCTTGCTCGTTCGCTCGCTCGCTTACAAGATAGCGCCGGACTGATCCTGGATTTCTCGGAAGACGTGGTTGCTAGATCTTTTATTTTTTTTTCAAATTTTGAAGCCATTTTCATAGAGTTATGCCTTCATTATGACCCAAGAAGCTTTGGTCTGTCAATTCCAAATGGTTTTCTAACGGGGCTTCTGGAAGAGGGGTGGGTACCAGATTTAGATTGCCCATTGGTGTTTGAAGGTACTTGAAGACGTGTGGGTGCTTTCCGGAAGCCCCCTGGGCTGGGGAGGGGGCCTCGCTCACCCATGGCTGCACCAGCACTGCCCAAGCCTGCTCGGCAGGGCTGGCCTGTGTCACCACGCGCCCGCAGGTATGTGGCCGAGCCAGACTGTGGTGGGCCACTGCTGGACCTTCCTCCCTGTGGTCCATTTGTGTCTGACTGTCCTGGGTGGTGTTGATCCAACGTAGGGCGATACTTCTTATAAAAGAACTTCTTTTTCCACTTTTCAAATCCGAAGTGATAATTACCTAGAACGAGAGAAGTCCATAAAAGCTTCTGAATGTCATTTGCCCCCCTGTGTGGACACCGTATAATCCTCGTCCTCCACTCAAGACACACCTACGCACATGTACACGCGGTCTTATTTTACTTTTTGCCCCCACATGGCTTGCAAAAGAAAAAAGAGGGGTGAAGGGGATTTTGTGGAAATCATTTCCCTGTTTTGTAAGTTAAGTTTCCTGGACATAGACCAGCTTGAGCCAGGTCCAAAGCCCGCGGCTGCCCAGTGCACTCTGTAGCTTGTTAAATAACGGCGCTGTCAACAGTGGCCTAAGGCTTCCTCAGCTCTTCTGAACCTTCAAATGGCTCCCATGTTGTTACCACCTAACGGGTCGTTGGGGAGAAGATAACACGACTTTAAAAACCAACCACATTTCTCCAGAAAAGAAGAAACTGTTTGCTTTTGTTGCCTATATACGTGATTTCTGAAGATGAGGGAAGGTGCCTCGTAAAGAAGTGTGTCAGGAATCAAGCCACTGAATCGCTAGCTAAGAGGAAGGAAGTTGAATGGGAGTCATCGTGTTTGAAAACTACAGAACGAACCTACCTAAAATTCAGCAAATGGCTTCTGATTAAGAAAAATGACTTATCTTAAACTTGGTAAAATAGGTTTATTCCTCAACATAATTAAAAGCGTTATTTTCCTGAAATGTGTTGGATTTATTTTCTTAACCGTAGATGTTAATATTTGTGACGCTTTCTTTCATTGCTGGTGAAACCCTTTTGCGTTTTTATTTTAGCATGCTGTTAAATCAGCCCTTGGCTGTTTCAGAGCTTACGGTGAATAATCTGACTTTTTCCTGTTGGTAAACAGCTCGTGTCCTAACACTTGGGGGGTGGCCAGAATGCAACCTTTGTCAGGGGGCTTTCCTTGTGATAGAATTAAGTTGATGATGGGTATCTGCTTTTCTACCTTTACCGCACTGTTGTGAGTTTTGTCTCCATCATATTATATAAAAACATACCTGTATTCAGGTAAGATCCAGTTATCACATAGGAAAGTCAACCGCTTTTTCATAGCAGGTGCCGGAGATCCCTTTACAATTCGATGTGAAGACGAAGTCTCTGTTATGTTCTGACTGACCACCAGAGGGTGCTGTAGACCACTTTTCTGGAGACGCTGTTTTCTTGTTTCTGGTTTCTTGGAGATGGGGATCAGATCCTTAAGAATGACACCCTGGGCCGGGTTGTGGGTGGACGGCCTTGATGAGAGGACACTGGGGCAAAGGCAGCCTCGTAGGGGCAAGGGGAAAAGCAGAGGCTTGGTCTCATGCTGTTGCTGCTAGGAATTTATCACTCCCTCCGTGTCATTTGCTTCGGGTCCCTTTTTATTCCACCTACAGCAAAAGAGGGACAGCGTCGCCCCCTTAACCAGATAAGGGGTGAGTGTATCAAATGGCGACTGGCTTTTTGGCAGAGAGCAAGGCAGGCCGTGATCAAGAAAAGAGAGAATAACTGGGCACCTGGGTGGCTCAGTCGATTAAGTGTCCGACTTCGGCTCAGGTCGTGATCTCACGGTCAGTGATTTCGAGCCCCACATCGGGCTCTGTGCTGACAGCTCAGATCCTAGAGCCTGCTTTGGATTCGGTGTCTCCCTCTCTCTCTGCTCCTCCCTGCTCATACGCTGTCTCTCTCTCAAAAATAATAAACATTAAAAAAAATTAAAAACAAAGAAAAGAGAATAGGGGCGCCTGGGCAGCTCAGTCGGTTAAGCGTCTGACTTCGGCTCAGGTCATGATCTTGCGGTCTGTGAGTTTGAGCCCCACGTTGGGCTCTGTGCTGACAGAGCCTGGAACCTGCTTCAGATTCTGTGTCTCCCGCTCTCTCCGCCCCTCCCCCGCGCATGCTCTGTCCCTCTCAAAAATAAATAAACTTTAACAAAAAAAAAAAGAATAAAAGTAGAAAGGGAGTGGGAACGGAACCTGAGCCCAGATGGCTGCATTTGGTGGATGTTGGCTTTGGGTCTGTGCTTAGCAGGTCAAGGCTGTTTGTCTTTACCAGGCCGTGGCCGATAATTGGCATTTACTCTGTCTTCTAGTCCAGGTTCAGATTCCTTGGAGGCATGAAACGGGGTGGTGGCAATCCTTTATGAAATGCGGCAGGGCCCAATGAAATCAATGCACAAATAATCTGGCTTGAGGTTGTTAATGTCATGGCTCCCTTCTTAGTAATATTCAGACTGAAGGTCACAAAGTAATCGAAGAGCAGAGCCTACTTTCCTGTAGTGGGGCTTGTTTTCAGTTTTAGTAATGAAAAAAAAACCAAAAAACCATTCTCCTTTGTGCAAAGCTTGTAGGTCAGTGTTTTTTAGGGGAATTCCAAACTGTCACTTCAGAGCAGCTGCTTTATAAATTTTCATCTGACAAGACCATTATAATGTAAGTCCTTTTTGGAATCAAAGGAGGTATAAATCAATGAATAAAACTTTATCTTTTTCGTATATATATGTGTGTATGTATATATATATGTGTATATATGTGTGTGTGTGTGTGTGTGTATATACATATCTGTATCTGTGTGGAAACATTTTTTTAAGCTTAAAAATTCATAATCTCACCAGCCAGCATGGCTGTGAATATTTTGATGTGTTTTCTTCCAATTTTTGTGTCCATGAAATATTCAAATGAGATCAAGATCATGCTGTTTAGTGATCATATATCACACTTTCACTTAAATCATAAGCTTGTTATGTTACCAGAAACCATTCATGAGGACAGCTTAGAATGGCTGCAGGATATTTTGTTAGATTGGGGTCCTCCGGGTACCAAATAATGGTCTGATTAGCGCTCTGTTGCAGGAAACCTCGTCAAAGTAGTTGAAGCAAAAAGAGTTCGCTGATCTTAAAATATTCCTTTCGAACTCAGTCTTCCTCTCCTGGCTCCTCTTTCCACTGTGTTGGTTTTAATTGCCGCCAATTTAATCTTACGGCAAAGGGGATACATCTTGCCCAGTGAGAGAATCGTTCCTGAATAATTCCTGTGTCCAGGAGTGGGCTTCTCCCATTGGCTGAGTTGGGTCCTGTGTCCTTCCCTGCAGCTGGGGGTTCAGAACGACAGGGACTGGGAGAATTTTGAAGCAGGAGGGCTCCTGAAAGAAAAGGAAAAGTTAGGCTAATGAAAGGGACACTGGACAGACAGAAGCTAAGGACTGTTGTCACTTTCTCCAGTATTTTTTTTTTTTTTAAATGTTTAACACAAGCAGGGGAGGGGCAGAGAGAGAGGGAAAGAGAATCCCAGGCAGGCTCTGCACTGTCCGCGCAGGGCCCCGTGTGGGGCTCGAACTCATGAACCACAAGATCATGACCGGAGCCGAAGTCAAGAGTCAGATGCTTAACCAACTGAGCCACCCAGGCGCCCCTCACTCTCTAGTTTTTGAACATTTAAGTGACTTCCAACTCCTCCCTGGCATAAGAGGAAGCTCTTTCTGCATAGAGTGTGTTCCACATCTCTGTTTATTTCCTTAGAGAGATTCCCAGCAGCGGAATTCCCAAGCCAAAAGCTGTCAGTACTTGGTCCAAATTGCTCCTAAGAATTTATATCGATTATCAATTAGTCCTGCAATCGACATGGGATAGTGCGCACCTAGGGCGCTGAATTTGATAGGTAAAAATAACATGCTTTTAATTGACGACTCTTAGGTTACTGGTAACATTGGACATTTAAAAACTCAAATACTAGTTGCTTTCCTTTGCTTCAAATATCAAGTGGCAACCCGTAGGCTGAGTTTTCTCAAAACGAAAGGTTATAATTGTCATAGGACTTGATTTTACAAATAAGTTCATCCACAGCATTTTATCTCATCCTTGCTTGGGACACACATTACTTTCCCTTCTATAGGGAGGGAGTTGGAGTCCCCAGATGGTTAGTTTGGGGGTGTTCACGCCATCGCACCTCAGGCTGGCTCCTTAGCTCTGTCCCTAAGAATCCAGTGACCCCTCAAGCGGCTGGTTCATATGGGTCCTTTGAAGAAATGTTGGCATAGAAATGGCAAGGGTCACATGTCAGAAGAATGCACGTTTCACAGGTAGTGCACTGACATTTTGGGGGCAGACAGTGCCAAGTACAGGAAAGGGTGTAAGCTCAGGAGCCAAAGGGCTGTGTTCCAATCCCGACTCCACCACTTAGCCGAGTGGCTCTGGCAAGTGCTCTGCTGGAGGTCCCTCCTGTAGGTGGGCGATTGGCATTGGTTAGTCTCTGTCACCGTATTACTGTGCGGGATGGCCCGAGGCCACCCATTGCGTCGATGAGCTGGTCAGCCTGTAGAGGTGCAAAGAACTGGCCATTTTCTGGGTAATAACACTGCCAGAAGGTCACGCCTGTCGTGTGTTAGTCACTGGCCTCCACCGTGCACGGGGAGCAGACCCCCCGGGCCCCTCCATGTGCTGGGTGTGTGCTATGTCCAAGGACAGGAGAGGGGGGCAGCTCTGGGACCCTGTGGTGAAAGCTGGTGAGAGGTCAGGCCCCCCAGGCCAGGAGCTAGAAGAGCCTGGGGACTGCAGTGTGAACAGCGGTGGCTAGAGGTCCCCGTGGAGCCGCACTGAACTGTCCAGGGAAGGTCGCCCAGAGCAGGGAAATCCTGCTCAGTCCTCTCAACCCAGGGCCAGACCAGCTGCCCTGCTGGAGTTCAGGGCCCCTGTTTGCCTATTTTAACTTCCTTACCTTTCCCTTAAGCTGGTGACCATCCTAAGGAGCCATAAAGGTCTAGTTGGGGACCCATCTGTCCCTGCCCAGCAGCCCCCAGAGGTGGGCTCCCTTCAGACTTACTCCTCGAGCGAGACACAGGTCTGTATGGCGGGGGGGGGGGGGGGGGGGGGAATCCCCAAGGTCCAGGCTGGGCTGAGAGAGGACTTCCGAGCCACCAGCTGCCCCCATTGCGTGCAAACTCAGTTGGTCCTTCCCCTTGGCAAATGACCAAAATACAGGCTGCATGAAGTCAGAGCCTCTCCGGTGCAATCGGACGGAGTGTAGCCCTGCAAACCAGCGGCAACCTGTGAAGGTCTAATTGGCCTTATTGAATGATTCCTGAATCAGGCAGCATCTCATCCAGCAAGTGGAGGGGAGCTCCCAGGAGCTACACAAAAAGGGGGGCTTCTTATAGGCAGGAGAGGGCAGGGACAGGGAAAGCGTGGATCACCTCATCTCTCTTTGGGGGAACAAAAGGGCCTTTGGGGTAGATACCCTCACTGGTGCTGACCAGAAAATTCCAGACTGACCAGTTAAGACTATGTTCGTGGAGAAGGCTGAAAGTGCAATTAGGTTAGGTATTAAGCCTCAGTTTGGTGATGTGGGCTTTGCACAAGGGACTCCCTTTTGGGTCTGTTGTGTGTGTGTGTGTGTGTGTGTGTCCCTTATCTGGAAGCCTGGACACAAGGCCATCATCTGGCCTGCACCCTCAGTCTAAGTGCCGCAGGGCTAGGTAAGCTGGCAGGGCTGAAAGGGGAGGGCGCTGGACAGGCAGGAGTTGTTATATGTAAATATAATTTCCAGCTGGAAGGCAACACGCAGGGGCCATCTAGTTTGGCCCTTCCGTCTTTTCTTTTTGAAGACAAGAAGAAGGAAGTACTTTGCTTTTTTCATGCTTTGATGACAAACACGAAGACGGCCATTTTTTATCTGACAAATACTGACCCAACTTCAAGTATGTACGAGGCACGGCACCAGGCAGCCCTCGGGAGCCGCTTCTCTGGTAGAGGAGCCCGGACCATCTCTGTTGATTTCTCCGGATGTTTTCCAGTCTCAAGTAATAAAAAAAAAAAATCCACCTCAAAGTTCGGCCCCTTCGTCTTTGAGCTGCAGACATCAAGGCTCAGAGAGGCAAAGTGATTTGGTCAAGGCCACCCAGCCAGGTAAGGGCAAAGCTGGGACCCTCTCCTGGGTTCGTGTATTCCCCCAGCCGCAGCTCCCTGCCACACTGCACTGAGGGGAAGGCCGTCTGGGAGAGTCGGAGGAGGGGATAAGCCATAGGAACGGTGGAGAATATCCGGGCTCTCAGATACCCTGGCATCTCCCGGTTTGAAGCTCGCTCATGGCAGATGATGATTTTGGGTTTGCTCAGATGCCCAGGAATGGACTTGATAGGCTTCTGTGGCTACACTTATCGCCTCCACCAGGCCGGGGGCTGGATCCACACGGGGCAGAGGCAGTGCGTTCCAACGTGGTGCCCAAGAGCTGTGAGGTTCAAGACGAGGAAGCACAGGGGGGCCCTGCCCAGGGACGGAGACCTCCCTCCCTCCAGAGGACTTGTCCATGCCACCCGCCCCATCAGCAACCCTCCCCACTCCCTTGGGGCACCTGTCATTCCCAGAAGGACTTTGCGCACAGCATCTCGCCCCTGGAGTCCTTTCCCCAGGCAACGATGGGGAATGTCACCTCCCCTGAATGGTGTACATGGAACCAATTCTTCCCAACACCTATTCTGGGCACATAACGTATTTTACTCATCCCTTCAATCGTCCGCCGAGGAGCACACCGTCAGCCAGCACGTGGTAAGGCTGGGATTCGAACCCGGGGCTCGTGTCTTTCCACCACTGTGGACCAGCACCGGGAAAACCTGAGTTCCAGTCCTGCTCCGGCCACTTAGCAGCCTTGTGACCTTGAGCAAATTGCTTCATCTTTCCGAGTCTCGGCTTCTGTAACTATCAAACGGGAACTGTACAAGCACTATTGACTACCTTGCTGAGTCAGAACGAAGAGTAAATATGACACATACACTAGAGTGACCGGGGACGCAAGGTCCCCATTGAAGCAGAAGCAGCTCTCTTTCCCGTGGAAGCCCCTTGACTACCGATGGCAATTCGCAGTTGGTTAGAATTCTTCTCCTCCCCTGACAGCATCTCTTTACTTTTACCCACTTCCCAGCTTGTTTCTGCCATCTCTTGCCACCTTTGAGAATCTTTTAGGGGCGCCTGGGTGGCTCAGTCGATTGAGTGTCCGACTTCGGCTCGGGTCATGATCTCACAGTTCGTGGGTTCGAGCCCCGCGTCGGGCTCTGTGCTGACAGCTTAGAGCCTGGAGCCTGCTTTGGATTCTGTGACTCCCTCTCTCTCTGCCCCTCCCCGCTTGCACTCTGTCTCTCTCTCAAAAATAAATAAACATTAACAAATTAAAAAAAAAGATAGATACCAGGCGCATCTAATCTTCACAGAGGAAGAAGGAAGGAGCTTCTTACAGCTTCTCTTTGGGAGACAGGACTGTGAGATGGCCTCCAGAATTTCCATACGTTGGTGTATACGCCCTGTACAATCTCCTTGTTTATGGGAAGGGCCTGTGAATATGATGAGATATCACTCCTGCGATTATGTGATGTTATCCTGGGTGGGCCTGACCTAATCAGGTAAACCCTTTAAAAGCAGTTTTCTCAAGCTGGTTGCAGAAGTGAGAGATGGGCTCGGGTTGGCCCGGGGGGAAGGCAAACATCATGCCATGAACTGCCTGTGGGGCCACATTCAAGGAACTGCAGGTTTTCTCTGGCTTCTGAAAACAGTCCTGCCTAACAGTTTGCAAGAAAGTTGGGACCTCGGTTCCATATTTGTAAGGGAATAGATTTTGCCAACAACCACAGACCTTAGAACAGGTTCCTGAGCCTCGGATGGGAACTGCCACCCCAGTCAACCTACCTTTATTTGAGCCTCACAGGAAGCTGAGCAGAGAATCCAGCTGTGCCTGTACTTCTGACCGACGTTACTGTGAAATAAGAAGTTTGTGTTGGTTTAAGCCACGAAGTTTGTGATAATCTGTTATGCAGCGATAGAAAGCTAACGCAGCTTCCAAAAATCTCAGTGTGTAAGTTAGGATCATTTGGTGGCAAGCAACAGGAACTTACTCTGGGTAATTTCAGCGAAAAGGAAATCTACTGGAACAGTGTTCGTGGAGCCACAGACCACGAGCCACTCCTGGGATGGGTCCAAACAGGGGAAGTGGACAGGGGGGTGTTTCCAGGTCCTGTTTCACTCTTCCGGGGTGTGAATTCCAGGGAGAATGTGGCTGACTTGCCTTCCTTAATTTGGCAGCTTCACCAAGACGGTAACCGAGGGAGAATAGTTGATGCTTCAGAGCAAAATTGGAGTGACATCAGCAACATGTCTGAATAAGACATCCCTTGTTCATGTCCCACCCTTAATAACAATTTGGCATCAGTCCATGGACAAAAGTGCCCTTGTGGGAGCCATGGGATCCAGCACTATATGCCAAGGGATCTGAGAGGAGTCTTGCCCACCTGTGCATCAGGTAACAGGCAGACAGGTCTCAGTCCCTGCTGTGGACCCTACAGTGGCCCATGAACTAGCTCCTCTCAGCCACCATCTGGGAGCCCCTGGAAAACACTGCGTCAGTCACACACAAAGAGAACCTTTGTGGAAGTCCAGAGACCAGAGAAGAAGTTGCAACACTGTTGGAAAAACAAGAAAAAAATACGAGTTTGGGTACATCAAGGTGGTTAAGAGGAACAACTTGAATTTGCTTGCGTCACCCCACCCCTGAGGTGGCACAGCTCGGGGGCTAAGATCTCTTGGCCTCTGTGATTTCTCCTGCGGGGGAAAGTGAGAGCACAGGAGTGAGTGCTCGGCTTTTCCAGTTGTGAGGGATGCTGTTACAGAGTTACAGAGTCTCGCTTCTCTCTCGTTCCATCCAGGCTACTGAATCACCAGCTACATGACTTGGGAAGAGACTGGGCAGGTTGACTGGGCAGGAAGAGACTGGGCAGATAGGACACTTGGAGCATGTTAAAGGGAAGTGAATCTTACTAACTGCCTTGTGGATCCCATCAAGAAGCCAGCCCACGAGCTGCTGGGGATGCCTTGCCTGTAGGTCCCGCCCAGCTGGCTCACAGACACCCCAGTGCTCTGGGTGCCTCCCTACACACCTGGTTCCCCGGGTGTGTTCCTGATGGCACCAGTGCGGGCAAGTGTTGGCAGATTACCAGGAGTGTGCACAGAAGGCCAACCTGAATCCGTGGACCAGGGAGTGACCACAAACTTAGCTTTAGCACCACCCTTGGGAAAGCGAAAGGGAGGCTGTCAGCAGGTGGCCCTGGCGCGTCACAAGACCAAGAGAGGGCGTACAAGTTTATGAATTCTGCCACAGGAGGGAGCAAGGAGTGTGGAGCAGACATATCGACAGAAGGTTTGGGAAAGTCCCAGAATCCCTAGCACGGCTGATGGAAGATATTTTCCCCCAAAGGCAATCAGTAAAGACTGGAGGAGGTCACTGCTACTTCAGATGTGAAGACAGCAACACAAAACTCCGGGGAACATGAAGAAGTAGTGAAACATGACACCACCAAAGGACCACGGTAATCTTCCAGTAACTGATTCCAAAGGCGCGGAGAGCTGTGTTTTACCAAAGGATTCAAAATAGATGTTTTAAGGAAGTCACTGAGCTACAGGAAAACACAGAAAGATGATTCAGGAAGTCAATAAAATGAGACGTGAACAAAATGGGAATTTTAACAAAGAGAAATTAAAAAAATAAACAAACTCTGGAGCTGAAGAAGACAATGAGTGAAAAATACAGTAAAGACTGTCAACAGCAAAATAGATCGAGCAGAAAAAAGAATCTGTGTGTTGGAAGACTGGAACTTTGAAATGATCCAGTCAGAGAACAAAGAGAAAAAAGTGAAAAAAAGTGAAGAAAGTCTACGTGATCCATGGGATACCAGCAAAAACAAACAAACAAAAACAAACACAAACAAAAACAAAAAAACAGTTTGTGAATTATTGGAGTCCCAGAAGAAGAGAAGGAGAAGGAGACAGAAAGATTACTGAAAGAAACAGTGGCCAAGAATTTTCCAAATCTGGAGAGAGATTGGGATATCCAAGTTTACGAAGCTCATAGGTCATATGACAAACTCAAATTAAAGAGATCTTCTTTGAGACACATCCCAATAAAACTGTGAAAAAGAAAACATAAAGAGAATCTCAAAAACAACAAGAAAAAAGAAGCTGGTACCTTATAAAGGAACCCTTATAAGTTCATTAGCAGAGAACTTACAGGCAGGGAGAGAGTAGGGCGATATACTCAAAGTGCTGAAAGAAAAAACTGCCAACCGACAATACTCTACCCAACAAAGTTAACCTTCAGAAATGAAGGAGAAATAAAGATTTCCCCAGACAAACAAAAGCCGAGGGAGTTCACTACCAGGAGACCTGCCTCAGGAGAGATGCTAAAAGGGGTCCTTCAAGCTGAAATTAGTAAGGTGAAACATATAAAAACGTACAACACACTAGTTAAGGTAAGTGTATATAGTCGAATTCAGAATACCCTAATACTGTATTATGGTGCTGTGTTAACCATTTCATTCTAGTATAAAGGTTAAAGGTCAGGAGTATTAAAAATAACTATAGCTATAATAATTTTAATAAATACACATTTAATAAATAAAAATGGGTGAATTGTGACATCAAACACATAAAAGAAGGAGAGCCTGAGTGGCTCAGTCAGTTAAGCGTCTGACTCTTGATTTCAGCTCAGGTCACGATCTCATGGTTTGTGGGACCAAGCCCTGTGTCAGGCTCTGCACTGAGAGCGCAGAGCCTGCTTGGGATTCTCTCTCTTTCTCTCTCTGCTCCTTCCCCTGCTCCTGCGTGTGCTCTCCCTCACTCTCTCTCAAAATAAAATAATAATCAGAAAAACATATAAGGGGAGAGCAAAAGGGTAGAGTTTTTGTATGTGATTGAAGTTAAGTTGTTACTAGTGTAAATTAGACTGTTATATCTAAAAGATGTTTTAAGTAAGTGTCATCGTGAATACAAAGCAAAAATCTATAGTAGATTCACTAAAGATAAGGAGAAGGGAGTCAAAGCTTACCACTACAGAAAAGCATCAGTTCACAAAGGAAGGAAGCAAGAGAGGGAGGAAGAATCAAGGGAACTACAAACCAGCCAGAAAACAAGTAATAAGATGACGTTAGTATCAATAATTAACTCTACTAAATGTAAATGAATTAAATTCTTCAATTAGAAAACAGAGAATGACTGGATGAATTAAAAAAAAAAAAAAAAAAGGCAAGACCCAACTATATGCTGCCTGTAAGAGACTCACTTCAGTTTTAAGGGCTTAAAGTGAAGGGACAGAAAAAGATGTTCCTAACAGGCAAGTCAAAACCTAAAGAGAGCAGGGGTAGTTACACTTATATCTGACAAAATAGACTTTAATCCAAAAAAAATGTAACAAAGATAAAGAAGATCATTACCTAATAATAAAGAGGTCATTTCTTCAAGAGGACATAACAGTCATAAATGTATACACATCCAATGTCAGAGCACCTAAATGTAATTAAGTAGATACTAACGGATCTAATGGGAGAATTAGGCAACAATAATAATAGAGTTCAATACCCTGCTTTCAACAACAGACAGATCATCCAGACAGAAAATCAATAAGGAAACGTTGGACTGGAGCCACACTTTAGACCAAATAAACTTATCACACATATGCAGAACATTCCATCCAGCAGCAGAGAACACATTCTTCTCAAGTGCACATGGAACATTCTCCATGATAGATCATACGATAGATCACAAAACAAATCTTAGCAAACCTAAGAAGGTCAAAATCATACCAAGTGTCTTTTCTGACCACAAGGGTATAAAACCAGAAATCAATTAGAAGAAGAAAACTGGAAAATTCACAAGTATGTGGAAACTTAACCACATAATCCTGCACTACTAATGGGTCAGTAATCAAAAATTTCTCAGGATGCCTGGGTGGCTCAGTTGGTTAAGCATCTGACTTCGGCTCAGGTTATGAACTTGCGGTTCAAGAGTTTGAACCTGGCGTTGGGCTCTGGGCTGACAGCTCAGAGCCTGGAGCCTGCTTCAGATTCTGGGTCTCCCTCTCTCTCTGACCCTCCCCCACTCGCACTCTCTCTCTTCTCTCTCAAAAATAAATAAACATAAAACAAATAAAAAAAAATTTTCTCAACAAAGGAAAGCCCAGGATCAGATGTTCTCCCTGGGGAATTCTACCAAACATTTCAAGAATGGTCACCAATCCTCAAACTCTTCCAAAAAGTGGGAGAGGAGGGAATTCTCCCAAACTCACTTTACAAGGTTAACATTACCAAAGGCAAGTAAAGATATTACAAGAAGACTTTAGCTCAATATCCTTGATAAACACAGACACAACAATTCTTCCTTTTTTTTATGAAGTTTTTGTTTTAATTTCAGTATACTTGACATACAGTGTTATATTAGTTTCAGGTGTCACAAAAATTTTCAATAAAAATATTAACAGACCGAATTCAATAGCACATTAAAAGAATTGTACACTGGGACACCCGGGTGGCTCAGTCGGTTGAGCATCCGACTTCGGCTCAGGTCACGATCTCGCGGTCCGTGAGTTTGAGCCCCGCGTCGGGCTCCGTGCTGACAGCTCGGAGCCTGGAGCCTGCTTCGGATTCTGTGTCTCCCTCTCTCTCTGCCCCTTCCCCGCTCATGCTCTCTGTCTCTCAAAAATGAATAAACGTTAAAAAAAAAAAAAAAAGAATTGTACACCCTAATCACGTGGACTTAGCCTGGGGACTCCAGGATAGTTTCACACATGCAAATCCATAAACATGATACACCACATGAATAGGATGAAGGATGAAGGTCATAGGATTATCCTGATAGGTGCAGAAAAAGCGTTTGACAAAATACAACCTCTTGTCATGCTAAAAGCTCCCAACAAATTGGGTATAGAACATAAGCACAAACCATAAGAGAAAAAAATTGATAAATTGGGTATTATCAGAATTAAAACATTTCCATCAAAGAATACCATTAAGAAAATGAAAAAGCAAACCATAGACCATGAGAAATTACTTGCAAGCACAGAATTAATATTGCTTGTTTTAACGTTTTTTTTTTTTTTGCGTTGAGATATAATTCACGTAACATCGCACTTACCATTTTAAAATGTAATCTGAATGACTTTTACTATGTTCACTGTGTTGTACACTATCCCACCATCTAATTCTAGAAGTTTCTGCCACCCCAAAAAGAGACCTCTTACCTCTTCATCCCTTTTTATGCCTGAATCACATTCCATTTGGGGGATATACCACATTTGTTTACCATTCCCTAGTTGGCTTGTTTCCAATTTGGGCCTATTATGATAATACTGTGTGGACATGTGTTTTCAATTCTCTTGGGTCTATGCCTAGAGGCATAATTTTTGTGTCCTATGACAACTCTGTTTGACTTTTTTGGGGAACTGCCAAATTGGTTTCTACAAAGGCTTTATCATTTTACATTTTCACCAGCAATGTATGCGCTCCCAATTTCTTTGTTTTTTTAAGTTTTTTTCTAATATTCATTTATTTTTGAGAGAGAGAGAGAGAGAGAGAGAGAGACTGAGCATAAGTGGGGGAGGGGCAGAGAGAGGGAGACACAGAATCGGAAGCAGGCTCCAGGCTCTGAGCTGTCAGCACGGAGCCCGACGCGGGGCTCGAACTCACAAGCTGAGAGATCATGACCTGTGCTGAAGTCTGTTGCTTAACTGAGCCACCCAGGTGTCCCTGAGGGTCCCAATTTCTGTATACCCTCCCCAACACTAATTGTCTTTTTTATTTTAGCCACCCTAGGGGGTGTGAAGTAGGATCTCACTATGGGTTTCCCTTCTTCTTCTCCTCCTTCTTCTCCTCCTCCTCCTCCTCCTCCTCCTCCTCCTCCTCCTCCTCCTTCTTCTTCTTCTTCTTCTTCTTCTTCTTCTTCTTCTTCTTCCTCTTTGTCTTCCTCTTCTTCTTTTCTTTTACCCAGCCCCCAATTCCCCTCCCCTCTGGCAACCACCAGTTTGTTCTCTGTATCAAAGAGTCTGTTTTTTTGTTTTTTTGTTTTTTTTTTGGTCTCTTTTTCTCTTTGTTCATTTGTTTTGTTTCTTAAATTCCCGCATACGAGTGAAATCATATGGTATTTGTCTTTCTCTGGTTGACTTCTTTCACTTAGCATTATACCCTCTACATCCACCCATGTTGTTGCGAATGGCAAGATGTCACTCTTTTCTGTGGCTGAGTAATATTCCGTAGTATATGTATACCATATCTTCTTTATCCGTTCACTTGTGGATGAATACTTGGGTTGCTTCTGTATCCTGGCTATTTTAAATATAATGCTGCAATAAACATAGGGATGCATATATCTTTTTTAATTAGTGTTTCCCTTTCCTTTGGGTAAATACCCAGTAATGGAATTACTGAATCATATGGTAATCCAATTTTGAATTTTTTGAGGAACATCCATGTTTTCCACAGTGGCCTCATCAATTCACATTCCCACCAATGGTGCACAAGGGTTACTTTTTCTTCCCATTCTCATCAACACTTGTTTTAATTTTAGCCATTCTGGCACATGTGAGGTGATATTTCGTTGTCTTTTTTTTAATTTAGTTATTGAATTTTATTTTAGAGAAGAGAGAGAGCAGGGGAGAAGGGCAGAGGGGGAGAGAGAGAATCTTGAGCGTGGAGCCTGACACAGGACTCGATCCCATGACCCTGGAACCATGACCTGAGTTGAAATCAAGAGTCGGATGCTTGGGGCGCCTGGGTGGCTCAGTGGGTTAAGCGGTCAGGTCACGATCTCGTGGTCCGTGAGTTCGAGCCCCGCATCGGGCTCTGGGCTGATGGCTCAGAGCCTGGAGCCTGCTTCCGATTCTGTGTCTCCCTCTCTCTCTGCCCCTCCCCCGTTCATGCTCTGTCTCTCTCTGTCTCAAAAATAAATAAAACGTTAAAAAAAAATTAAAAAAAAAAAAGTCGGATGCTCAACTGACTGAGCCACCCAGGCACCCCTCATTGTGGTTTTAATTTGCAATCTCCTGATGATGAGTGATGTTGAGCATCTTTTCATGTCACTTGGTCATCTGGATGTCTTCTTTGGAAAAATGTCTATTCAGGTCTTTTGCCCATTTTTAATCAGTTTTGGGTGTTGAGTTGCTTAAGTTCTTCATGTATTTTAGATATTAACCCCTTATTGCATATGTCATTTGCAAATATCTTCTCCCATTCAATAGGTTGCCCTGTCATTTTGTTGATAATTTCCTTCACTGTGCAAAAAGTTTTTATTTTGGTGTATTCCCAATAGTTTTTAAAAATAGTCCCAATTTTGTTCCTGCTTCCCTTGCCTGAGGAGACATCTCGAGAACAATGTTTCCATGGCCAGTGTCACTGCAGTTTTGCTTTGCATTTATCTAATAACTAACGATGTTGAGATCCTTCTTGTGTGCTTATCTTCTTTGGAGAAATATCTATTTTGATCTTTGGCCAATTTGTTTTAATGTTTATTTATTTTTTAGACAGAGAGAGACAGAGCTTGAGCGGGATAGGCACAGAGAGAGAGAGGGAGACCCAGAATCTGAAGCAGGCTCCAGGCTCTGAGCTGTCAGCACAGAGCCCAACGCAGGGCTTGAATTCATGAACCGCGAGATCATGACCCGAGCCGAAGTCGGCCGCTTAACTGACTGAGCCACCCAGGAGCCCCATCTTTGGCCAATTTTTAATTGGGTTATGTTTTCTTATTGTTGAATTGTAGGAGTTTTATTTGTGTGTTGATACTTTTAGTGGAATGGATTGATTCGTTTACAAAGAATTGTAGTCTTCTTAAGATTATCAAAGACCATAGACTTTTCCATATACCCAGGTCCCTTCTGCATCCTTCAGTAATGTTTTAAAATTTATTTCATATAGATCTAACTAACGCTTTTTATTACATTTGTTTGTAGGTATTTATCTTTTTATTATTGTGAATTATGCCAGTGTTTCAATGTTGACGACCAGCAAAAGCATTTGAAATACTATGTGGTTCCAACTCAGGCCAAGTTTGGATCTGTAACCTCAGATCTACTCCAGCCATTTGCTTTACAGGTAAGGATGCTGATGTCTAGAGACGCTGAGTGAGTTACTGAAGGCCACACAGCCCCTGGGTGGCAGAGATAGGCACCAAAGCCCAGGTATTCTGTCTCTGCATTTCTCCTGGATCCAGAGCTCTGCCGTCTCACCAACATCTATAAAATATGTAAGTCCAGGGGCGCCTGGGTGGCTCAGTCGGTTAAGCGGCCGACATCGGCTCAGGTCACGATCTCGCGGTCCGTGAGTTCGAGCCCCGCGTCGGGCTCTGTGCTGACGGCTCAGAGCCTGGAGTCTGTTTCAGATTCTGTGTCTCCCTCTCTCTCTGTCCCTCCCCCGTTCATGCTCTGTCTCTCTCTGTCTCAAAAATAAATAAACGTTAAAAAAAAAAATAAAAAAAAAATATGTAAGTCCGGGAAAATGTCCTTACACGCATTGGGAACACCTGTTCGCCTAGGGACTGGCTTTACCCATCAAGATAGGAGTTAGATAAAAATTAAACAAAAATTAGGAGAAAAGGAGAGTAAAACAATGGTTAAATGAGAGAAAAAGCAAGATGTAGACACACATACACACACACACACACCTCAAACCCTCAAACCTCCAGAGCTTCCTGCCTATGAACCGAAAGGGGGAGCGCGTTTCTTGGCCTTGTTGGCAGGTGTCTGCCTTCTCAAAGGCCCCACAGTCCTCTGCTTCCTGAGGAGGCAGCAGCACAAAGCAGAGACACCGTCTCTCTTCTGGGTCCCAGCCATGGCTGCCACAGCCTCGGCCTCCTGGTGCCACCCTGGGGGAAAGGACAAGGTGATGTGGAAGGTGCTTGTCATCATGGCCCTGCTGCAGGCACAGCTCCCAGGAACAGGTAAGGCCGGACAGATGGATGGCAAGGAACTTCCAGAAACTCTTCTTGCGTGTGTGTGTGTGGGGGGGGGGGGGAGGTGGGGGGTGGGTACGCAGCGGAGGGGTAACGAGGAGCTGGCGTCTCTTTCGAAGCTGAGCAGGTTGGATCTGCTCCCTTACAGCCGAGCTGGGCATCGGCTCAGACCCAGCTGCTTCAACGCACACCTGCCCCCAATACAGGTGTTTCTAGTGCTAACAGAAGAGAGGACAGTCCGTGGAGGGGAAAGGACAGGGAGGAAGGGGGCAGAGGAGCGACTGAGGCAGGCCCAGTGCGGAGAAAAAGAGAGGGAGTATTTAACAGACGCTGGATGGGATGAGAACACGTCAGCCAGGCCACTTTTCGTACTGCGACGCTCGTCTCGTCTCTGCGTCTTCTCCTCGTACCCCCTGGCTGGCTCTGTCACTTGGCTTCTTTCCTTTGTCCTTTGCCAACAAAAAACACTTCTCTCGGTCAGACGGGGTCACGGCTGTGAGTCCGGCTGACTTGAAGCACCTGAACGGGGCAGGGACTGAGCAGCGATGTCCACGAAGGACGGAAGGGGCCTTCCTCGGGGCCCGTGTCTACACTCAGCTCTGTCATGGGTGTCCCTGCCCCCCCACGGCCAGGGGCTGCCCTGGGACACACCCATCGTGGCTCAGTGACTCACCCACCACCCTCACTGCAAGCAGCCCTCTATCTGAGGCCAAAAAGCTAGAGACGCTGACAGAACGTAGGGACGGATGAGAGGACCTGTTAAGTCGCCATCGTGAGTAACAACCGACCAGTGAGAGAACTTACTCCTCACCTCATTTTAGCTCGCGGGAGCTGGGCTTTTCTAGACTCCTTTCACTCCCACTGTGTTGTCTAGGCCAAATTATGAGGACCACATGTGAAAAGAAAGACAAACTAGACCGTCTCAGGAGATTGGTATCATGGCATTTTTACCAGAAACAGGAGCAGCTGTATTTGAACCTAAAGAAACAGGAAGACAGGTCACAAACACATGTCCCTTCTCCACGTCACGGGTCACCTCAGTGCGGGAGAGCGTTTGGCGACAGTGCTGAGAGGGCAGGGGAGGCCCCTGGTGCTTCTGTTCCTGACAGGGAACATGGCACAGCCCCGGCCTGACACCTCAGGGGTTCTGAAAACTCTGTAAGGTCACGGCGTTCTTCTCGGAAGAGCCTTGTTCGGTGTGAGTCACACGGCCCTGTGAGGTGAGGGCCCCAGAGCAAGTCCCGGGCCCGTCCTGCGTGCGGGGGACAAGAGGGTCCCTGATGCCACAGTAGCCAGTGGATTCAGTGATTTCAGGGGAACAGCTGATGGCAATGGCTTCAGACCCTGGGCTTCAGGCCACGAGGTACTTCTACGCGGTTTCCTCACCGGTCTGTTTGTGTTGGCCTCGGGGCCAAGGTAGCAGCAAACTAGAGTTAGATGAGGGGAAAAAAAAAAAAAAGCTGCTTGGGTGACGGTGGCTGCCACGAGTGACAAACAAGACCCCACCCAGCAGACGAGATGTGGGCCTTGCCCAGTTCCACACACAGCGCCCAGGAGGAAGAAACAGGATGGACGGGATTTTCCATCATGCGAGGCCCCTTGCTGTGCTGGTGTGGGGACGGCCCTTTCAGCTACTCCCCCGAGAGGGTTCTTCCAAGCGTTCAGCCCAGTTGAGGTGAGGTGAGGAGAGACTTGGGCCTGTAACCCCCAGGGCTGCAAATGGCATCGTGTTGCCTTTACAACTTTGCTCCGCGGAAAGGCCGCTGACAGAATTTGAGCTGAGGTCTCTCTTTTCTTGCTCAGTGAAGTCACCTATCTCCAAACTCTTTAAAAAAAAATTTTTTTTAACGTTTATTTATTTTCGACAGAGAGACCGAGCATGAGCGGGGGAGGGGGAGAGAGAGAGGGGGAGACACGGAATCCGAAGCAGGCTCCAGGCTCTGAGCACAGAGCCCGACGCGGGGCTCGAACTCACCAACTGCGAGGTCACGACCTGAGCCGAGGTTGGACGCTCCACCGGCTGAGCCACCCAGGCGCCCCTCCAAACTTTTTAAAAGTCTGCCTTTTAGAGATCTTTCCATTTGCCTTTTATGGAAATGCCCAGATCGTGAGGGTCAAAGCAAATAATGACCGAGCGTCTCTACGGGAGGAGGTCTCCCTGGGTGAGAGTCTGCCAAGCCGGTCGCCGGGGTCTGAGGCTAGTCGCGACAAAGGTGGTGTGCCTAGCGGCAGGGGCACGCTTTTGCCTGCAGGGCCCTCAGCTACTCAGTACCCCTACCTCCCTACCCCACTGTGGCCAAGAATGCTTCCAGCTGGTCAGTGTGGCCACTGTCCTTTCTCTGGCCGGGAGATGCAGCGCGGCCCCAAACCCTCAGGAAAAGCAGGCCCCCCAGGCTGGTTTGCAGCTCTACTTTCAAGGAGATGGCTGGATGTGGTGGCAAAAGTCAGGCCAATCATAGATGGAATCCCGGTGTTGCCACTTTCCTAGCTGTGCAACGGTAGGCAGGTTACTTAACCTCTCCGGGCCTTAGTTTTCTCCCCTCTAAAGTAAGGATAACTTTCCTTGCAGAACTGTAAAGATGAGAAATGAATGTAATATGCTCGATGCAGAGCAGACAGCCAATACATGGAAGCTGTATTAATTATTACTATTATTACATCACGGTCTGTTTTCTTGTTCTCAACATCTAGCAACAGGAAATGGAAACCCATGGTTAGAATTCTTAATTTGCTCTCAGCTGGGTTGTAAACAGCACTGGACATTTTCTCCATCTGTCGAAGTCCCACTCATCCTCCTTTTGATTTCTGAGCCTACAGCACAGGAACATGTGAGCGGTGGGGGGGGCCAACTGTGAACAAGCATCAAAGCTTGGGCAGGTCACCGGATGAGGGTTCGAACCGCCATTTTTCTTTTTTAAGACACTTATTCTGTAGGGGATACTCCGCCAAAGTGAAAACATGCTCCCAAGTGTATAATCTAAATAGTTAGAGGGAGGAAATTAGAGGGCAAAGTCCACCAGCTCGTCACTGGTCGGGATGGCCACACAAATCTCGAAGCTGAATGCTTGGCATGGGTGTCCAGTGACTGGGTGTTTAAATGTAAACGTCTCGAACGCCAGATCTCTGCTTAAGCTGCTCAGAGCTGGACATGAGGGGAACTCCTAAGTGGTGCCAGGACAATGGCATTTTCACCAATATTTCGACGTCCTGTCACTGGCACTGCTCATCCAGATGAGCTGCTTAAGTTCTCTCCTTTGGCATTTCTCCCACTTGCTGGCTTAGAGACCCCACTGCTGTGAAATGTCCCCCAGAAACAGTTCTGGGAAGCTGTCGCTTAGATAACTGACCACTGCTGTATGTTTTGAAAAATGTTTTTTTTTTTTTAATTTTTGCCTTTGTCTTTAAAAAATTAGATTTAACTTTTACTGGATGTGCAGTCTTACTTTCGAGAGTCCCCCAGGCATCGTGTCTTGTGTTTTATTTAGAACGGTTAAGGCACTTCTTCGGGAACTGTTTTGCATTAGAGCTGTCCAAAGACACCCTTCGGGAGTCTTTTTCTCCTGAGCCACACGTACCTGTGGTCAGCTAATGGATTAAATAAACAGCGGGGACAGCTCAATATAGACTTCTTCTCTGCTTGGGCCAGGGCGAGTTCTTATTAACACCGACCTGATGGTAGATTAAATCAATTTGAGCAAACATTCAATCTGCTTAATAAAGAATCCAAACCAGTCACTTGGCACGTTAGTTGAAACAAACTGATCTGGTGAGTCACCACCTTTCTTAGCCATCCCTCCCAGCCTGCAAAAAGGAGTCTATGTTCCCCAAGGGAAAAGACACCTCAGTCTTGTTTAGAGAGGTGCCTAGCGCTTAGCACACTGCCATGAGTTGAGTCCACACGCAATAAATACGTGTCAAATGAGTTAAAGTGGGTGAACGAGAGAATTCTAGATGTTTCCACGTAATTATATTAACCTTAATGGTTTACGAGGAATATATTGGAATGGTGTTATTTGGACTTCCCTTCTAGAGAATTTAGCCTTTTTTTAAATTTTTTTTATTTTTTTTGAGAATTTAGCATTTAAATCTAAACCCACCTACCAACCAACCAAACAAAATTTGGCTGGTGGAGGGGACAGGACAGTTTGAGGGAACAGAGTGACTCAAAATGAGTTGCTGGGATGGTTCAAGACACAATCTGCTGTTATTAAAATTTTTGATATAAAATTTCCGCTATTTGTTTTTGGACCTACAAACAAGATAATTTCATATGATTCAAATAATATTATATCT
Organism: Neofelis nebulosa; assembly: GCF_028018385.1. NCBI lineage: Eukaryota > Metazoa > Chordata > Mammalia > Carnivora > Felidae > Neofelis > Neofelis nebulosa. The sequence goes on along the minus strand of NC_080796.1, from coordinate 16,856,356 downwards.
CAAACGTAAACGAATGAAGAAAGACGTTCGTTTTTCTGACTTGCTTAAACCCTAAGGAAAAAGCAGAAAATAAACAAGGCTATGCACTGTGGGAGAATGTTAAGTAATAAACTTAAAAAAGAAAAAAAACTCATTAATGAGAGGCACCAGGAGAAAAATAAGAGTTTGTGGATGATGGCAAAAATCACAGTATACAATTGCCTCAAAATATGGAAAGAAAAAAGCAGTTTAGCCGGTGTAGTCTGATTTGGTCTGAGTTACCAACTAAATGTTCCAAGTAACTATCGCTTCTCTTAATTTGAGGTATTTTCACAAAAATATCACAAACTCATTGGAGGAAGTTACACATTTTTTAAATCCAAAATCTTACAAGCTAGCCCAATAACTTCAATTTTCCTTCTTTATGTTCCATTCCAATATTTTAAAAAGAGTGTACACGAATCTTTTTATGGTTGCCATCATAAAAGCATTTCCGTGTGCTTATTTTTCTTAATAATCTATCGTGAGCATTTTTTTTTATGCCTAGCCTTCACGATGGTTTTTAATTGCTATGTAAACTTCCAGAGTTTATGTAACGTAGTTTCCTACTTCTTTATTGTTGGACATTGGGCTGTTTCTAATTTTTGTTATTATAGCTAAGCCTGCAAGAAAATCTTTACATACGTAGCTTTAAAATTGTCTTTTGAATTATGTCCTTGGGCTAATTTCTCCCGGGTTGACAGTTAAAAGAGTAAGTTAAAGAACATTCCGCAGGATACTTTAGGCTTCTGTTGAAAACGATCCAGTGGAGGAAAGAGAACTGTTTCCTAACTCTGACCGTCTGCAAGTGTCCTGTCTTCTCTGGGGCAGCTACACAGTGGAGGGAGAGAGCGGGCCGTGGAGCTAGAAAGATCTGGATTCTGAGCTGCCGCCCTCAGAGCCTGTCCTTCCTCTATAAGATGGCGGCAGTCATGTCTGCCTCCCGCAGGGTACTGGGGAGCAGAGACGCCACTCAGAAGTGCCGCTCACAAAAGGTTCCCCGAAAAGTCGTAGCCAGTCAGCATGTGGGCCCCAGTCTCGCAACCTGCAAAAGACAACAAGCGTCATTTTTCCCAGGGCGACAGCTGGATAACATCTTTCTTCTCTGTCGCTAAATCGCGGGGTGAACTTGGGTAGACAGCTCTCTCCGGGCTTTGGTTTCTCATCTGTGAGATGAGAAAGGAGAGAGTCGAATGTGCCTTGCACCTAGCAAAGGAATTGCATGTGGTCTTGAAATTGCACTTTTTGAGAACATTTCCTTATCGGCCCCCACCGCGCTGGCATTGGCTCCCAGGATTCGGAAACTAAACTTCGACTCCGTGCGGCTCCAAATACTTTTTAGGTCTGGACTTCCACCTTTATCACAATATCTTTAACTCTCTCGCGGGAGCCTCTGGCGTGAAAAATCCAAGGACGAGGCCCAACGTTTTCTGGCTTATTAACCCTTGTGCTCGTGCCCTGACTGCAGATGTATCGGGGGCAAGGGGCGGGGGGGGGGGCACCCAAGGACTTGGTTGGTAAGAAGTGACTTGAAGAGAGAGCAGATTGCTGTCTGAAGCAGCGCGACTGCAGTGGGGGAGGTGTCAGGAGTTTCCACCAACCACTTTGCTTGCCTGCTATGATTTGTGCTACTCAGCAACTGATTTTCAGCTCAAGGGGGGGAAAAAAATAAATAAATGGAAAGCATTAGAAAACAAGGACAGGCAGGATCCCTGCCCCGTCCAGACCGCCGCTCTCTGAACGCAGTCATCCCTTTAGAGTTACGAAGTGACTTCCTACACCCTTACGTACTGGGTCCTCATTGCCCTCCTATGCGGGTAGCAGGTGAAGCAGTAGGGTTCTCTCTTTGTGAACACAGACAACGAGGCTCCGAGCTTTGATGACCTGGCCTAAGAGTAGAGCGAGGCCCCAAAGCCGGTTTCTCTGACAACCTTGTCCCGTGTATACATTCTCGAGTGTTCTCTGCAGCCTCTTTCCCGGGTGCTCGCTCGTCATTTGACAATGTCATACCCCTGGTGACTGAACTCTGAGGCCGACCTGTGAAGGCGTTCCTTTTAATAAGCATCCTTTACTGTTTTCCTCTCAATCTTGGAAGAAATAATAATTTTGATGCTGTATGTCCTCGTGTAATAGGCTTTTTTTTTTTCTGCCGAGTGTACGAAATATTCGGTAGTTAATACGGAATTATGTTTCTCTCTGGCACGTTGCTACAATTCTGAGCTCGGGTTTCCCACAGATTTGGTAAAATCCTTCTTATCTGTTTCACTGTTAAGAAATAGAGCTGTTTGGGAGCTTGTCTTGGGAGGGATGGCCCTCAGTTTGCAACCGACACGGGTCTGTGTGTTCGCCTTCCGCAAGCCCCGCCGCCCTACGTGTACGTGAAAACCAAACGTGTAAAGCTAAATGAGGTTAAATCGTATTTGAGAGGTTTAGATTCTAAGTAATAGCCTGTAATTGATCTGTTGGATAAAAACGTGTCTTCATACAGTGTGTAAGGTTTTATGTGTGAGATTTTAAAGAACAGTACAGTGTTACACACAGACTGAGTGGAGATTGGTTTTTTGGCTTGTTTGTTTTTGTGAAAATCCTCAAGGAGTGGGGGAATTGCCTTTGAATGACAAACGTCTGTGAGCAGTCTTCAATGATTTATGCCCTGAGTCCCCTTGCATTTGCTTGAGCTGAGCTCAGGGAGGGCAAACCCTTTTGCTGGTGACTGGAGCAAAACAAATCAAGTTAAGAAATCCGCTGCAGAGAAAAGTACGTGAAGCATTGAAGAACCACCTATGTGAATTTCTGGTACCTTCCCAAAGCTGGCCGGCAGGACGGCTGGGACAGGAGTGTTCAAGAGCTTCCACAGGACATTTGCAGGGCGCTGGGCTAAGAGTGCATTGCCTTTGCAAGCCTTGGGGTTTGGGGAGGACAGCCCAGAATGTAAGCCGACGCCACCATTTAGGATATAACAAATGCCTACTTCTCTCTGTCGCTGTAGATACTAGAAACTCAGCGCTGCGTTTCTGTGTTTCGCCAGTTCCCCTCCATGCGATACCCCCGCCTGGGTCTAAGACATAATGTGACGGCCCCTGAGTTAGAACTGCCCTTTCATCATGCGGGCTGAGGGTGGTGATGGAGAATTGGAGAGAAGAGGTGTTAGGGGGGAAAGAATAGAAAAAGACAACCTGGGGTGCCTGGGTGGCTCAGTCGGTTGAGCCTCCGACTTCTGCTCAGGTCACGATCTCGCGGTCCGTGAGTTCGAGCCCCGCATCGGGCTCTGTGCTGACCGCTCAGAGCCTGGAGCCTGCTTCGGATTCTGTGTCTCCCTCTCTCTCTCTGCCCCTCCCCCGTTCATGCTCTGTCTCAAAAATAAATAAACATTAAAAAAAAAATTAAAAAAAAAAAAAGACAGGGCCCAGAATGGCCAGAGCGACCTGCTCCGGGGAGAAGGCAGCTGTTACCAGGTGACTCCACCATGGGAGTAGCCTGTGCCCAAGCCCGGTCCTAGCAAACGTGTGTGCCAGTGCGTGCTGACCCAAGTGCTCTGGTGGGGGTGCAGGCGCCCGTGCCCTACTGTGCATGTGCTGGTGTGGGATGCCATGTGCGAGTGTGTGTTTGTGTGTGTGTGTGTTCTGGTGTGTTCCAGTGTGTGTGTGCATGCACTGGTGTCCAGCGTTCACGCACTGCTGTGCCTGGTGTGCGTATGTGCCCGTCTGTGCACTGATGGACACGTCCCGGGCACGTCCTATGTGTTTCTGTGTGCACCAGGGACTGGTTTGGTGTGCCTGGCACGTTGGTCGGACTCACAGTTGGCAATCTAGGGAGGTGCACACTAGAGCTGAGACGTCTCTGCGCACCTTCCAGAGATTCTGTGCCGGAGGGGGGCGAGAAGTCCAGACTAGAATCGCTAGGATCCTGGAGAGGAGGGGTGGCCTCCTTATAGACGCAGAGTCTCCAGGTCCCCCAACTCCCCTCAGAACGTCCCCACCTCCCGACGTGAGCCTGCTGTCTTTCCTTCACGCCGTCCTGTCCTTCTTCCTCCCAGCTCCCTCCACTAAGACGCTGACTGCCTCCTGTGGAAACCCGTAGGCCCCCTTCCAATCAAGTCCAGATATGCGTGACTCTCCTGGGCCCGCTCTTACCCGTTTGTTACCAGCAGTCAGGTGACAAAAGAAGGTGGAAAATGTACTGTTCTTAGAACTCAGAATTAAAAACCCAACCCAGAGAGTTCCCGATGGTGAGTATTTCGCACAGTGGAAGCCCAGTACGAAAACAGTTTCAGGAACTTCCCCGTCAGCAGAAAGCGTCGCGAGCTCCCCCAGTTCTCACCAGTTCTTTCCACGGTGGCCATCTTCTGTGTTTTGACTAAAGTTGTCCAAATGTGTGTGGTGCTTTTCTTTGTTTATTTCTGCCCTCGGAATAGAATGGCAAGCAATCCAACCAGGTGGGTTTGGCCTACTTTGGCCATTGAGAGTTGGTGGCACCAGACCGACAATTATTTTTAATATCTGATTGTTCAAACAGATACTTGAACAATCTGATGGTTCAAACTTTTGATTGTTCAAAAGTCCAGGTCAGCTACTGGACTTAGCAATGAGTAAATAGTAACCAAGCACATCTCCTGCACCCAAAGTCAAACAACCAGTCCTACAGATGGTTGGCCAAGCAGCCCAGTGACCAGGCCAGTGTCTTAGAGATGCCCACTGAGTCACTGAGAGCCCGTAAGTAAAAGAAAAGCTTCCCTGGCCCAGTGGGTCACGTTCTCTCAAAGTCTTAATTTACCCACAGGCCTGCTTCTGTACGGTCTGGCCTAATTGTCGTCATTTTGTGAGCCTGTGCTAATTTCCACGCTGAGTTTAGTAGCAAAGGAGGGGTATATCGGGAGATACCACCCAGGGCCGTTTTGAGTTAGGCCAGAGCGCTTCAGAAATTCCCCCTTTGATGTCCTCAGATTAGAGAGAAATCTTTGTCTTTTCTCCCACTTAACTATCAATGCTTCAAAGCTCAGACCTATATAAAATACACACATGCTTTCTGGACAAAATGAATCTTGTCCGTTTTCTTTGGATTTTAGTGGGAACAATAAAGATTGAGCTACAAAAGGTTGGCAAAGAGGATTATTCTTTTTCTTTCTATTAAGGGTAGAGGCTTCAAAAAGAACAGCTCAGAAAGTCAAATAATTGTATCCACTGCAGCTCACCTATCCATCTCCCTGCTGACCTGGTGTGTGAAATCCCCTTTAAAAAGTTGGCCAGCTCTCACCTGCCCATTGCAAATGCTGTATTGTTAAATGCTCCCATACATAATTCCACAAGGGAGGCTGCTATAAAGCAAATTCCTTCCGTTTCAACAGAGCGCGCCTTGTCAAGGATAGCTCTTTGGGGTGAGGGGAGGGGTGCCTCTAATTTTCAAAGCTTTGTCATCTCATCTTGGGGAGGGAGCTGCTTGGAAACCTCAAATGGGTTGTGAATAAAGTTATAATCACGAACTCTTGCAATCTAAAGGGCCCAGCAGGGGGGAGAATGTGGAAGGGAAGATTTAGAGAACAGTTTTTATCTTCAATTTCTTGATTTCGTTTGTTTGGAAAAAACAACATCCGTTAGTTTCTAGCTATGGCTCTAAACACAAAGTCTCAGCCTTGAAGTTGATCGAATCCCTAGTTTGTTCTCAGACCATAGCTTCCTCAGAAGATTCCTGTCAGCCATTTTGAAGAGCACAAAATGGCTCCTCTGCGCCAAAGAATAAAGAGAGGATTTGGCTCTTTAGGCATTTTTAATTTGGGGGTTGAACATCTTCTAGCAGCATTCAAGCTGGGAGTGATTTCAATTAGAAGAAGAAGAAGAAGAAGAAGAAGAAGAAGAGCCTGGGTGGCTCAGTTAGTTGAGCATCCAACTCTTGATGTCGGCTCAGGTCATGATCCCAGGGTCGTGGGGTCCAGCTCTGCATCAGGCTTTGCACTGAGCATGGAGTCTGCTTAAGATTCTCTCTCTTTTTCCCTCTGTCCCCTTTCCCCCACTCATGCTCTCTCTCTTTGTAAAAGAAAGAAGGAGGAGGAGAAGGAGGAGGAGGAGAAGGAGAAATCTAACTTCCAAATTGGCCAGTCATCTCAAACTCAGTACAGAGTGGTGACCCAAGGAAACCTGTATTGTGCTTCTGGGTCCTGGGTCCTCTCTAGGGCATCCTCTCTATGGTCTTGGATAGTCATCCTGTGGGTTCGCTCAAACCCATGGTCTTTCTCCATCAAGTCTGACCCAGCGTCATCGCCAATCTCTTTTACTACCTCTGTTCCCTCTCTCGAAGGTTTAAAAAACCCTTTTAGAGAGAATACACAAGTCACATGTAATTGGATTTTGAATTATGCAAATTCAAAATAATGCAATGCAAAAAATTAATGTCTCAATTTAAGTGCACTGTTAAAAATAATGTGACTTTAAGTTTGCACTTATTCTTATGAGAAATTAATTTCGCAAAGTCGTCAAGCATGCGCCTCGCATGTTGTTTAACTGCCTTGTAATCAGAAGTGGCTTGTGGTAATATGATTAGGTTGGGGTGGGGGGGGGGGGTCCAACGCTGCCAGTGAATTTTACCTCAGTGACAGGAAGAGTAGATGGAACCTCTCTGGGAAGTCTTTCTATGTGCGGCTGGCCTGATGTGACAGAATCACAGAATATTTGAGCTGGGGAGGATAGATATCTCCAAGTTCCAGTTGGAGATTTTACCAGGGAAGAAACGCTTGCCTAAGAAATCAATAAACCAGCTGAATGTCACGTAGAAAGTATGTGGCAGAGTCAGCACTTGAACCCAGGACTTTTGGATTTTTACTCCAGCCGTCAGTCCTCTAGGCCTTCAGGTTGCCATGTTGTAAGTAAATGGAGCTTCCTGAACTGGCCGCTTGGGTCTTAGGTGCCCATGAAGATGCATGGCACGTTGGCATGGCGACCACCAGGAGCTCAGGTGACTGGGTGGTGTTAGCTCAGCCTGCCTATGAGGCCCTGACGGTGGCCGACCGGCCACCTCCATGAGCAGAAAACATGCTTAGAAGCGTGTTATCAAATCATTTAGGAATGGATGGATTTGTTTTCTAATTTAGCAATTTTCATTAGTGTACGTTTTCACTTATCGGATTTCCATAGAACGAACATACCTATTTAATTTTCTTTTTAAAAAACGTTTACTTATTTTGAGAGGGAGAGAGAGCACAGGTGGAGAGGGCAGGGAGAGAGAGAGAGGGAGAGAGAGAATCCTAAGCGGGCTCCACGCTGTCAGCACAGAGGGGCTCCATGTCGCGAACCATGAGATCATGACCTGGGTTGACATCAAGTTGGATGCTTGGTCAACTGAGGCACCCAGGCGCCCCACGTTTAATTTTCTTAAAGAGGGACATGCCCAGATTTTCCTTTTGGTTGTTCCCCAACCTAGTGTGGGCAGCACGGATTCTTAGGACTTGGGAGGATTTCCCTTCAAGGGTTTTCTGTTAATGCCATTTCACCCGGGATTCCCACCCTCCTGCCAGGCACCCCCCCTCGGGAGGGAAAAGAAAATGCCTTTGTGTGGCTGAATCAGTGGCATCTCTGACTTCTCCGCTGAGGTTGTCCAGAGCCTGCGGTGACCACAGGGACAGTGACCCACTGATAGAAGATTCTGGCAGCCAAACTTGCCTCTTATAGTGACAGGGCATCTGTTAGGTTAACCTGGTTGGGGAGAGAAGATTAAAGCTAATGAGAGACATTCAAGTAATTTTCCTGTTTAGTGAAGAGAGTGTGTTTTAACGATATGTTTCATTGTCAGAAACATTATCAGAGGTTGAAAGAAAATTCAGAGCAGAGTCACGCGCCTTACTTCATCCTGAATGTGTTTTCTGTGCAAGCAGGACAATGCTGCTTGTAACAAGTCCCAGCCGCCGAGCTCCGAGAACTCACAAGGGCTGATGGATGTCTGGCTGGTTTAGTGAAGTGACAAGCAGCAAGAACAGCTAACACCTGTTGAGAGGAACTCGCTCGCTGTGTGTTTTTCACATGTTTTAGGTCAACCAATCTTGTGGCACTTTTATTGGTCTTCGTTTTGCAGGTGGGGGGACGGAGGCTCGGCGGCGTGTGGCTAGCACAAACCGGAGCTGGGCTTTGACCCCGGGCAGCCTGCCCCTCCCCCTCCTCCACAAACCGTATTGCTTCTGGGTGGGGAATAAGAGCCTGACATTTGTCATGAACTTCAAGGGAGGAGCTGAGGGCTGCTTGCCACCCTCAAGGGTGATGGATGGAGAAGGGAGTTGCAAAGGGCAGGTCCGGTGGAGGCAACACAACGTCCCCATCTGAGGAAACCAGCAAACACCTGCGAATGTTCTCGGTAGCCCCCACCCCAATCCCTGGACCCTCCTTCCCCACTCTCAGGGCGGGTCCTGGGGTAGAGAGCCTGGGGGCATCTTCCACTCAGGGCCCTCGGGACCCTGATGCACAGCCTGCCCCCATGCCCTGCTGGCCTGGTCTGGTCCTGACGACGCTTCTCAACTTCTCCTAAGACTATCTGGCAAGGTTCTCTCTACGATGGCTCAGTTTATTTGTTTTGAACGCTAATTGCCATTCGCCATGATGCGGCTCAATGAGGAAAGGGAAGAGGCGTGTTAACATGCGATAAAGACACGGGTCTTTGCCACCAGGCATCATTAAGGGAAGGACACTTGCAGCTTAAGACATTCATTTCCTACCTGGGTGACCGTCGAGCCCCTGCTGAAACGGCCGGCAGAGATGCCGATTGGGGGGTTGCCGAGCCAGCTCTGTCTCCTCCCTCCCTCCGGAAAATGGAAGAAGTCTGTCAGAAGGGAGGGTACCTCCCATCTCGGGAGCACCGGGGTTGCCCTTTAGAAAAACATCGCCAGCACATTCTGCGATCTCGAAATGAATCTGAATGGTAATTCAAGCTTCGGGGCTTGTTCTGGATTTTAGACAGTGTCTCTGTCTGCTCCAGAGCCTCCTTTCTCCTGCTCCAACTCTGACATCTTGGCTTCACCATAGCAGTGGCCTCCATTGGCAGGAGGAGAGGCCGCGGTGGCAGCTGGGGCTGGCCCCTCCTGCCCTCCGTGTGGTCTCCTTGGCTGGGGAGGGAAGAAGAAAGAGTTATGTTTCCAGGTCACAGCTGCCAGGGGCCCCAGCTGTGAGGCAGGGCGGTTCTGGTTTTGTTCTGAGTAAAGAAATGCTTCAAGCATGTTCTCCTCGGGAAGAGTCACTAGAAATGGGCCACTTGTCTCGGTAGCTTTCTGCAGTCAATGAGCATTTGAGAAACCGGATTAAGGTCCAGCCCTGACTCGCCAGGAAAGTGTGTTTCAGCCAAGAATACATTCTCATTCTAGGGACACCTGTTCGTTTGCACACAGGTGCGTAGGGGACTAGGGATGACCTTGATTTTCTCTGTTGCTGCAAAAAAAGTGTGTGTGTGTGGGGGGGGTTGTGCACGTGTACACGTACGTGTGAGAAAGAGGGGGGCAGGGGTGGGAATTAGGAGTCAGGGAAGGTACAGGAAGATGTACCCAAAGGGTATTCATGAGGGGCACTTGGGTGGCTCAGGCGGTTAAGCATCTGACTCTTGATTTCAGCTTAGTTCCCGATCCCAGGGTCGTGTGATCAAGCCCCGCATCAGGCTCCGTGCTCAGGGTGGAGCCTGCTGAAAATTCTCTCCCTCCCTCTCTCTCTGCTCCTTCCCTGCTTTCATGCATTCTCTCTCTCTCTCTCTCTCAAAGTAAAATATTAAAAAAAAAAAAAAAAGCCTAAACAAATAAATGAAAGGGTATCCATGAGAGAAAAAAAATACAATCTCACGATTCCTTTTCTTTTTGTTAGCAACCATTAATCTGGAACATGGTCTTCCTTCAGGTAGGGGCCACTGTCTCTTTTTGTGAGGAAGCGGCCCTGTAATGCGTGAGAAGGACTGGGCTTGGTGCCCAGGACCTAAGTGCCCGATACATGCCAGCTCTTAAGGTCGCTGCACTGTGCTCTCCTTGATTGCTGGCCCATGTCGTCATCTGACTCTTGTATTATTAATGAACTGTTCGTGTAGTGACACGTCGCTTTTCCAACGGAAGGATTCTTGACACAGGGATTCGGGCATTTGTTTCTTTGTGCTCCCCGTACGCCTGAGGTGTGAACCACTGGGGTCCCTCCGATGACACCCAGCGTCAAGCAGTGCTCAGCAAACTTTTTCTTGAAAGGACAAGATAGTAAGCATCCTGGGCTTTACGGGCCATGTGGTCTTTTTCACAACTACTCAACTTGGCTGGCAGAGCGTAAGAGCGACCACGGACGATATGTAAACCCACGAGCGTGGTGATGTGCCAACCAAACTTTATTTACAGAACCCACAGCCCCTCAGATCTGGCCACAGGCCACACTTTGCCAACCCCTGGTTAAGAGCAATGATCAGAAGTCAGATGCTTGGGCCCAGACTCACCTTCACTACGTCTTAGGCCCGGTTTTCCATCTCTGGGTTTGAAAGGAGACCCCAACAGTAAAGGTCTGCACCCCCCTCCCCCCGGAGTCTCTATTCTCAGGAACTCAGCACATCACAACATGTGGCTCAGCCGTGCTCAAAACAGTTCTGCTCTGCGCAACAAGCCTTTACGGGCAAGAAAGGCGAGCGGTTATGCGAAAGCATGTGTGTCTGAATCGCCAAAAGTGCGTCGAAATCAGTAGATACAAGTTCATTAACAGCACATGGACACGTGGAGGCCACTTCTCTAATTCACGCCAGAAGCTCGGGTCATAACGAAAGGGTGGCAGATGGCGTTTTAAACCTTCTATCGTCCTCGGAATTGGGTTGAGTTTGGAAGTGAAAATCCAGCGTCCTGTTACTTAAGGAAAGACAGAAGCAGACAAGAATTAAAGACCAACAGAGTTTGGCTCCAAGTGGGAAGAATTATTGGGGGACGATAAAGCATTGTGTGATGTCCAGCTTTTGTCCCTTGGAAACCGGAAAGCTGTATCGTCGATGCTGTCTGCCTGATCGTCCTCGCCTTCTCGTTGTAACGGGAGGCACCGTCCTCTCAGAAGCAATACTCTTCTTTGGGCCATGAGTAAAATAAGTCGAATCCAATCTTTCATTTCATGCCACGGAGAGTATTCCTCCAGTGTGGCATAGGAGATAAAGTCACCCAGGGGAAACCAACATAGGCAGTGATCATGGGGGGAAATGGGGTACCAAGAATCCATGCAGCCCTTGAAGGAGAAGCCCTCTGTGGGTGCGTGATCATGTGGACGATTAAATCATACTTGGCCGTTTTGCCAAATGCTTTTATGTAAATTCTTCGTGAAAAATCTACAGCCCTCTGGGATGTTCCAGCAGAGCTCCCTCTTACTGGTAGAGAAGCTGAAGCTTAAAGAAGGCGATTTGTTCAAGATTGGTTATTGGTAGATTTGGACTTTGAATTCCATTCTTCTGGATCCAAACCCAAGCTCTCCTCCTATGAGTTCATGTGGGTGGGTGATGTATGTATATACCTGTGGCCCGGAGGGGTGGCATGGTCTCTTCTATAAGAGACCTTATATAAGGTCTCTATATAACCTTATATAGAGAGAATGCGTGTTACTAAAATTTGCACACGAGCTTCCATTATTACACATATTTTTCATTCTCTGTTTCTTCTCCTCCTAGAGGCTAAATTTTCCATTCCTGGTTTTAACCCAAAGAAAAGCTAAGTAAATTCCATAGACCACTCTTGAATAAGACAAACTGGAAAAAATACACAATGCCCACTGACTGACCTAATAGGATGTGGACTCCCTTAGCCACAGCTAACCCTACCGACGATTTCCCAATTTCTCTTTCTGACATTTAATTAGTGTCCACTTGTGTCAAATCCCTTTGGATTGAGTGCTTGCAGCAGGGTTTCTCAACCTCTGCACATCTGGGGTCAGATGGGTCTTTGCCCGGGGTGGGGGGGTTGTCCTGTCCATTGTAGGATGTCTGGGAGCATCCCTGACCTCTAACTAGATTCCCATTAACACCTTCAAGTTGTGACAACCCAAAACGTCTTCTGATATTGTCAATATCTCAGGGGGCAAAATCTGCCCCTGGCTGAGAGCCAGTGACTGAGGTCATAATTTTTGTTTGTAATCACTTGGTGATGGGTTAAGCTGTGATGGGCCATCCAATCTGACTTCATTTTGGCCGTTAAGTTGACCAGCACAGGAGGTGGCCAATTACTCCATTGCTAGTCACTTCCCCAACAGCGGTTGAAATGACGGCTTCGGGGACGCCCTGTGAGCATGGCTTTTGGAATGGGTCTTCCCAAGGGGGACAGCCGTAAGCCGTGCAAAGCCCTCACTTGATATTGGGCATCCACGGTTGGCAAGTGACTCCTTCGTCTTTCATCGGCATTTCCATCTAGGTGGCGAGATGGAGGGAGGTTGGTTTCGGTGGAAAGTGGAAGCAGGATAGACTTATGAGGCAACCAACCCTAGACTGAAATTCTGGCGTTAGTACTACCTAGCTATGTGACGTCAGGCAAGGTGCTTGACCTCTATGAAACTGCCTTCTCTTTTATAAAACGAAGACAACTCTGCCTGCCTTGAAGGTTGCGGGGGAGAACTGCAGATAATGCGTTATCTAGCCCAGATGGCACACAGTAGCCCTACAATAAATGTTTTCTGTTACCACAAATTAAAAAAAGCAAATGCCTGAACAGATGCGTAGAACTGCCAAGCGGAGTGCCTGAGGCACCCCCATGGAAATGCCAGAGGCCATGTCTGTCTGCTCCTGACCTCAAGGGTCTTCGGTTGACCCCTGAAGCATGTGCTCTTCTCCCCCAGCCCCTCAAGGCCCTCTGCACCTGACCTCACCCCGACGTCCCTGCTCCTCTGACTCTTGGGGGACCTGAGCATTCCAAAATGGAGGATTGGAAGATGTGGACTCATGTAGACAGAGCCAAAGCATTGTTAGTTTTGCAGCTCATCTGTCCCGGGGCGTAACCAACCCCAGTTAGGAGCCACAGAGTGACAGAAGTGTGACCAGATGGGCGGACGGGAAGGCAGCTCTCTGAGGGCAGCTTAGAAGCTGCTGCCTTTGGCCGGGGGCTGGAGGAGGGGCTAGAGGGCAGGAAGTGATGGCGGAGAGCCGCACAGGCCAGGCCAGCCCTAGGTAAACGATGAAGGAGGCTTTTCTGGAACCATCTCTCTTCCCCTTCTGCTTCACGGAGTCTCTGCTTGGTAAAGGATCTCCTACGTCCCAATCACTATTTCACCAAGAAAGGAGCCCTGAGAAAGGAGGTGGCCGTCATGAGGCTGGTGGCGGACCAGAAAGGTGCTGCAGGTGCAAGTCAGGTCACGGATGGGGGGGGAGGTGCCCCTTAAATGGGGGTCTGAGCTTGTTCCCGGTGAGAGTTTGTGATTCTAGATCTGCAACCCAGGACCCACTCTCAGTCCAGTGCTCCTGCTATGCCAGGCTATTTCCCTCATCCTCGCATCTTTTTTATTTTTTTATGTTTATTCATCTTTGAGAGAGAGCGTGAACACGAGTCAGGGAGGGGCAGAGAGAGAGAGAGAGACAGACAGAATCCGAAGCAGGCTCCAGGCTCTGAGTTGTCAGCACAGAGCCTGACGCGGGGCTTGAACTCATGAACCATGAGATCCTGACCTGAGTCGAAATCCAGAGTCGTGCTTAACGACTGAGCCACCCGGGTGCCCCCCTTCCGTGTCTTAATTTAATTCTAAGTTCCAGGCTAACAGGTATTCAAAGAGATTTGTTTCCAAAACAAATACCAGCAGCACTTAACAATCTTCTTGTCTTTATTTATTTAATGTTCCTCCTAAAAGTAGTAATTTACCACCAAGAACGTTCCCCGCCCTGTAGACAATGAGAAATGAGCAAAACATGACCTGGAATGAAATCATTATTGTACTATATGCTAACTCATTTGGATGTAAATTTAAAAATAAATAAATAAATAAATAAAATAAATAAAAAGGGAAAAAAAGAAAACAACATTGGGGCGCCTGGGTGGCGCAGTCGGTTGAGCATCTGACTTCAGCCAGGTCATGATCTCGCGGTCCGTGAGTTCGAGCCCCGCGTCGGGCTCTGGGCTGATGGCTCGGAGCCTGGAGCCTGTTTCTGATTCTGTGTCTCCCTCTCTCTCTGCCCCTCCCCCGTTCATGCTCTGTCTCTCTCTGTCCCAAAAATAAATAAAAAACGTTGAAAAAAATAAAATTAAAAAAAAAAAAAAGAAAAGAAAACAACATGACCTGGAAGTCAGCCATTTCACCGCCCATTCTATTTAAAACTGGGATGGATTTTAGTTTTTGCTTTTAGAACCTAAAACCCACACGGTTTAAAAGAAAATGTTTTTCACATTCTAATGATGACAGGGTCAAAGCACACTTACCGTGGAAAACTTGGAAAATATGGAAAAGGACAAAGCAAAAACAAAAATCATTTTGTCAAAGTTTGCCACCACGACTCGTTAGTATGTTGGTGACTGTCCTTCGAGGTTTGAATAGGTGCATTTAGTTTTGCAGCCGTGTTTTTCACGGAACAATCAATCCTGGCCGTCTTTCCCTGTGGTCAAACGTTTCTCCACATCAATTTTAGTGCCTAGAGAGCTACCACTGCCTGTGGTTGGACGTTTAGATGGCTTCACATTTCGACACATTATGATGATGGTGCTGTTGTGGCCATTCCTCTGCATTCATCCGTGTCCACAGTTGGGGTTATTTCCTCGGGATAAATTCCTGGCGGTGGAATTGCTAAGTCTCCCCTCGCCCACGTCCCTTCTCCTTGGGGCCGATCTCTGGTGTCATCGTTGACGGCGATGTTAGAGTCCTGACTTCCCTCTGATGGTCTCACGTGGGACAAGGTATCTACCACACCCCTCCCGGCTGCTCCCAAAGCACGGAACTGGTGACCATTTGTGGTCATGGTGGTCCAGTCCGAGACCCGCGTCGTTCCTCCCAGGCATTCGTGATGGTGACCGAGGACCGCAGCGGACACAGCGTTCTCCTGCAAAGACGTCTCTCAGGGAATGTAGGCAGACCGTCTAGAAACAGTCCCCATAGCTTGACCTTCCAACCAGCTCGGTCCCCGTTTGGACAGGCAGTATCCCTGCTTGTGATTTTCGGCCTCCCGCCCTGTGTTCGCCTCTCAGCCCCACTCAGGGGGTCGTGCGTGTCAGCCGGTCTGGTTCGTTTCTCTCTCAGCCCAGCACCCCTTCAGGTTCTTTCTCCCTACTCCCTTCCCGACTCCACAGAGAGCGGATGGAGCAGGCTTCAAGGCCAAGGTGGTGCAAAATCTCGTCATTTCAGTGTTCGGTGGTGAGCTATTGCTTTAGAGCAGACCCATAGCCAGGTGCTAACCACGGGGGGAGGGGGGAGTTGGGGGTTTGGATGGCACACAGGGCTCCCGTGGTCCTGCTTCCGCACAGGCAGGCCCAGCTAGGCACAGCGGTCAGAGTCAGAAGTGACTTCAAGGTCATCAAGGCCAAACTCTTTTCCAACATGGCTATCGCTCAACAGAGTCCCGGGTGGGTGGAAATCCAGATTGGATTGGATTGGAAACACTTATGTGAGGAACAACTCACTACCCGCCTACTTGCTGCTTTGTTCCACGACTCTTGCCGCGTGAAAGAGAAACGAAACCCACCGTCAATGTTATTCGTTCATTGATTTATTCAACAAATATCTATTGGGTCTCTAGTATGTGTCAAGAACCGTCCTAGGTGCTTTGGGAACAGCCGTGAACATACAGATCAAAAAAAAAAAAAAAAAAATCCTAGACCTCACAGAGCTCGTTAAATATTTAAAAATAGTTTAAAAAGATTTTAAAGATGGAGACAGATAATAACTGAGGTAAGTGGGTGATGCGTGCAATGGTCGTGAGAAGTGCTAAGAGGAAAGATAACACAGGGAAGGTGCACAGGGAAGGTCAGGGTGGTGGTGGAGGGGATGGGCGTACGGAGGGTGTGCAGGGATGTCCTTGCTCAGAAGGGGACACGAGAGTCCACCCCAGGAGGAAGTGAGTGGACATCTGGGGAAAGCCTGGCATGTTCCTGGAACTGGGGAGAGGTAGGCCAAGTGAGGGGAAGGCCAGTAGGACGTGGGGTCAGAGATACTGGGTGCCAGCCGGGACTCCAACGAGAGTGGCAATTGCTTACGGGCTTGAAGGATGCTTTATACCCAATGAGATGGAAGTTAAGGACCTGGACGGGCAAACAGATGCAATTTTGTGTTTTAGCACCAACACTCTAGCAGCTGGGCTGGAGTTTACTGAGGGGCAATAAGAACGGAAGTATTACTTAGTGTCATTTGTTCAACAAATAATTATTCAGCTCTTGTGTGCTAAACACCGAGCTAGATGACTTCCGGCATCTAATGAGCGCTTAGCCAGTGCTGGGCTCGAGGCCAGGCCCGACACATCCATAATTGCAATTGTGTCTGTCTCCCCGTTTTACAGATGAAGAAACGTAGGCTCAGGGAGACCGCACGGCTAGCAAATAGCCAGCCTGGATGTAGCCCAGGGACTGTCCCACTGCAAAGCCTGCGATCCTGACCACTGTGTCATTGCTGGGAACTTTTTCTCACACTGGACTTTGCAAGTCTCTCTACGACAGCATGAGAAGTCCACTTCCAGGTGGTCACTGGGCCCCCTGTCCTCTCCTCCCACTGTGTCTGTGGAGGGCCCCCCCCCCCCCCACGCTAGGCAGGGACACAAGACCCAAGCGGACGAGAGCTGAGTTCCAGCCCCACTGGGGCAGGCCACTCCCCCTCTCTGGACCCCGGACTTCTTTGCCCTAGGATAAGGCCTTGGAATAGGTCTCTAATCCTCCCTCCAGCTTTAGCGTCCAATGAGTACAAGATCTGATGTGATCGTCACCTTACCCCTTGTATTTGATTTTTTTAAATGTTTATTTATTTATTTATTTTTGAGAAAGAGAGAGAACATGAGCAGGGGAGGGGCAGAGAGAGAGGGAGACATAGAATCCGGAAGCAGGCTCCAGGCTCCGAGCTGTCAGCACAGAGCCCGACGCGGGGCTCAAACTCAGGGGCCGTGAGATTGTGACCTGAGCCGAAATTGGATGCTCAACCAACTGAGCCACCCAGGTGCCCCTCCTCATATTTGATTATCGACGAGACCTTCACACTCAGCACCCATTGCTTAAATATTCTCCACCCACCCCACCCCCCACCCCCCATCTGCTCATCTGACCCTCACAGCAGACCTGAGAAGGTAACAGGTGAAAAACTCATCCCCGCGTCATAGGAGGGCAAGCTGGGGCCCGGTGGGCTACACGATTTCTCCAAGTTCCTGCTCACACTGGTGTGGAGGAGCCACTCCAAACCCTTCAGCCAACCCAACAGTCTCTAGAATGTTCCAAGTACCTGGCCATTGCCCACGCAGAAGGAGACCATCTGATCCTTTCCAGAAAAGATGGAACCAGTCCCTAAATGGTTGGCAGAGGCTTTGCTGCAGTGGCCCCAGGGATCTCGACTTAATGGTTAGTGTGATACAAGAAACAGAGAGCAAATGGCTCCCTAGAAAGCGGGTTTTATTTGCCAGCCACACTACCCCGACCCCTTCCATCCTCCACAAGCTACTCCTGACCCACCTGCATCTTCCTGCTTGTCCTGCTCCCCTAATGACCCTGGGGAGACTCAGCCCGCATCACCCTATGATAGCCCTAAGCCACGTGCTCATTTTTCAGCCTTTAGTGCCCTCACAGCTGAGCCCCAGAAAGAATGTCCAAGGTCCCCGAGGCTGTACCTGCAGACACAGATTCGGCGAAAGTAAGAGCATACCGGTAGGCTTTACCGCTTCTAGGCCTGAGCAGGATGAGTGCTTCGTAAACGCGGGATGAGTTAATGATTCCATATAATGATTCCACCCAGCAGACACCCATCTATGGAGAAAGCCTCTAGAACAGAAAGAGTCTCGGCCTTAGGCGGCCACCTTCTGGGGCTGGGTTCTGCCACTACCCCGCTGTGCGACCTTAAGCATTTCACTTGATGTCTCTGATCCTATTTTCTTCTGTATGCTATGGAAGGTTTGGACAGAGATAATTAGTAAGTTTCCTTCCAGCACTGGAACTCGGCTGTTCTGGAAAAGGCAGGCATGAAATACATCTACATTCACGTCATGAGCTGGAGCCTGGTTGCCTTCTGTGCTTATCAGTCAAACTTCTCTCCCGTTCTCTGATGACACCATTATGATCAGACTTACTGCCTTAAGGAAGAAAAATGAAAAAAGGAATCTGTGGAAGGGGAATGATAAGAGGAGGGAAGAGAATTTGTAAAAAAAAAAAAAAAAAAATATGGCAACAACACTGAGGTGCCTGGGTGGCTCAGTCGGCTAAGCGTCCGACTTCAGCTCAGATCATGATCTCACGGTTCGTGGGTTCGAGCCCTGCGTCGGGCTCCGTGATGACAGCTCGGAGCCTGGAGCCTGCTTCGGATTCTGTGTCTCCCTTTCTCTCTCTGCCCCTCCCCTGCTTGCACTCTCTTTCTCTCTCTCTCTCTCTCTCAAAAATAAATAAACATTTTTTAAAAATTAAAAAAAATACAGCAACACAATGACAAGCCTGAGTTCTGAAGGCAGACTGTCAGCATTCAAATCTCTGCTCTACTGCATTCTAGCTGTGTGGCCTTGGACAAGTTACTTAACCTCTATAAGCCTCAGCCTTCTCGTCTGTAAAATGGGCAGCATAACACCTATCTCACGTGGCTGCTGTGATATGACCCATGGTGCCCTTGACACTGAGAGAGGGCTCCCCTACGAACAGCTGTTTCTTATATGCCGATGCTCTGCTCTGTGAGGCAGATGGGGAAGACGGACAGAAAACAGACAACAAATGAAGAAAATGGAGGGTGGGGGAGGAGGCGGGAAAGGTTTGAGGGGGACCGTGGAATCATTTTCACCTGCCCAGAAGTGGAGTGAGATGGACCCCCAAACATCCCCCCCACAATGCCTTCCTCTGTGCCCCCAGCAGACCCGTGCACCGCCTCCCCCGCCCCTCACTTCCGTGACTGTGAGGCCTTCTCCTCTTGGCTGACACCCTCCTGGGTGCCCCTGGACAAGGCCTCCTTCCCACACACGCACACACACACACACCCACACATACCGGAGGGGTCCCTTTGAGATGGATCTGAGTGGTTTCTCACCTCCTACTAGGGGGACCTGTTCAAGAAGGAGGTTTAGGGGAGCAGGGTGTCCCCCACCTGGGGCTAACCCTGGCTGGGGAGGTTGTTTATGATTTCAAGCTGAAGACAGCCTACGCGTGGAGAGGAAAATTCCCCTCCTTGCTAGGTAAGAGGTTTCACAGACCTCGCCAGCCTGTTGCTTTCATTTTATTTTTCTTCGTGCACACCTAAGCTTCTAAATTTTATAAGCCACGGCTTACTTTTATCTCTGAAGGTGGTGGAGAATGTTGGACTCAGCAAAAGTCAGTAATGGCCAACTGGGAGTAATCAAGTGACAGCGGTGAGGTCTCCGCTTTGCTTTGGTGCCGCGAGGGTTAAACCCTCC
This sequence comes from Neofelis nebulosa, assembly GCF_028018385.1. Taxonomy (NCBI): domain Eukaryota; kingdom Metazoa; phylum Chordata; class Mammalia; order Carnivora; family Felidae; genus Neofelis; species Neofelis nebulosa. The sequence continues at coordinate 16,836,856 of NC_080796.1, read as the reverse complement.
TGTCCACAAGCAGCCTGCCCCAGCCATGACCCCCGCTCACCTCTTCTGTCAGTCCCCCTCCCTCACAAATGCCATCGTGAACATATTCAGAATAGTGACCAGACAGCCTTCATGTGTCAATTGGTTTATTTATTTATTTATCAAAAAAGACCTTTTTAAATGTTTATTCATTTTTTTGAGAAAGAGAGAGAGACAGAGCACCAACCGGGAGATCATGACCCGAGCCAAAGTCGGGCGCTTAACCGACTGAGCCACCCAGGCACCCCTGCCTCAGACAATTGTGAGATAGCAAATTACAATTTTAATCCTCCCCCACCCCCCCCACCCCCCGCCGCACCACCACCGATGTTTTTATTGTGGGGAAAAAAAGCACATAACATTTACCATATTAATAACTTCTAAGTGCACGCTTAGTGACATTAAGCACATTATATGGTTGTGCAACCCCCGCTAATGTCGAAATGTCCCTTTTCATCTTGCAAAACTGAAACTCTGTACTGGTGAAACACCAGCGCCCCTGTCCCATTCCGCCCCAGCCCCCGCGACCACCGTTTCGACTTCTGCCTCCGTGAATTTGACGACCCTAGGTACCTCCGACGGGTGGCCATATAAGATACTGGTCCTTTTGTACCTGGTTTATTTCACTTAGCATTACATCCTCAAGGTTCACCCGTGTTGTGGATTGGTCAGAATTCCCTTCCTTTAAGGCTGGGTGATACCCCACTGCCTGGGGGGGGCGCGCTTTGCTCAGCCCTGTATTTATTGGTCAGGGTTTGCCTGCACCTTTTGGCCAGTGTGAATAATGCTGTTAGACACATGGGCGTACAAATACGTCTTCAAGACTCTGCCTTCAGTTCTTCTGCGCAGAGCGCTAGACGTGGGATTCCTGGATCACATGGTAGTTCTGCTTTTAATTTTCTGAGGAATCTCCATTTCCTTCTGAGGAAACTGCTGGATGGAGGGAAAAGGCAGCAGAGGTCCGAGGGTGGGCACCTGGATTGTTCTCGGAATTTGAGGCCGTGGGGCCTGTGCGGCACACGGGTCCTGTATGCACGTATTTGCCCGAGGGACGTTGATTGCTTTCTACAGTGTAGCTCTGTGCTGGGAGGGACGCTAAGAAGGGCAAGTCACTTTCCAGTGGGCCCAGAAGGCCCGAAACGGGTCCGGATGGGGCCATAGGCAGCGGACCCTCCTGTGCACAAGGCCAGTTTCCTCACCGGGCCTGGCTGTCCCGATACCTGGGGGGGGGGCCACAGGTCAGAGGCAGGGCTGGGTGGCATTGGGCCTTGTGTTTCCCGCATTTCAAAAGCCTCTTGAAGGAACAAATGCATCCCAGTTGGAGCCTGGAGGCGTCCCCTGGGCTTCAGGCAAACAAAAGCCCCCCTCCCCCTCCCCAACCTCTTCTTCCTCCTCCTCCTCTCCTCCCTCCTCCTCCTCCTCCACCGCTAGGCTCCTGCTCTTTAAAAACCAGTGGGCCAGGAACCCATCGGCCTCTCCTGTGGGCCAGTTGCATCACATTTTATGGATCTCAGTAAAGAGGGCCCAAGTCCCTGTCTGGTGTCACTCTGGGTTTGCGTCCCTGCGTCGCTGCTGTACCATTTTTCTGGGCAAACAGAACCTCTAGGTGAGCAGCCCAATTTTGCTCCTCTCATCCCTGAACGGGGGTGGGGGTGGGGGGGATATGGGGATATCCCCCCCCCGTGCGGAACACCACGGCCAAACCACATGGATCGAAAGAAAACGAACAGAGTTGACTGAGCAGACGGCATTGCTGGTGTGTCCAAGGGAGTATCACCGATTCACCAGGCAGGCAGGCCATCTTTAACTGACCCTGTTTCCAGACCCAAAAGCCCGTGGTAACATTTCATATTTGCAAAGAGGGTGAAATGTGGGCGCTTTTACGGTTGCTGTTGGCGTGCTAAGGGAACCTCACGGATGTTTGAACCTCTCATCTGAGAACACAAAATCTGTCCCTGTAAACACGGAGTATGGAGGGGGACACAATCCGAAGAACCTATTGGCTATCCCCCATTTGGGTACTCCGTAGTGACACATCCCTCTTGGGAAAATCCTGCCCTGGGTTCGGACTGGTCTTTTGCAGGCTGTCGGGTATGCAAACCTCACAAATCCATTCTGTGCTTCTCAGCCCTGCTTTCCAAGTCAACTCAGGTGTGGATTCCAGAAGCAGGAACGGAGCTGCCCTCACCCCAAAGACAGCCAGCCGGTCCTGCAGGAGACCCTCGGGGCCGGCGTCCTCCCTGGTGTCCACAGATTCTCACTTTCCTGAGTTTTTATTAAGAGCCACTTAAACTTCAAGAATATGCTCCCACATGCGGCATAAAAGCACGCGTGCACACGCAGAAAGGGAAATATTTATTGGCTCCTTCAGATAAGGTTCCCCCCCCCCAAATTCAAGGAAAGTCTTAACATGATGGCATCTTAGCACCCGAATTATTATTTTTTTTAATTAAAAAATTTTTTTAACGTTTATTTATTTTTGGGACAGAGAGAAACAGAGCATGAACAGGGGAGGGGCAGAGAGAGAGGGAGACACAGAATCGGAAGCAGGCTCCAGGCTCCGAGCCGTCAGCCCAGAGCCCGACGCGGGGCTCGAACTCACGGACCGCGAGATCGTGACCTGAGCTGAAGTCAGACGCTCAACCGACTGAGCCACCCAGGCGCCCCCCGAATTATTTTTTTTTAGCTTTCGTTAGAACACGTGATAATAATGGGGCCATACTCTGGTTTCCACTTTACAAAGCTTTCTCATCGTTTCATCTCCTTTGTACCGAATCATAGACCCTTTGAAAGAGGTGATGATCATTCCCATTTGGCAGATGGGGAAGCTGAGGTTTGGGGAGGCTGAATGGATCACAGCTAGCAAGTGTTATTGCGGGACCGGGACCCACATCCTCTAACCCCCAGATCGCTCTGTTCAGCCATGCTGCCTTGTCACAAAAACACACTCCATACGGCACCGTTGGAAGAATGGTACGTGGCACCGTTAGAGTAGGAGGTCGGGGACCAGCTGGCCAGGCGAAGCCATCCGTTTGAGCGCGGGACCAAGGCGCCGGGCGGAGACCGCCAGTGGGTCCTGGGAGCTGCCCGTGCCCCTCACAGTGTGGGTCCAGGAGCAGCCACCTGGAGGAGTGGCTTTGTCGCCCGGGCCCGTCCTCCACTGAGCTACCTTTTTCTACTTCACGCAGAGGCGCAGGAGCGACGTGTGGTGGCCCTGCATGAAGTGGTCGGAGTGTCTCACGGGGGCGGGGGTGGGGGGGGACGATTCTGTGCTGACCCTCTCGGCAGGCAGCCGGGCCCACAAGCCAGAGAGAAAGGATGTGGTAGCGGAGACTGGCCTCTATAGCGTGGGAACCAGCGGCGTGCCAGCGGCGACAGGTGCTGCGCCACCGGGCAGGTGCAGTGCGGGACGCGGGGCGGGGCCAGTGGGGGTCTGCGCCCTAGACCCAGCCCTGCCGCGCACCCCGTCTGTTGCATTCCCGTTCTTCAGTCTGCAAAGTATTTTCACAGAGGCGATCCCCGCTGATCCCCGCCACGGGCCTCGAGGCTTGGTGCATCCTCGTTTCGCTCCGGTGCTCAGAGAGGTCAAGTGACCCGCCTGTGGTCCACAGCCCTCCTGCCTCCAAGGCCAGGACACTTTCCACCTCCCCGAGACGTCACTCGTGAGCTGTGGTGTCCTGCGTCCCCTCTGAATTTGGTTTCTCATATGAAAAATGAGGGGGTTGGTGCAAGAACCAGTTTCTTGATTTTGCTGCGATGAAAACATGTTTTCTTTCCACTGACTTTTCCACGTTGCTCATTTCTTCGGCCTGGCAATACCTCTTCTCTCGTCGCCTCTCAGGAGCGGCCGAGCTGCTGCCACCTGCCCCTCTGAGCAGAGGGTGTGTCCTTGAAGGGGTCTGAGGGGCAGTGTGGACAGGGAGGGAGGGGGAGGGGAGGAGGCCCAACGACAAATTGGCCCCCTCCCCGCCCCAGCCCTCAGGTCATTTTCTTTTTGGTTAATGACCTTGTTGTTTGACCTTCTGGGCAGCCCCATGGCTTCTTTCCCCACCCCCATCCCATGGCCATCTGACCTACTGGGCTCAGCCGGAGGGAAGCAGGGAGCAAAATTCATCTTGTCCTTGATGGGGAATAGCTGAGATGAGCCGGACCCAGCCAGAGGGCATGTGGCGACTTAGGCTGGAGACAGCCTTGAAAGGAAGGCTTCCCGAGCTCTGCCCTCCATGTCCCCCGCCCCTGCCCCGGTGTCACCCGTCAAGGAAGCCCTGACCAGCGGGCCACTCCTTCCCTGTGCCTGCCAGCAGTGCGGCTGCAAAGAGACAGACAGACAGGGCACCGGTCCTAGGGAGATCTTGGGGATTCAAGAGAGGCAGGTGCACACCAGATCACCTCCTTCAGCCTCCAGCAGTGCGCCCCAGGGCCTGAGATCCTTCGGCTGCTATTGCATCATAAATGCTCCTGCGGCCCCTTAGGGCTGGCTCCCCACAAGGTCAGCTGAGGGGCAGGGCCACCCCACCCTCACAGTGCCGGCCACCCACAGGTCTGCTCAGGCAGGTGTCGCCCCTGCCACCTCCAGCCCCTGGCCTGCCTCTGTTTCCCTGCAGTGGCAAAGGTGGGGGCTATACGTAGGCCACGTTCTCAGGATGTTCTGGCCAGAGGGCTCCAGGCCTCCCCCGCCTCGGGAACTCCGCAGTAGCCTGTGGGACCCTGGAGGGGAAGGAGCAAGGAGGGGGCTGTGGGGGGCCGGGAGGCGGGCCAGTGGTTGAGAAGGAGGTTTAGGATCCTCTATGACCAATGGCAGGTGAGGGAAGGAGAGAAAACAGGCGCAGAGAGGGGCAGGGTGGGCGGGCTGCATCCATCTGATGACTGGAGGTAAAGGAGTCCGTCTCCCGAAGGACAACCTGCTCCCAGAGAAACAAGAAGAAAACAAAAGGGGGCCACTGACCTCTGTGCCAGAGCATGAGGAATGATCTGGAAGAGCCATGGCTGCAGCCTGCACCCCGCCTGGTGTAGCTTCCACCCCTAGGGCCACTCTGCCTCCCCCTCCCCTCATCAGCTGCTGGGCTGGCCACCGCTCAGCAGGGCTGGGTCTGAAGGCCCCGGGCCCCGCCTCACACGTGGTAGGACAGCGGGACACCAGCTGGCACGATCTGGGAGGCCTCTGCTCGGGACCCTCCTGCCGTCACTGGGGCCAGTGCAGTGGGTGAGCCATGTCTCGAGTCCCTCAGGAAGAGGCTGAGGCTGAGGCGATTCTGTGCCAGGAGAACTGGGCTCACATCCCGAACTCTGAGCCGAGGAGCACTGCTGTAAAGGGCCGTGCAAATGTGAAATACTTACATGGTCACTGTCATTGTCATCGTCCTGAGGGGGCCCGTCATGCCCTACCCCCACCCCCAAGCCGGCCTCCAGAAGCAGCCGCAGTGATCTCTGCAAGTGATGTGGGCCTTGCCGCCTCACAGAACAGCCCCTTTACCTACTGGCTGTGTGACCTTGGGCAAGGAACTTAACCTCTCTGAGCCTCTGCATGTCGTAAGACGGCAAGACTATGACCCATCTCCCTGAGCAGATTCTGAGGGGTCAATGAAATAAACATTTATAACCGGGGCTGGGAACACAGGAGAGAGTAATAAACACCAGCTCCCCTGTGGAGAAAAAGCAGCTTGAACGTTTTAAAGGGCACGAGAACGTCCAAGATTGGTGACAAAGCAGAGTAAGAGCCAGAGGGTGGCCATTTTTAGGGTCTAAGCACCGAATCGAGAGAGGCTTGATTTCCTCCCCTGGGCACTATAATTTATAAGCTAAAGGTATTGGTTAGCTGCTCTGTGGGCACAGCTGTGGGGTCACTGGATCGGATTGGGCAGCTCAGAAAGGGCCCATGCCGGGAGCTGAACAACGGCCTCTCCCGCCCTCCAGTTTTGTACCTCACCCCCTCGAGCAAACTTGGGCAGCGTGTGCCCATCCCGCCTCCCCTGCTCAAGGTGGGGCAGCTCCAGGCTCTGTTCCAGAGAAGGGACATAAGGCCCTGTGGCCATGAGTCCAGAAGGATTCCTGAAAGTCACTCCCATCCTCCACCGTGCCTGGAGGCCCAGGGCCTGGGCCTCCGTGGGCTGCTGCCTCCATGGCAGCTGCATTTCCTCTCCCGTCTGGGGTCAGTCACACCCTCTTCAAGGCCATCGCCTGGCCTGGCCTCCGGAGGCCTTGCTTCTGGCGAGGGCGCGAGACAGGAGAGGGACGCTGGCAGGGGTGGCCAATCGAGATGTTGTTGAGGGACCCCGGGAGAGGAGGAAGGCTCACTCAACCCCAGCCCCGCAGAGGTAGGATGAGATTCGAAACAAAGCCCACGTGACCGTGAAGCCAGTGCTTGACCGTGGAGCAGCCTCGTGGCTGTTGGGGGCAGGTCCCCAGCCTTCCTTCTTTTACCATTAGCACCTGCAGGATTTTGTGAGCACTAGGAAGGGTGTACGGGTTCTGAAAGGACCCAGAGGAGGGAAGAACATGTCCTCTTGACCCCTTCGTCCCAGGACGGCAGAGATCAGAGTGGCCCCAGGAGGGCGGGCAGGGGGGCTGAAGTCCTGGGGGACTTTTGGCCAGAGGGAAGTCCTCTGATTCCCGCTGAGACCGCTCGGATGGACCCTTCTAAGGGTCGTCCAGTGGGTGAGGGTGGGGAGGCCGGGAAGGGAGGGGGCAGGCCACCCAGGCAGGGATCACCCCCCAGTGAGAGGTACAGACAGCTGCTGCAGCTAGGCACCAGCACTGGGCTTCGGCCCCACCTGCCCTGAGCCTCAGTGTGTCCCCAGTGACGAGGGCAAGCAGGGACCCCTGACCAGTCTCCCGGGACTAATGAAGCGAGGATCCTGTGATCCCACTGCTTTTCCAGGAGACAGTTGGGACAAGGGTCCCATCTGGAACATGGGTCCACCCGGAGTATTACGCATCCGTCGGCCCAAGAAGCCATTTCTCAAGCCCCTGGTGCCCGGTACCAGATTGCATCATGAACTTAGCACATCTATCCTTGAGGAACTTAATGGTTTCGAAAAGAAAGAGGACATTTCACACGAAAGGATCAGAGCAGTAATTCTGAATTGTTCTTTCAGCCTCCGCCCAACATTACGGAGGGCCCCAAATTGCGTGCTTCCCCGCGTGCTTACAAAATTCCCCCCTTACCCTACTTCCAAATCTCTCCCGGAGTCAAGGAAGCTTTTGGAAAGCAAATGAGTGACAATGAATTTAGGCTTTGACTCCATTTTACGTCTTTTAAAATGTTTAGTTGTTTATTTTGAGAGAGAGAGAGAGAGAGAGAGAGAGCATGCATGAAAAAGCATGCACACAAGCGGGGGGAGGGGCAGAGAGAGCGGAGGGAGGGAATCCCAAGCAGGTTCTGCACTGTCACGACCCAGGGCTCGATCTCACAAACCGTGAGATCATAACCTGAGCCAAAAGCAAGAGCTGGACGCCCAACCAGCTGAGCCTCCCAGGCGCCCCCTCCATTTAACATTTTTTATACAGGAAGTTATTTCCCAGTTTCTGTATTCTGTTCTAAGTAACAATTTTCTTGCGACACCTCCTAGCGGGTCGTGGTTGAGAACCAATAGGCTAGACTCCGAGTGTTGAGCCATACCGTAATTGTGCTCTCTGTCAGCCTGATCGTTGACTTGAACAGCCCCATGAATCTTACGTGTGAAAACGGGCGCTAGTTAGATTCACGTTACAAAAATTCCCAAGTATGATAAAAAGCCAAGAAATCCCAGCCGGTTACAAATTAAGTGAATTCTTCGTAGCCAAATCATTTCCAAATCAAAATTACAAGAAAGATGATCGTATCTTTTTATACTAAAAGCACTATATATGTTATGTGGCCTACGCGTGCACCTTCACGTTTGATTTAAAGCAGGGTGGGTCGATGAGTTAAAAGGTTTAAAAGGGGCCTCTTTAAACCGTCCTTTAAAATAAGTCGCTATTTTCCCTACCGCTACCCGAAAGGGTATTCTGGAGTCACTCTTGTTGGCGTGCCCCAGAGCCTGCAGTGTGAGGTTCAGGGGGCTCTAAACTAGGCTTTGGGAGCTGGAGGGGTCTCGCGTTGGCTCATTGGCTGGTTGAGCAGGAAGACACCGCAGGAGGTGGGGGGCGGGACTGGGGACAGGGGTGGCCTCTGGGAGGTGAGGAAGCCCCGGGTCGCGTGCCCCTGCCACAGTATTCTTTGCATGGTAAACACGAGTGTCGTGTCGGTGCTTTCTCCAGCGGAATGAATACTACTCTGTTTGCTCTGTATTCCTTCCCAAGCTGCTTCCCATTTTCAGGAACCCACCGAGACCTTTCCGGTTCCTCTCTATTCAGCACGTGTTGAGCGACTCTAAACCAGAAACCCCCTGTTCAGAGGCGCGCAGGACTGCCTGAACTGTAGGGCTGTCCTGAAAAATCGCCTCTAACCTGCAGGCCCGCTGCCTTTTCAGCTCCCCGGGGCGTCTGCCCGATGGGGTCCGGGCCTCTGTTGACCCTGGGGCATCAGGCCCAGGGCCGGTGGCTATTGGGTAACAAGGCACATTTTTGGATTCTTAGGACCCCCTCTGCACAGAGCTGGATGTTTTGGTTTGGGGCACAGGAGACAAAAAGTACAGTTGGGGAGCTCACACCCACCCAGGAGAGGCAAGATTCAAGGTCAGCAAGCAAGTAAAAAGGTGGCTGTGACGGTCCGGTTAGGGAAGGAGGAGCTCAGGGGCACTTGGCGAGGAAGAAGTGACCTTGACTGATACATAGGATCTGGATCGACAGGAGAGAGGAGGGGGTCCCAGGGGCAGTGGAGGCACAGACAAGGCAGGAGCTAGTGAGGCCCCACGGAGGGGGGTCCCGGCAGAGTGAAGACACGTAGACCGGGAACATAAGTGGAAAGTTGGGTGACCAGAATACGAGACGCTGAAGCCGCGTGGTGAAGGCGGGGGGGTTGCTATGTGACGTAAAAACAAACCAGAACTGCCCGGCGGTCTGTCTGAAGGTGGGGGCCGTGACCGCCATCAGGCTGCAGTGTGTGGTGGTTGGAAGCGGATGTGTCATGTGACGTAATTGCCACCATCTTGTGGTCACAGAATCATGGTCAAGGTAACTCGATCGGCAGGCCTACTGGAGCCTTTGAGCTAATCTAGACTGACATTTAAAAACAATTTTTTTTTTTTTAGTTTTCATTCCGTTTCATATTCTCCGCCATTTTCAAAGTAATGCACGTTGAATTTAGAGAATTTTAAAAGTATAGGAAAGAGGGAAGAATCAAACAAGGCCCTACGCTGTCACCCATCACCGCGGGGCGGCTACTGCCACTGGGGTCGCCTATTTCCTTCCAGTCTTTCTGTTAATGCTCTGGCTTCTTACATGGTTGGGATTAAACAGTGAACTGTCCATGAGTCATACGGGCTTGAATCCTTTTTTTTTTTTTTAATGTTTATTTATTTTTGAGAGTGCGAGCGGTGGGGGGCAGAGAGAGAGGGAGACACAGAATCCGAAACAGGCTCCAGGCTCTGAGCGGCCAGCACAGAGCCCGACGTGAGGCTTGAACTCACGGACCGCGAGATCATGACCTGAGCCGAAGTCGGATGCTTAACCGACTGAGCCACCCAGGCACCCCTGGGCTAGATAGAATACTTCTAGTAATTGTGTGGTTTAATGACCAGGATCTCACTACCTTTTAAAGCATATTATGCCTATTTATTTTATTTTTATTTTTTAGAGAGAGAGAGAGAGTGCAAGTCGGGGAGAGGGGCAGAAGGAGGGAGAGAGAGAGAGAGAGAGAGAGAGAGAGAGAGAGAATCTCAAGTAGGCTCCACGCTCAGTATGGGGCCCAACGCAGGGCACCCTCCCAAAACCCTGGGATCATGACCTGAGCTGAAATCAAGAGTCAGACACTCACCCGACTGAGCCACCCCATCGCCCCTCTTGTGCCTTTTTAGAACACAACAGTGGGGCACCTGCGTGGCTCAGCCGATTACGCATCTGACTCTTGCTCTCAGCTCAGGTGTTGATCTCAGGCTCATGGCTTCCAAGTTTTGCAGTTGGTCTTTTAACCAAGAAGTCATTGGCTCAAGCCCCATATTGGGCTACATGCTGGGTGCGGACCCTACTTAATAATAAAAAAAGAAAAAAATAGAGTATTAAGAATGGGGCTTTTTTCATTTATAAAGTAATACGTGCTTACCTTGAAAGTATGCAATACTCAAAAATGTAAACACTTAAATCACCCATAACTCTATTGTCCAGAAATCATCTCCTCTTTTGTGACATTTCCTTCTAGAGTTCTTCCAAAACCGTGTGTGTTTTCAAAACAAAACTGGAATCACGCCACGTGCAATTTGGATCGTGCAGTCTTCATTTATCATATCATAGAAGTTTCCATTTTCTGACAGTTGTGAACGCTCTACTCACCTAGAGTTCATTACTTAGCATGAGTCAGGCCATACAAAGCATTTTACGTATATTAACTCATATTATCTCACAACAACCCTGGGAGATAAGTACTACTTTTTAATTCCCACCTCAGGGATAAGATAAACTAAGGCACAGAAGGTGGGATTTAAACTAGACATTCATGGGGCGCCTGGGTGGCTCAGTCAGTTAAGCGTCCGACTTGAGCTCAGGTGACGATCTCACGGTCCGTGAGTTCGAGCCCCGCGTCGGGCTCTGGGCCGATGGCTCAGAGCCTGGAGCCTGCTTCGGATTCTGTGTCTCCCTCTCTCTCTGCCCCTCCCCCGTTCATGCTCTGTCTCTCTCTGTCTCAAAAATAAATAAACATTAAAAAAAAAATAAAAAAAAAAATAAACTAGACATTCATATGCCAGAGCCTGCACTCCTATCCACCAAACTCCCCAGCACACACACACACAGGCACAGCACATCTATGCTTTCTTCCAGGAAACAGCCTTTCAAATATTGAAAGCATCTCTGAGGCCCAAGCCTTATCTTTCTCAGGCTTAATAGCCTCATCTCAGCCATCGTTCAAGCCTGGGAGGCCCTTCGCCATGCTAGCCTTCACTTGGGCAGGCCTGGCGTTTCTGGGTCCCTTTAACTGGGCAACTAGACACAAAAACATGGTTGCGGGGACTTCTGCCCGAGGCAGGTTGCAGCCAGCCTCTCTACCTGCGTGTGCTGGACGTAGACTCCGTCATTGTAGCCGGAAGTGCATTGGCTTTTATGAATAACAGCCAAACCGTGATGAGCCAAAAGTATTTCTTCCGACTCCCTCGGTTCCTCATGGCTCCGCAGCCTGGCTCTTCCAGCCTTTTGATTCTTTGCCTGGTTCTGCAGAGCACAGCCCAGAAAAAGGGAGGGTCAGAGTTTCCAGGGGCCTTAGCGTGGCTGGCTGAGGACTTTCATGACACCTTGGTGGGGATCAAAATGGCGGCATCTCGCCTGCCTGGGGGCGTCCGGGCAGGAGGGGAGACCCAGAACCTGGAAGGAGGCCGAGGCTGCCCCAGGAGCACCTGTGATTCTCCAGAGGGCTTCCAAGTTGTGCAGTTGGTCTTTTAACCAAGAAGTCACCGGCAGTCACAAGAGCCGGTCCGGAAGAGTCCGAGTGGGTAGGACCGGTCAGTAAGGGAGGCGTCTTCTGGGAGAGTGTTGGAATCGTGCAGACGGCACGTCCGCAGCGTGCCAACTGAGCGACCCAGGCGCCCCCGGGAAGTTTTTCTTTATAGAAATATTCCACCAAATAAACAAAAGCAGAGCTAACCCCCAACAAAACAGCAGCTCGGGGCATGATCATCAGTGACATCTCACTACATTATCAGACTTGAATCTGATGACCTCTCCCTTCCCCAGCGCTGATCAGTTGAGACCTCTCCCTTCCCCAGCGCTGATCAGTTGAGACTGGGGTCAAGGCAGCCTCCAGGTAGAATTGCCAAGGTCACGAGATTTAATCCCCAGTACCTTCTGCCCAGGTGTCTCCTGGCCTGACCAGTCCCATTTTCTCTCAGGCTCCTGATAAAGGAGGGCGAGGAATCCAGTTAAACAATTTCATGTTAAGGCTTTAGTGGTGCTTAAGGCGTTGTCATCTCAGGGTAATTTCTACTTTAACAGAGACCTCTCAGACACCCAAACGCCTCTGTCTAAAGATATTTCCAGAGAGGGAGCTCCTTGTAGCTTCCTCCCCCCCCCCCCACCCCTACCCTCAGCTTACAACAGGGTGGCCAACCCTGTCTTCCATCCATAAGAGCCAAGACTGGAAACCTGACGGTGCGCCTTTGACATTTTGTGCCTCACCGTCCCCGTTGGGGAGAGGAGGAGAACGACAGCATCCACCTGTCGGTTTTTACGAGAAATAAATGAACCACACGATGCATCCGAAGCTCAGAGAATCGAATCTGGACCGCAGTCAGCCTTCAATACGTGTGAGCTATTACTGTCGCTGCGGGTTGCTACTTGGGTTGGAAAGCAGATTCACGCACATTATGCCATTTTATCCTCGTGACAACCCTGGGAATTCAGAGTTTTATTGCTCCCACTTTATAGATAAAGAGCCAGCTCCCTGAAAGGAGCGTTCCCTCCGCAGGGGCAGGGCTTGGCCCTGGGCCTGGGGCCCCGGAGGACTCACAACCCAAGCTCACCAGAGCTCAGAGAAAGTGTCAGCAGCCTGGGAAAATTGCTATTTCGACACACGGTGTTGTAGTGACGGGGGTAGGGTCACCCCTAACCAACGCTCTGACTTCTGAAGGGGAGAGCGGGGTGGCTGTCTCAGTTCCAAACACGTATAAAAGCATAGAAAATGATAAAATGAATCTCATGTACACATTTCAGTAAGTATCTCTAAACAATGGGGACCTTTTTTTTTAAATTTTTTTTTTTTTACATTTTATTTATTTTTGAGAGAGAGAGAGAGAGAGAGCACAAGTGGGGGAGGGGCAGAGAAAGAGGGAGACACAGAATCCAAAGCAGGCTTCCAGGCTCTGAGCAGTCAGCACAGAGCCCGACGCGGGGCTCGAACTCACGGACCGTGAGATCATGACCTGAGCCGAAGTCAGTTGCTTAACCGACTGAGCCAGCCAGGCGCCCCCCCCCCCCTTTTTTTTTTTAACATAACCACAATTCCGGTATCCTACTTAGACAATTTACAATAATTCCTTAATATCATCAAATATCTACTGTGTATTTCAACCTCTCCAACCTCCTCATTTTTCTTTCTTTCTTTTTTTTTTTTTTTTTTTCACTTTTCCGTTTGTTTGCATTAGGAGCTAACTGGCTTATGTCGTTTCGTGTCTTTTGTACTTAAAGCTTCCTACCCCCCACCCCACCCCCTTTATTTCCTCGAACTGTGTTTGCTGAGGAAGCCGGGGTGTTTGTCCCATAGGATTTCCCATGGTCTGAATCTCACTGATGGCTTCCCCGTGGCGTCTTGGGACTTGTTCCTCTGCCTGCCGTCTGTTTCTAAACTGAAAGTTGGATCTGGAGGCTTCATCAGATTCAAGTCTGATAATGTAGTGAGATGTCACTGATGATCATGCCCCGAGCTGCTGTTTTGTTGGGGGTTAGCTCTGCTTTTGTTTATTTGGTGGAATATTTCTATAAAGAAAAACTTCCCGGGGGCGCCTGGGTCGCTCAGTTGGTTGAACATCTGACTTTGGCTCAGGCCATGATCACACGGTTCGTGGGTTCGAGCTCTGTGCTGACAGCTCGGAGCCTGGAGGCTGCTTCAGATTCTGTGTCTCCCTCTCTCTCTGCCTTTCCCCCACTTGCACTCTGCCTCTCTCTCTCTCTCAAAATAAATAAACATTAAAAAAAAAAAAGAAAAGAAAAAAGAAAAGCTTCCCTTCATGAACTATTTGGTTATCCTGATACTCAGGATAAATGCTTGATTCCTTCCCCTTAGTTACAATAATTTGTTATTTTTAGATGAAATGACAGGGGCAATGTGTGTGCTTTGATTCTAAATAATTCTGGGAGCGGGGCATGGGCAGGGGTCCAGAAGATCTGTGGCTGCTGTAACAGGTGCCCAGAGGTTCCCTCTACTACTCTACTTGTACGTATGTTTGATACACTTTATTACAAAAAGCAGTGTGTGGGTTGTTTTTTTTTTTTTTTCTTTTTCAGTAAAAAATTCAGTAATGGTTGAGTTCCCCGGCATCCTCCAAAGATGAGCAATAAATGTGTTCGTTGGTTTTTTTATTTAAAAAACATTTTTTTAATGTTTATTTGTTTTTGAGAGACAGAGAGTGAGCAGGGGAGGGGCAGAGAGGGGAGACACAGAATCCGAAGCAGGCTCCAGGCTCCGAGCCGTCAGCGCAGAGCCCGACGTGGGGCTCGAACCCATGGACCATGAGATCGGGACCTGAGCCCAAGTCGGACGCTTAACCGACTGAGCCACCCAGGCGCCCCTGTTTGTTGGTTTTAGTGTCATGATATCTGCCCTGGCTTGAAACATACTTAAGTGTTTTGATTCGTTGTACTTGTTTTTCTTACTGATGTCGAACTGATTTTATCATTGGCCAGTGGGACCCTCTTCCAGTTGGCTCCTTTTGACATAAGTCCAGTGGTCTTTGATAGTGTCCTTGTGTACAGTGTGACCAGAGTCCCATTTGTGTTGTACATTTCCTACCCAGACCGGGGGCACTTTTCCAAGGTAGGGCTGCTGTTTTTTGCTAAGGGTGTTTTGTGCCTGGCCGCTGTTACCTAAAAAGATCTCTTGGAGGCTCTGGTTTAGACTCTATGGCCAGGGGCAGAATTTTCCTCTCCGCATACCAAGCAAGTGTACCCCAGCCAACCTCCACCCCACTACCGCTACCCTCGCACCCCCAGCCAAGCAGGTGTCTCAGGACGTTGACTGTGCTGGTGGGTGGGTGGGTGGAGGGGAAAGGAGATTAAAATCTGACTTTAAAGGCTCAGGCAGTAACTTGCTTGAGGTTGGCTCCCCCTCCCCAGCGCCAGCCCCACCCCCCCAGACTCAGAACCAGGTAGAAGGAAAGCAGGGCAGTGAGAATATTCAGTATCTCCATCTATCTATATTTAGGCAGATTTATCTCACAAGTGAAATCAGAGAGAAACATTTAAGGAGGGGGTAGTGGGGTACCTTGGGTTCACATAGCTTGATCTAATTTGCCGGGGGTGGGGGGGTGGAGATTGGGGGGGTTACAGAGCAGGCAGAACCCCCCCCCCCACCGAGACGAGTGTAAGACAAAAAAGGCATAGAAGGACCAAACGGGCACAGGCCAAGCACAGCCTTCCGCTGTGTGAGGCACCACCGCGTAGAGGAAGGAGCGAATTCGTCAGCTGCCAAGCACACAGCTAGACTCTACCCGTGTGACCAGGAGGCCGGTGAGAGGTGAAACCACCCGGTGATGGAGTGAGGGGCTGCAGCACGAAGCAGGGAGACCCCCTTCCCGGGGAGAGTTGCCCAAGCGTGGAAGATCTCTGGTCAGGAATGTCTGGGCCGGGCGTTCCACTGTGTTCCACTGTGGCCAGCGGGCCACACGCTCACGCAAATTGCACGTGGCAGAGGAAAGGAGGCCCAGGGCTCCCAGCTGGACATACCAACGGTGTGAGCTCAGTCCGGTCAGGTCCTTCATTTTGTGTGTTTGTTTTTTAACAATGGGGATAATAACGACCCCTCGTCCTCAAGGCTGTTGTGGGGGGTGAAGGAGTAGGTGAGCTGGGAAGGCCCGCGAGTCACCAGATGTGCGTATGACTAAGCGAGCCTCACATCTCTGCTATGACCTGTGAGCACAGGGTCTGCACGCGGGTTAGAAACAACCACAGCTGTTTTCACGACAGTGTCCAGGTGGAAGCTGCTCTCAGATGGAGGTAGGACGATGGAAAGGCCCAGAAGGGAGGATGTGGTGAGCAGAGGGAGGGAGAAGCCAAGCTTGCCCCTGGGCACCGGGTGGAGACTCTGGGGGACAGCTGGTCATTTCAGGGGAAAGAACCACCCAGAGGTCCTGATAGGGAGGCTGAATATAGATCTACCGCCTTTCAAGGCGAGGCCTTAGAAGACCTAAGACCATAGGTGTGTGTGTGTGTGTGTGTGTGTGTGTGTGTAAAAAGCAAATGGTGGCAGACACCTGAGGGGTCAATACCTGACATCCTTCCAGGCCCGAGCACTCGAATACAGGCTTTCCCCGCCATCTGAAAGAAGGGTCCCACGAAAACTTTCGTAAGTCAAAGTGTCATAAAGCAAAAAAAAACCAATTATCACTAGTGTACGTGGAAACATTTTTTAGCGTTCCCAAGCTCGAAAAATAACCTCTCTTTGGCCTTTCTGATACCTGAGGGCACAGCCTGCTAATGGGTGCACAGGATACAGTGAGAAAAAGCACAGGAACTCACAGATGCAGGCTGCACAGGGCATTGCCCAGGCCAAAAGGAAGCTTCTCCAGGACGTGAAGTCACTGGGCCGTGGGACCACCACGCCCGACAGGAGCTGAGGCTTGATCAGACACGAGATAGGCAGCCACACCATATACACACATTGACAGCATTTCCTACGGATGCTTCTGTCCTTTTGATTTTTTTAAAATTTTTATTTAAAAAAAGTTTTTTTAACGTGTATTTATTATCGAAAGACAGAGAAAGACAGAGCGTGAGCAGGGGAGGGGCAGAGAGAGAGGGAGACACAGAATCCGAAGCAGGTTCCAGGCTCTAAGCTGTCAGCACAGAGCCCGACACGGGGCTCGAACTCACAAACCTCGAGACCATGACCTGAGCCGAAGTCGGACGCTCAACCGACTGAGCCACCCAGGCGCCCCTGATTTTTATTTCTTTAAAGAAACTGTGATAAGTTAAATAAGCTGCAGAGGGACCCAATGTAGTGTTGGCAAATCCTAACAGAATTGTCATGACACCAAAAAGTGATCGTGGCTGTGTGCAGTTGTTCCCTTGAAAACAATCCACACCTGTGCCTTCCTAATTTTGCTGCGTTTAGATAGAAAAAGTCAATTTTGCTAGACTCGCTTTCCCGATGCACACATACTACGTGTGAGTATACAAACACATTTAGCAATAGATAAAATTCACCAACCTGGGTTACTGCCGTCCGTCTCTTAATTTTTCATTGTGATTGTTTTCCAGAACATCATTGAAAATAGTGCCTTCCAGAAAATATAAGTGAATGTATATTTGATCTCAAAATGAGGAAATACTTTCTAAGCATATAAGTAAAAGCAAAGTATTTGACTACTTAAATTTCAATTTCTAGATGTCAAAAACACCAGGTGAGAGGTAGATGACAAAGTGGGAAAATATTCACAATATATGCGATGTGAAAGGCTGAATATCTCCAGTAACATGCTCTTAGAAATCACTTCTTTTTTTTTTAAGTTTATTTATTTATTTTAAGAGAGAGAGAGAGCACGCACACCAGCACATGTGTGGGAGAGGGGCAGAGAGACGGGGAGCTGTCAGCACAGAGCCCGACGCGGGGCTCAAACTCATGAACCGTGAGATCATGACCTGAGCCAAAATCAAGAGTCAGACGCTTAACTGACTGAGCCACCCAGGCGCCCCTAGAAATCAGTTCTTAAGAAGACACATCGAAAAAAATAGTAATAAGCAAAAGTCATCGGCACACAATTCATATAACAAGGAACACACACGATGAAGAAAATGCACACACAAAATGCCCAACATCACTAATAATCAAAGAAATGCAAATTTTAAAATTAGATTCTGTTTTATGTCTATTGGGTAGGTCATTTGGGGGCTTGTTTGTTTAATGAAAATACATAGCATTGCCAAGAATACAATGAATTAGAGTCTCTCAAAAAATTGCTAATGTAGAGGAATCCGGCTGGCTCAGTGGGAAGATCATGTGACTCTCTTTTTTTTTTTAAGTTTATGTATTTATTTTGAGAAAGAGAGAGAAAGGAGCAAAGTGAGGGCAAGAGAGGGAGAATCTCAAGTAGGCTCCATCACCATCAGTGCACTGGAACCTGATGCAGGGCTTGAACCCACAAATCATGATATCATGACCCGAGCCAAAGTTGGACACTCAACCTGCTGAGCCACCCACGTGCCCTGAGCATGTGACTCTTGACCTTGGGGTCGTGAGTTCAAGCATCATAGGGGGTTTACAGTTTACTAAAAATAATAAATAAATAAATAAATAAATAAATAACTTAAAAACAAAACAAAAAACATTTGCCCTGTGTAAATTGGCACTGTCTTTCTGGAAAGTAATCAGCCCTAAGCTTAAAGAGTCTCAAAAATATTTATTCCCTTCGATTATGTATTCCCATGTGTCTTAATTTATTTCTCGAGAAATAATCATAGGAATAAAAATATCTGTGTTCAGGGGCGCCTGGGTGGCGCAGTCGGTTAAGCGTCCGACTTCAGCCAGGTCACGATCTCGCGGTCTGTGAGTTCGAGCCCCGCGTCAGGCTCTGGGCTGATGGCTCGGAGCCTGGAGCCTGTTTCTGATTCTGTGTCTCCCTCTCTCTCTGCCCCTCCCCGTTCATGCTCTGTCTCTCTCTGTCCCAAAAATAAATAAAAAAACGTTGAAAAAAAAAATATCTGTGTTCAAAGATACTTATTGCAACACTAGAATACTCAAAAATCTACAAAAACCTATACTTCTGGCAATATGGGGGGGTTGCCAAATAACTATACATAACAATACTTAAGAACAGTCAAGAATAGGCATTCCTAAGTAAAAAGTAACAAAAACGGGGCTATGACCCCAGTTTTGGGAAAAAAAAAAAAAGCATTAGAATAAACATTGGAAGACAATATAGCAAAATGTTAGTAGTGATTATGTTTGGGTGGGGGGGGTTGTGGGAAATTTTTATTTTCTCGTTCATGCTTTTCTATAGTTTCCAACATTTCTATAATTAACATTTTTACTCCTGTAATCAGAAAGGCTATATAGAATATAAAATTATCCTCCCCCCACTTTTGAATTGAGAAATCAAATTCATCCTAACATTACCCCGTGGTCTCTGGAAAAGCAGGCTGGTGTGGGAGGAGCAGAAGCGAGCCCCATGGCCCATCAGACACGGAGTGGAGGTGCGAGTCTGGATTTCAGGGGGGGTGGCTGGAGCTGCAGGTCTGATTGTTGGCGTCAACAGCATATGCAGGTATTTCGAAGCCCCAAGAAGGAAGGGATGAGGTCACAAAGGCAGAGAGTTCAAGATGAGAAAAGAGATCCAAAGCCTGACTCTCGAGTCCCTTCGAGACACCGGGAGAGGCAGGGGCATTGGCAGGGGCCCAGGGACCCACTCTGGCACTTTGTTACAGGTCTTCAGTGACTGAAGGAACACTTGGCACTGATTTATTCTCAAACTTGACGTCGTTCGCCTGCACATTTTCCTTTATCTCTCTCCTTTCAGACCCAGTTCTTAAAAAAAAAGGGGGGGGGCAGGGAGGAATCATGCATTCTTCTTTTTTTTTTTTTTTTAATTTTTAACAATATTGTTCTTGAGAAAAAAATCATGTCTGGATAACAAAACCATCAGATGAAAAAAAATGCTGATTCTGGGGTGCCTGGTGGGCTCAGTCCCTGGAGCGTGCGACTCTGGATCTCGGGGTCGTAAGTTTGAGTTTGACATTGGTCGTAGAGTCTACTTAAAAATTTTAATTAGGGGCGCCTGGGTGGCTCAGTCGGTTAAGCCGCCGACTTCGGCTCAGGTCACGATCTCGCGGTCTGTGAGTTCGAGCCCCGCGTCGGGCTCTGTGCTGACGGCTCAGAGCCTGGAGCCTGTTTCAGATTCTGTGTCTCCCTCTCTCTCTGCCCCTCCCCTGTTCATGCTCTCTCTCTGTCTCAAAAATAAATAAACATTAAAAAAAAATTTTTTTTTAAATTAAATCTTTTAAAAGTGCTGACTCAGTGCATGTGACCATCTTAGCGTGTCAGGGTATCCACATCAACAATAAGCTCTTAAGTGGACTGGGAAGCGATCCAGTCCTTCCTGGATCGGAAGGACGGGCAGAGACTTGACTCCCTTCTCCAGTGAATCCCTTGATTGTGCGGCTGGGCCTTCCTGCAAATCAAATGTGTCTCCGTCTTCCAATTCGACAGACCAGTCCTATGGGCCGCAGGTTTGGGTCCAGCACGTTCAGTGAACTCAGTCCCACAAATGTGTAATTCTCGCTTGCCAAAGTTTTTGAAAGATTTATTTTGAAACCTGATCACTTTTTTTTTTTTTTTTTTTTTTCTTCAGTTTCAGCAACTTCTGTTTTTGCGGGCAGTTTGCGTCTTTTCTATGCTTGGGAGCGTAGCTTCCTTCCACTGCCTGGAAGGAAAGAGCGCATTTTTTCTCATCCCCTCGATTCACAACCGACCAGTAGGTGCAGGACTTCTAAGACTGACCTGTTCATTGGGAAAAGAAGTGTTAACCCCTGTAGATTTGTGGGTTACAAGTTAACCCACAAGCAGAAGGCAGGGCTGGCAGTGGTGGTGGGCAGAGAAAAATGAGGGTTCCCTAGCCTCAGTGTCCCCTTCTTGGGAGCAAGGTGGCCGGGGTGGAAAGACCGGCCCTTCCCCAGGACTGAGCCCTGTGATGTGGGCCCAGTAGGTCACTGGGCTGAAGCGAAGGCAGGTGGCTCAAGCGGTCCCGTCGGTCTAGCAGAGGCTGACTTTGAGGAACCTTCACATTAAACTGATTGATGGCTTCTCCGTGTCTGGGAGAGGTGTTTTGGCTCTGTGTCAGAGCCCCCATCAGACAGGCCTGTGCTACGAGAGGTTTGAAAAATGGCTTGGATGAAAAAATTGAGTCTGTTCAATAATAAATTATAATGATGATTGGTATTTATAGAGCATCCTTCAACCGAGGGAGCTCTAAGTTCTTTATGGATATTAAGTCACCTTTCTCACCACAGAGAAAAGATAATAATTTTGTCAATTCAATATTTTTGTGTCCCTTTTTTTTTTCTTTTATCGAGGGAGGAGGATGCTATCACAGGGGTGTTTTCTTACATTAATTTGGAAGCAATAAGTCTTCCTTTCATTTTTTTTTTTTCTGGAAATCTCTTCTTACTGAACACCACGTCAGAAATTAAAAATGAATAGTGATGCCTAAAATGCGTGTGTATGTGCATTTATATGTCTATGCGGATATAGTATCTATATAAATATTTAATTTTTATGGTCTAAACCTTCTCCCTCAGTTTTCATGAGCTAGAATTTATTAGCTGCTGAACAGTAGGGCTATTATTATTTGCTTTCGCACCTAAATGATTTAAAAGTCAATTATGAATTGGCTGAGGGGATTGGAGAACTGTGCACGTAATACGGCTCCGCGATTTCGATTTGTTACCAAATGTCTGGAATGAGGAAGTGTCCAGGGTGGGAAATAGCCCACAGACGTACCATAAGGATATTAAAGCGACCAGACAGAGGCCCTAGGTCACTGGGATGTGAGCAAGTCTGCCAGGTTTCATCTGAGTGGGTTAGGGGTGGGGGCAGACAGTGCTGCAAGAGGTATAAGGAAACACATAAATCTGAGAATAAAGCAGAACCCCAAGACTGGCCAAAACAGTGATCGAAAACCAGGCAAGCCAGAGAAGAACAGCCCCCAGCACTCTGGTCCGTGCTGCACAACCCTAGCAACAATTAGAGACAGCACCAACCTCTGCCAGGGTCCCCCAGTGGGGTTGGGGGGTGGCGAGGGACATAAACCTTTACTGCGTTTCCCGTTTATCTGCAAAGTGCCGTGTTCTGAGTCGCCAAGGCAGAGAAGCAGGCGGGAGGCTGGTAATGACCCAACACGCAAGAATTATTTGTCGAACGGAAAACATCCCCCCTAGAATTCGTGTCTTTGAACATCCCAAATGGGAGATGAGAGTTTTCAGGTGGTTAAAAAGGATGAAGTACTTTTGGAACAAGAGCCAGGACTTCTGATGCCGTTTCACACTTACTCACTAACCAAGGTGCTCTGGCCAGTGGGGCTGTGCTACCGGGTTATCACTCCCCAGACTTCTCAACAGTCCCCACCCCTGAGCAACCCCATGTACATTACACACGTACTCACATACACATAGATATGAGTACATGCATGTGTATGCACATGCTTATATATACACATATGAACTCACATTTTCCCTCATGAATGAAATTGAGTTCACATTTATTTTCAGCATTGGAGTGACTTTTAAAAAGTTGGGGTTAAAAAGGCAGGGCAGGGAAATCATCAGGCTTCGGATTATCGCGAAGTGTAAATTTCCCCAACATCATTAGTCCCCAGTCCTAACGTTAAAAAAAAAAAAAATCCAAAGTGATACAATGTAAAGATGGACTCAAATGTCATACACAGAACCGTCCGGCTCTGTTAGTCCAAAGACGAATTGATTTTTTTTTCCCTGAAGGAGGTCCGAGTTACCCCGGCAAATGGTCAGACAAGTGTGCGAGGGAGAGGGTTCTTTTCTTTGTTCGTTTGTCTCGTTTGAGGTACTCCTAAACATGGTGATTGGTCCCAATCATGAGGTCTGCACCGAGCTGCAGGCTCCAAAGCATCAACCAAGACCCCCAGTGAAGTTAATTAAGTTTGAGTCTCGGGCTAGTAGATGCCAGAATAAATCTAATGTGTTGTCAGCGGGCTCAGCCAGAAGAGCAGAGCTCCAGTGAGGAATTTCTGTGCAGTAAATATCACTTAAATTCCTCTCAAAGTTGGAGCTGGTGTCAAAGTCCAAAAAAGCAATATTCCTTGGCAACTGCTGTCAGGAGTGTGTTTGTGCCTGGCCATGTATCATCTGAGCACTCAAATTAGCAAAGAAGAAAGATAGGGAGTTAATATCACCCAGCTGACTGCTCCAAGAACTGCTTTAACTGTAGCCAGAGAAATATGGAGAGGGCATGGCCAGTCATCGATGACCTCCAAATGACTAGATGCTCAGAATTTTCTGGCAGCCCGGGCTAGATAAATAATTCCTGCTGTGAAATAAATAAACTCGCTGCAATATTTCAGGGAAACCAACGCTTTCACTTCTTGTTCCCTCGGCTACAAGGAGCTGAGGAAACACTACAGGTGCAGAGCCAAGGAAGGTGGGGAGCCTATCTGCGGCTTTCTGCGTTCTGTCTCGCTGCCCTCTGGCTGGGGAGAAGTTGGTGGCCCCGGGAGGCTGACGAGGTCGGGGTGGGGCAGTGGGAGTGCTTCCAGAGCTCTGAACACGAGGCTTGTAAACCTGTTCCGTGTCTGGACAGATCTTTGGAAGGGAAGGATGGAGACAGGAAAAGAAGGGAGAGAAAGGGGGAGAGAAGGAAAGAGGACAGAGGTTCATGGCAGATGAATATTGCAGCCAGTAATCGTGCTTCCCTTGTTCTTTGTCCTTGCTTTTTTTTTTTTTTTTTTTTACATCAACTTGACAATTTTTGCCTTTAAAACAGAGATGAGTGAAGTTTCAGGTTAGTGCTGTCACGGGTTGCCAGGTGTTTTGGAGCCAGAAAACCTACAGGCAGAATTCTTCCCTTTTCCCCATCTTCACTCACCCTGCTTGCGTGGCTTTCTGCTTTCAGAAGGGGGGACGGAGTGGGGTGCTGAGAAAAATAGTTTTGGGGAGTTCAAGGTATTGGGGCCCCTAACTGCTTTTGGGATCAGCGCGGGTGCCCAAAGCACCCAGGAGGCAGCCAGTCCTGAGCCCGAGGCAGCTTCTCTCCGGGAGTTTGCTAAAGGAGACTATTTCAGAGCCACTACTGGCTGATGCAACCCCTAGAGATGTCCGGTGCTGAAACTAAATTCCTCCTCCCCAGAAGAAAAACAGGGGTTGTTTAGGAACCCAACACACAACTCACAGCAGGCAGGCAGCCTCTGTATTTGGAGCTAAGTGTTTGTAAAAACCCAGTAAGAAATGCAGGCTAGGCAAATAAATAAGCTGCCTTCAATACATCACAAATTGGGATGCAGAACACTGTGGCTTCATGCTGAGCTCAGTTGCAATCCCGGGGTGATTTTGTTTCAGAAGAGTGGCATCTGGCTGGGGGGAGATTCTAAGCTTATTATTTCCGGTTGTAATTTAAGCTTATCAAAGGAAGGGCACTTAACAACAGCTTTATTAATGCCCAATAAAAAGGCAATTGCTACCTGCCACAATTGGCACGTTCTGGAGAAAAACAATGTACAGCCAAACATTCAACTGCAGGGGTTTCTATTTTGGGGGGCAGTTATTAAAGACGTGTGTCTTCTTAGCCAGAGTCAGGATTTCTGGGGCATTCTGTGGTCTTGTGGAATGAGAAGGGCATCTCCAGGGCTGTGTGCTTCTTTTATTTTTTTATGTCTATTTAATTTTAAGAGAGAGAGAGACAGAGCACGAGCGGGGGAGGGCAGAGAGAGAGGGAGACACAGAATCCGAGAAGGCTCCAGGTTCTGAGCTGTCAGTACCGAACCCGAACTGTGAGATCCTGACCTGAGCCGAAGTCGGATGCTGAACCGACCGAGCCACCCTGACGCCCCTCCAGGGCTGTGTGCTACTAAGCCAGCAAACAAAACATTATAAACAAACAAACCTTTTCTGTCCTGTTTCCCCCTGACCACGCCCCTTTAAATTGGGTGTGGTCTTCACAGAAAAAGAAAATGTATTTAGCTGAAATGAATCACTAGTTTTAATTCAGGCAGTAGGTTGGCATTCTCCTTAGTTTAATAACCTTAGGATATAAATTTATGTAGACTCAGATCAAATTCCAACCATTCATTTCAAGGAGGTCTGCTCTTTTTAAGCTTAAAAGTTAGATTTTGTTTGAAAACCTAATGACTCTTTGAATTTGGGGTTCAGCTAATAAGTTAGCCCAGATTTAGTTCAAGTTCGCACTAAATTGGAGGCCGATGTGCAGGATCAAGAGAAGAGAGATGCAAATTGCAAACCCAGGTTCTAAATATCCCAGCAGGCTGCCTCCGTGAAGACGACTTTCCTTTTTTTGTGTGAATTAGTGCCTGTGTGTGTGTGTGTGTGTGTGTGTGTTACCCTCCCCTTCCCCCCCTTCTCCTTTGGAAACCAAGAAATGATTGGGGCGCCTGGGTGGCTCTGTTGGTTTGGGCGTCTGACTTCAGCTCAGGTCATGATCTCAGAGTTTGTGGGTTCGGGCACCGCGTCGCGCTCTGTGCTGACGGCTCGGAGCCTGGAGCCTGCTTCCGATTCTGTGTCTCCTCTTTGCCTCTCCCCCACTCCCACCCGCACTCTCTCTCAAAAATGAACAAATATTTAAAAATTTTAAAAAAGAAAGGAAAGAAAAGAAATGATGGCTTTTTCAGGTCTCTGCTTCCAGCTACGGAGGCTTTGGGTATTTGAAGTCAGATGGGAGGCAGGAATGAGCAGCGCTTAATTGGGTGCTGCTGCAAAGGGCAGCCGATGGCAATGTGAGTTTGCTGTCTGTACCTGGCCTGTCTGGGGAGTAAGAAAGGCTTGCTGGCCCAGGTCATAGGTCATGTTGCAGACCTGCCTGCAATTCCCTGGGGGGCTCCTATACTAGAGTGGACAGGGTGACCTTTATGCTAAGTAGTCCAGGGCAGTTCCTGCCCTGTTCGGGGGACACACAGAAGAGCTGCGCAGATGCCGGGAAGGGTGACCTGCTGACCGCCCCCGGAGCGCCGGGTCTAGCCAAAGGAACAGTCCCCAAGCCCTTAGGGCCGGGGCTGCTGGGCAACATGTCACCCCAGGCTACCCGAGGTGCCAGGCTGTGATGCTGCCTCCAGAAGGGACCGTTTGTGTACGAGGAGAGGTAGAGGAGGCGAGGATGACAGAGGAAGAAAAGGCTGGGAGGGGAGAATCGGAGGAAATGTGGGGAGGAGACAAACAAGAGAAAACTAGAGGGAAGAAGACAGGACCGGGCGGGAGGCAAGCTGGAGGAGGGCTGGATGGGGCCGCAGCCGCAAAGGCCGGAGGGCAGATCTTCTGGGCTGGGAGTCTGCCCCTTCTGCCGATCGACCGCTCATATTCTTCTCTGACATTACAGACAGAAGGAGGCCAGGAAGTGGCCCAGATGCCTCTCCTCTGTAAATGGGGCTGGAGCTGACTGCCCTCTGCAGGCCCCAGGCGCACCTCTCCCCCGCCTGCGGGGCCGGCGATCTTCCCCGGGCACTCAGGCATTCAGATCCGCTCATACACACGCAGCGATTCCCGGGTCCCAGAACAGCCGCTTTGCCAGCATCCCTGCCCGTCACAGGGATGGGCTCCCTTCCCTCCGCCACGCGGGTCTAGCTGCAGGGCCACACTTGGTGCCCGGCAGGCACGGGCCTCCTCTGCCAGCCCGGAGACCAAGCTGCGTTTTGGGACCGCTTCCGGAAACACTGGCCCGTGACCTGGCCAGTGGTCCAGCGTGGTCCTGGCCCTGGGATGTGAGCGGGGAGGTGGGGCCCCGAGTGGGATGAGGAGGTAGATGTGCTCCCATCAGCTTCCTGGGCTCCACACGGGCTCCGGGCTGCTTGGCCGGTGACGGAGGCCGAGGCCTCTGCGCCTTGTACCGTGCTGAGTGTCCCGCTGGCCCCGTGCAGCTTCTGCCGTGCCGTGAGTCGTTTGCACCAGCCTTTAACGCCAGCGTGCCATCAGCTACCCACATCCTGCTGGTGTATGCCTGAAGAATGCAGAGTGAGTTAGATGCTCAGTGACCTACAGTGTGGCTCAGGATGAGGACAGGGGTGGTTAATACAAGGCATCAAAAATGTACCGTTACCACTCTCTCTTAATTCAAGGCGTCATAATCTTATATGAGAACGGGGAAAGGCATAAAAAAGATGTAAAGCACCCACCGTTTCAGAAACCGAGATGGAACGCTTTGCTGTATGGTCTTCTAGTTGCTTGTCTACAGGGATACCTGAATCTGTCTCTACTTACAAATCTAGAGGTGGAATCAAACAGGGAAACGAGAATGGAGGGAGGGTGCTGCACCTGCCACCTTCGGCTCTGGGAGCGGACCTCACTGATCCCTGGTGGTCCTGGGGAGGCGCCCTGCTGACCAAACTGAGATAACTGGCGAGCTCGCCAGAAGGGGGTGGGCCCATGCTGGGGCCCAAGGCCACAGGGTGAACCACGTCCCTGGGAGACAGGTGATAGCCCAACAAGCCCTCAGCCCACCACCGCCCACGTCCCCCAGCACGTCCCCAGCTGCAGGGGCGCACGCAGGCTTTGTGGGGCCTTTGATCCATGCAAACGAAGTACGTCACAGGCGAGCGCTGGCCGGGCGTGGGCTGCTGGGCACGCCGAGGGTTGCCAAACTGACAAACACACTCCAGGAAAGCCTTCCCCCTCTAGCTGGGCTTCAGGCCCACCAGCAGCCCCACGGCCTCACAACCGACCTGCACGGGAGACTCGGAAACGCACAAGGCCCTTCTCCCTCCTGGCATTCACCGCCCCGCCGGCCCTCCCCCTCTCCCCCCTGCTCAGACTCAGAGGAGCTCAGAAACAGCTTGCTACAGGCCGCAAGACGAGTCAGCAGCCTGGCCGGGTGGGAAACGGGGTCTTTCTCTGGCATCTTCCCGCACACAGGGGGGCAGATTTCTCTGACGCTTACTTCTGTGCCTCAACGTCGAAGACGTAAAGCTCTTAGTCTTAATCTTATTTCTTCTTGTCAAACTTTTGAAGGGATTGGGGGAGAGAGCTGGAAACACAGAAATGAGGGAGGCAGCCCTCTCCGGGCTCAGCCTCAGAGTAAGGGTTCAAGCAAAACCTATCAGACTTGATCAGCTATTCACTCATCAAACCCTGATGACTACCTGCTTCATGCTGGAGCTAGCTAGGGACTGGAGAGTCAAAGAAGAATAAAATATATTCCAGATGTCGTGGCGTTTAATTTTTAAAAATTTTTTTTTAACGTTTATTTATTTTTGAGACAGAGAGAGACACAGCATGAACGGGGGAGGGGCAGAGAGAGAGGGAGACACAGAATCTGAAACAGGCTCCAGGCTCCGAGCTGTCAGCACAGAGCCCGATGCGGGGCTCGAACTCACGGACCGCGAGATCATGACCTGAGTCGAGGTCGGATGCTCAACCGACTGAGCCACCGGGGCACCCCTAGTGGAGTTTAATTTTTAACGGGAACAGACCCATCATCGAATAATTAGCAAAAATGTGTCAAGAACTGCTTTGTCTGAAAGGTCAGAAATATTATCATATTAAATACTACTTATCTTTAAACGGAATGTTAACTACATTTTCAAACGATATGCTCAATATGGTTTTCTTCAACCCCCAGATTCATTATCAGGAAGTTTTTCTAAATTTAAAGCGATGTGTCCAATTGTTGATGTGAAAAAATACAAGCAACACGCTACAACCTGGAAATACAGAGAAAGTACTGGATTTCTTGTACCCTTTTCTTTTCTTTTCTTTCTTTCTTTTTTTTTTTTTTTTTACAAGGTTCACATTTGGATCCCTGTAATTTAGAGGTACTTCATCTGAACAGGTATCTGAAGGTTGAAGGAAAATATATTGAATGTATTATTTGAACATGTCACTAATATTCTGTGTACCAATAGATTTAGGGGTGCCTGAGTGGCTCAGCTGGTTAAGTGTCTGACTCTTGATTTCGGCTCAGGTCATGATCTCGCAGTTCGTGGGAGGCCGCACTGGGCTCTGTGCTGACGGCGTGGAGCCTGCTTGGGATTCTCTCTCTCCCTCTCTTTCTGCCCCTCCCCCACAGGCTCATGCACTCGCAGGCCCTCTGTTTCTCTCAAAATAAATAAATACACTTTTTAAAAAAACCAATACATTTAACCCATGATTAATAGACTAGAAACAGGTGCCCACTGAAGGGAGCTTAGCTCTGCCTGAAGGAAGCACAACAGTTTTCCCAGAGGAGGTAACATTTGAGCAGAGCCTTGAGAGATGAGTGAAAGTTTGCCGAGCTGGAGAGTCTAATGGAAGGTTGGGGTAAGCACAGGCATACTGGAAGCAGTGGGCTGGTCAGCCCCTCAGGCTGTTCTTTGTCCAGGTATCATCCTGGCGGGGCCGGGGGCCTGCTCACCCCGGGGTCCACCCATGAGCAAAGGCCCTGCCCACCTTCCTCCCTCCAGGCCTCGGAAGCTGCCACGTCCCCCGCCCACTCGCTCACGTCCCATGTGCACCGGGACAGCGGGGACGGTGGAGCGCACGCTTGGGAACCGACACTTTGTGATGTCTCCTCATTACGACATCTTAAGTATTTTTCTTTCTGATGGCCGGCTTGAACACTGATCACAGCTGCAAGGAACCACAGAGACTGTTATATTAAGGCCCTCGTTTCGGAGGCAAAGAAACCGGAGGGAAGCAGCTTCCCCAAGGACACACACATTGCATGACAGCATTAGCCAAGGCTCCCATACAAATGGTCTCTCTTCCAACTCGGAGGTTCTTCGATGGGTACGGGGCAAAATTCATTTTACCGCATTAATGACCACTACGCAGCCAGTCAACGAATCCGTGCCTCAGTTATCCAAGCAATTATGGAATTACTGAGTCCCGAAATTCCTACCACTGGGCTTCCTACCGACAGCAGTAGGAACAGAAGAGCGAGGAGCCGTGGTCTTCGCCCTTTAGCAACCTGCAATCTACTTGAGTAGGAAGGAGCCCCTTCCACACAATGAGAGTAACAAATAAAGTGCTCTTTGCACTAAAAATAACTGATGCGTGGCAGGTGCAGAGGGCGGGGGCTCTGGAAGCCGCGGGGCAAGACGAGGGCCGAGAAAGGCGTGCAGCAGATCCCTGGAGGGGCAGGGGGAGCCAGAACTGGACGGAGGGCCATAGGCAGCACCTGGGAAAACGGAAGTGCGCTCGTTTCTGGCCGCGGCTGCACTGGCCTATGCTCCCGGCTGGCTGGCTTCACTTCAGCAGTTCTCCTCTAACAGGGTGGGTGGGTGATTTTGTTCCTTCTCCATCCAGGATACATCGGGGAAGGGGATATGGGGGCAAGATGCCAGCTCGGATTTGGCTGCAACATTTCTTTGTTTTTTCCCTCCTTTGGTGGTCATTCTGGTCTGTTTGGGAACCGGGCTTGTTGTCTGTGACCAGCTAACAAGGGGGACTAAAGCATGCAGTGGACCACCCGGTCACCCCCATCCCATTTCCACACAGCCCTGAGGAAGGCACTCGGAGTCCCTGAATTGCCCAGAGCAGCTGTGGCTCCCCTACCAGGAGCAAAGGACGCCTCGGAGACAGTGCTGATGCAGCGTGAGATGCCCACCCCGGCTCCCGGCCCTCCCCGGGCTGGCATCTCACACCAGCTGCTCAGAATCTCCCAAGACCCAGGTGGCTGTGAGGTCTTCCTGGGCAGGCCGCCCCCCCCCCCCCGGAAGCCGGTCCTTAGCATGTGACTGGATGTGAAGAAGGCAGGGCAGGACCATCCCCGTCAGGATATTTCCAGCAAAGTCAGCCCTGCTAGGTACGACATGATGTCCACCTGCGATCACACATCGGCACGAATAAACGTGGGGAATGGACACGAGACGGATCTGCAACGTCACAGTCGTGGCTCCCCCGGGGGGGCTCTCTGACAAAGGAGATGGAGTGTGTATTAGTCCCCATCAGGGTGCTCTGTGTCTATGATGGAGAGCCTCAGGGCTGCCCTCCCTCAGGGAGCAGCCTGTCCACAAATGCTCAGGTGGGGCAGAGGCACTCAGAGAATCTTCCAGAGCCAACCAACCCAGAAGGCACTGGTCCCGGAAGCAGGGTGTACATGAGACTATGGGGGCACATGTTAAAACACAGATCCCTGGACCCAGCTCCAGAGACTAATTCAGCAGCTTGGGGGCGATTCTGACACAAGGCCCCACACCAAACCGGGGGCTCCAGGCCAAGAGGAGCAAAGAAACCTTTCTGTGCCCAGGAACGAGCTCAACTGACTTTTTGCTGTCTTGCCAAGTCAAAATTCTCTGCATCTGTATTTTTCGTAAATACCTTCTCAACGGGACCTGGTCAGCTCAAGTCAGGGAAAACCAGAAAGTCGCCACCTCCTGGGCCACTGGCCTCCCCAGCAATGGCTCCTCACTGCTGTCCCGGGGTGGGGGAGCACCCCCTCCCCCCACCGCACAGCGGCGGTCCCGGCGCCTGCTGTTGGAGTCCCTAGAGCAGTGCCCCATCAGAGGGCGAGCTCAGATCCAGGGCTCTGCCCTGGCGGGGCGTGTGCCCCAGGAAAGCCCGGAAACAGCGCTCAAGCGGGGCTCCAAAAAGAAAGCAGCTGCCGATTGTGAGAGCGGCAGCTTTGACGACATGTGGAGTCCCCCTGTGTGAGAACAGAGAGACCCCCTGTGCTTGCTCCCGCGGGAAGCGCGCTGGGGGCGGAGGCCCAGCCGGCGGGGTTCTGCGTCTCGCTCCTCCAGACCCCGCGCGCCGGTGGACACGGGTGGGCATTCCCTGGGCGAGTCCTCGCCCGGTCGCCGTCCCCACCCCAGGCGGACCCCTGGCTCTCAGGAGGGACCCTCGGATGCCCCCCCCCGCCCCCCCCCCCCGCCCGATGCCTGGGAAACAGCCCCGCCCACCCCGGCGTCCCGCCGCCCCCGAGGGCTCGGGGGCCGGGCGACCTGTGAGCGCCGAGAGGGCTGGGGCGGTGCGGTTCGGGGGAAAGGGACCGCAAGTGGGGGCGGGCGCCTGAGTGTGTGAGCAGTTTAGATGGGAGATCACGGGCGATAACCCGGGCCCTGGATGGCAGCTCAACAGGAAACCTCGAGGAGGAGACGGCTGCGGGCAGGGGGGGCGGGGCCGCTGCTCCCGTAACCGCACCGACGGCGACCGCCCTGGGGGTGGGGTGGGGGGGCGAGGCCGGGAGCCCGCCCAGGCCGTCCGCGCGAGCGGGGCCTCGGCCCCCCTTCCCTGGGCCCGGGTTTCCTCTCCCTCTTGGCCAAGGTTGCCCTTTATGGATTCGGCCGGTGACTCCGGGGCTGGGGTCGGGCAGGGCCGGGCTTTAGGCGTCGTCGGAGTGAGGAGCCCCGCGCCCGAGAGCGCCTGGGTGGGCTCTGACAGCCCGGGCGGGGGGCGCCCCCGGGTCAGGCCGCGGGTGGGGGGGCCGAGGAGTGAGTGTGGGGATGGCCGTCTCTGGAGAAGCCTCTGGAGCCAGTCGTTCTTCTCCTTCCCCTTTCCAGGAGGCGGCCCAACCCCACAGGCCGGGAGCGCATGGCCTCTTTAAATCCCGGGGCGCATATTAGCAGTTTACTCTGGCCCAGGAGTAAACTCAGGCCCAGGTCTGATTTAGAGCCAAAATAGTGTTTCCTCCCCAACCTCTGAGAAACTTGGCGCAGTGGGAAGTGCTCCTCGAGGCCTCATCCTGTGCCCGTGCCTTGCCCCAAGCCTGCCACCATGTCCTGCACAGTGCGAGGGCCTACAGAGGTGGAAAAGGAAGCCCCAGGCTGGAGGGGGCGTGGGGCCAGCAGGCGTCTGCTATGGGTGCCAGGGGCGCCCTGAGGAGGTGGGTGACTTCAATGGCCTGGGGCCTGCAGGACAGCTCCGAGAGCACGCGGAACGGGCTGCAGTTCCAGCACCCCCCCCCCCCCCCGGGTCTGCCTTCAGCTGCCCAGGCCACTCAGCTGCAGATGCCCAGAAGCCTGCTCGGCCTCTTGGGTGCCCGCCTCGCTGAGGGCTGCGGCTCTGGTGGCCCAGGCTGTGGCCAGAGCTCTCATCTCCCGCTTCCTGGCAGACGGGCTGGTGCTCCTGTCGGCCTTGGGGAAGGGACAGACCTTGCCTCTCATTCCGGCAGCACTGGATAATAATAGCATCAATAATAATCATGCCTGCCGGTTGCCGGCATTAGGGTTCTCGTGTTCCTATGTGAATGTAACCGTATTCCCAAAACGGTGTTATAGCGAAAATGCCTGTATATTGGAGATTCTTCCAGACCCCAGTGAGTGATCACTAGAAATGCACCGAGCCTCAGCCTAGTTCGAGGATGAGTCCCTGTGCGTCCACTTTTGCCCAGCCTAGGACTGTGCCGCCCACATTTCGTGTGATTTAAGGGCTCACGACATTCATGGGAAATAAGTAAACTCCTCCCCTCCTCCTTTCCTGGCTCCTCCTGAATTAAGGTGTGGAGAACATTTTTCGTGTATAAAGATGTTATCAATATCAATGTTGATATAGGCATAGATGTAGAAACATTTTTATGGTGGCAAAGTATACAAAACAGAATTTTACCGTTTTAGCCATTTCTAAGTGTGCAATTCAGTGGATAAAGTTGTTTGCAATCACTACCAACTGTTTCCAGAACTTTCTCATCATCCCAAACGAAAACTCTAAGCAGATATAGATTTCTGTATGTATAATTATACATACGCAGCCTATATAATATGTCTTTCTTTTTTTCATTCATAAATCCATTCTAGAGCTTGCTTTTTTCGCCTAATTATCTTGGAGCTCTTTCCACAGCAGCACATCCAGAACTATCAGTTGTGTTTTGGGTTTCTTAAACTGCTACATATGTAGATACCAAAATTTGCTAATTAGGTTCCTAGCTGGTGGATGTTTCCATTGTTTCCGTTTTTCTGGTTTTGCTCCTGCAAATAATTATGTAATAAACATCCGTGCGTGTCTACGTGCGCGCGCATACTATGAGGGCTTATCTGCAGAATAAATTCAAGTCTCAGAGAAATGGCAAAATCATGCCTGGAATTTTGACACGAGGGGATGTGATAGAGTGGATTTCTTTTAAATCGTGTTAATGTTCGAGAGCATAATGTGAGGGCTGTGTGCCGCGTGCGGACGAACAAACGCCTGGCCTCTCATCCAGGCTCTGCTGATACGCGACTCGGGACCTCGGGAGAGTCACTTCACCTCCCTGACCTTCAGTGGCTTCATCTGCAAAATGGAGCAAATAAGACGTGCCCAGATCAACCAGTCACGTGGGCTTAGGGTCCACCCGAGGTCATCATTTTAGCCAAATCACCTCTGTTAAGGCCTTTCTCCAAACACAGTCACATCCTGAGGTCCCAAGGCCTTCAACACAGGAATTTTGGCGGGGACACAATTCAGCCCATAACAAAGAGCTGGGTGCTGAAGGCATGTTACTGAACGGTGAAAAAGCACAAGAATGAAGGGATTTGGATCCTCTCGGTAGAAATACACCCCTTTCTGTGTGGAAACCATAGCTTGGTTTATGGGGCAAGGGCAGGAAGAGATAAAGATTACTACTTTCAGATGAACTTGCACAATTTGTGGATGATCTTCACAGGGCAGTCGGCATCCTGGCGGCCTAGCCTGGATTTTAGGCCTGGCCTGCAGCTTGCCTGGGCATCTCCAGGCAACCTGCCCGCCCCCCCCCCCCCCCCCCCCACCAGGCAACCATGAACCAAGTTTATTCCAATTGACTGCTTTTGTCTGTTAAATTGTATTCACATTCTTGAAATTCCAAAACTAATGTGTATTTGTTATAAAAAGAGAGAAAGTCCTACAATTGCTCCCACTCTCGTTCAGAGAAAAATCTACTGGCTGAGAAGTTTCTAACTAATCCCCACTCCCACCCCCCACCCCCGCCCCACCCTCTTACCCTCTAACCTTCATCTTCTAGCACTCTCTGTCTCCCATGCCACCCTGGTCACATCTATCTCCTTGCTGTTCAGATACACCAGGCCTGGACCCACCACAGGACCTTTGCTTCTGCTCTCCCTCCGTCAGGGGTGCCCTTCCTTCACATAGCTTCACAGCTGAGGCCTTCTGACTATCCGTGAAAAATAGGATCTGTCTCTCTCTCTCATTTTGTACTTTCAGTAGTAACCAGCAGTGAGATTAAGAGTCTCTTTATAATGTTTATAAGCAACTTGTTTTTCCTCCTCTGAGAATCGCCTATTTATATCTGTTGCGGATATTTCTTTCGGACTAGTTGTCTTAGCTTTCATTTTTCAAAGTATTATTGATTGAATTCTAAGCCTGTGGAAAGCTTGAGGAATGAAGCTGTTCATCACGGAGTTATTTACAATGGTGAAAAATTGGAAACTAAACGACCTTCAATGGGGAAATGGTAAATAAATAGCAGAAGAATTATTACACAACCATTAGAAAGGATATTCAGGAAGCCTATGAAATAACATGAAACATGGGATATAAATAACTGGCATAACATGAAAATATAATGTTAAATTATAATGCTAACAGGAAACGACAGATTTTTTTTTCAGGGAAAAAAATTTCACATAGAATAATTATAACTTATAAATAACAAACACTTTGGAAGGCAATCTGCCGTCAGGTTAATAGTGGCTGTGTTTGAATGTGGTATTATGGGCGAGGCCAGTGAGTTGTCCAAGCTTAGAGCCAAAGGGTGGTTAGGATTCTGGACCAGATAGTATCTGGAGATCCAGACAGGCCTGAGCTCGACCCTGGATCTAGACCTTTGGCACGTTATGAACCTCTCTGAGCCTCAGTTCCCCCAGCTGTACTCTCACAGTCGCTGTAAGGACCGAATGAGAAAACCCACATATGCTTCACCTGATGTTTATCGTCATGACCCAGGTGTCTCTCTTTCCTGCCTCAGTGAAAGTTGTTCGGTGAAAGGGAGCAAACCCCCTGGCAGGGGAGGTCTGGGTCCGCGAGCCGGGCATCACACCCCGCACAGGCACCCCAGGACTGCTGCCACTCTGCCTTCCTGAAAACACATGACTTCCTGTTTTCTAAATTTTTAGCCTGCAATGTCATCACCAGTTGTGTCTTTGCCTGGGGGTGGGGCTGGGCAGCAGCCCGACCCTGGGCTCAAGTTTGGGGCTGCAAAACGTGGTCAGGGGGCTTGGGATCCGGCTGGTCCTCCCAGAACTGTGGGCTTTATGATGCCGTTAGCGCCTGTATCCCGGGAGCTTAAATGTATTTAAATGCATTTAAATGTCACATACCCTGTGAGAGAGCTCTGCAATTATTCCATAGTCACATAGCTGCTTAAGTGCTGGAGCCACGACCCGGACTCAAGTTCTCCACCTTCAAAGGATTTATTCTTGCTGTGATACCTAAGTGCTTCCTATTAAGGGCGAGACCAGCTAGACACGGGAGAGATTTTAAAGGGCGTTATAGAACGGGGAGACTTTGTGTTCTTTGTGCCTCTGAGGGCAGAACTAGGCCCAAGGCTGTTTTTTAACAACTCTGAAAATCAGAGCTCTCCACCAGCGATTGATGAGTGGTGAGCTCCCTGTCACCCAGGGTATCCAAGCAGAGGCTGAAGGTGTCAGAGAAGAAATGCCTACAAAAGGCGGGACGCTCTCTGGAGAGCGGGAACTCCGGAAGCACCGGGAGAAAGGGGAAAGACCAGGGAACGAGCAGCAGATGCTCTTGGGAACTTCTGTGCTGAGTGAACTTTCTGGGCTTTCATCTCCTTGTCCGCAAAACAGAGTCGGCGGTAATTCTGCCCATCTCATGAAGAGTTGGTCTGAGGATCAAATCAGATCATGCGAGGGCGAAGAGTTCTCTAAGCGGTACGCTGAGTGCAAACGCAAGCTCCCTTGGTACCCTTTCGTGAAGCCAGGAGCGATCAGAGCGTCCGCACCGGAGCTCCCGGTGTCCCGGGCACGTCACACCGATGCCCGTGCGTCGTCCGATCTTATCCTCAGACCCGCGGAAGGTGGGCATCTCCATCCCGAGCTGGGGAGCGGACCAGGTTCTGTCCCCAACCTTGGCACGCGAGAGCGAGAAGTGGGATGCCCGCTGCTGCTGTGGTGGCGAAGAAGGGCCACCTGAGCCCGTAGCTGAGCGCGTGGCACTGGGCGGGGCACTTCCCCGGGCCCTGTTAGCTCAGCGCATCTGCATAACTGCCCTGTGAGGTCGGTCTTGTTAAACCCCTTTGGCAGACGGGGTAAGCGAAACTCAGAGAGGTTAAGAAAGCCGTTCCCCCAAACACAAAGCCAGTAAGAGCCAGATTCAAAGACTAAGATTGAATCGTAGTCTTTCTGGCTCTACGGCCTATGCTGTGCCGGATGAGGAGGGAAAATGGGCAAGTGAAACCAAAAGGTATCACCTGTGCTTTCCAGGGCTTGTTGGACGGGGGACACAGGAAAGGCCCCCACGCTGCTGGGACGGCACGTCAGAACCCGGCGAACAGTAAGGGCGGTGAATTCAGAGCTGGGTGAAAACTCGGTCCTGCACCCACCGGTGAGGCGCACCCGAGGCAGAGAGGCGAGAAAAGCACCTGGCGTCAGGAGACCCAGTGGTCTCATCCAGCTCTGCCACTAGCCTGCTGGTGGCCTTGAGGAAGTTACTTTACTCCTCTGGTCTCAGCTTATTGCCCCACGTTGCATTGGGCCCAATAATACACCCCGCCCACCTTCTGGGCTCTCATAGACTCGAGCTCCATCAGGCACAGGAAGTAATTTTAGAAGTACAAATCGGGGTTCAGATGCAAGGCATCTTACCAGTTGGCTTTGAGGGAGCCGGGGGGTCGCCCTGCTCCCAGAACAGGGTGTGTTGGGGGAGGAGCCTGGCTGGAGGTGGAGACGGGCTAGTGTGTTAAACTAGCTTCCAGGAACGGCAGGCCCGGGTAGATGGACACCTGTGTTCCCTGTTCTCAGCAGCTCCCAGTCTGGCTGGGAGACAAACAGTACAGTTCAATACACCTCACCCAAAGCAATTAGACTCTGTAAGGGCAGGTGCCTCCCTCGGGTGCCCTCTGGGGCCCTGGAGTCTTCTGTTAATGGTCCGTGTCGAGAAACTTCTCGAACTCGGGACTTCTATAGAGACAAAGAGGTGTATGGAGACGGCTAGGCTCACTCTCACTGAGACTCATGACACTTTTAGATGCAGTGAACCGTAGGCGTAGATACGCTGGGATCCGTCACTGGTCGTCATGGCGTCTCCTCTGGGCGTCTCACCTGTTCCAGGTCCTGGGCCACATGGCAGGCCCAGGCCGGAAAGCTTCAGTTTATTATGCTTAAAGTCAAAGTCAGAGTAATCAGGGTGGCACCGTGGGGGGCTTCAGAGCAGGAAGTTGCAGTGGGGGGAGGGGGCGGGGGTGGGGGGAGGGCCGGGGCCTGAGGCCAGGGCTCAGGGTGCATCGTCTGTGCACACACGAGATCAGGCAGGTTTCCGACAAGGCCTGTCCGAAGAGAAGGAGAACTCCTAGGGATGATGATCGGGCGCTGTCCCACGTATTGGCCGCCCGCTACGGGTCATCTCCATGCGTCCATGGTCTGGTCTGTGGGCCAGGAGGCCAGGTCCAACCGAGTGCTGAGCGCCACTGAGATTTTCAAAGAGGAGGGGCTGCTGGGATTCTCTGCTCGCTCCCTCACTTGCTGGGAGATAGGGTTCTCATACGGGACAGTAACCTGCTGGCCCACCTCATCGATGCCTGCCTGGTGGCTGACAGTGTGATGGCAGGGGGCTGGGAAGTGACCAGAGTCCAGGGTCCCAGTTCAGCCAGGCCCTGGCCATCCTGAGCTGTATCAAGTCTGTGATGGGGATTGCGGTGAGCAGGCCGGGCAGTGACCTCACGACCGCGGACAAGGGCAGGCTGTGTGCCAGGCTTCTCCTCTTTTCCCCCGTGTTCCAATCCCATATCCAGTACTGCACGTGCCTGGGTGCAGAGGGCCAGCTCTTCCCAGGCTCCAGCTTGCTCTGCTGGGCAGGGGTCATCAGGTTATGCTCTGTCCTGGAGTAAACAGAACCACTTAAAATACCCCCGTCTCGGAGCACTTGGAGCTCCATCTGGGAGCACCTGCCTGATGCCTCCAGCCCTACGACACCTGGATGTGCTCTGGCCCACCTGGACTTCAATCTCCATTTTTGCTCTGTGTCCAGATGCAGGGCTCTGGCGTGGTGGGGACTTGTGGATGGGGTCACCTGCTAGGCCTGGGGAAGGTGGAGCGGGGAAGGGAATTGGGGCCGAACCCCCTTCTTTTCCAGATTAGCTGAGTGTGCCCTGTTCACGGAATGGCCCGTGGGGGTCCAGGTTGGACAGATGAAGGCTCATGGGGTCAGAGCCCATCCCCAGCTCTCGTCCTGCAGCCCGGCCAGAGGCCGTGTTCTCCCACTTTGCAAATAGGGCTTGTCCCCTTTCCCTGGCTGGCCACCGTCACCCCTAGGCTGTGCTGGGAGGCTATTGTTAGCTTGCCTTTGTTTTCTTCAACCCTACTCCTCAGATGGGAAGGCAGCATTTTCTGAATGGGAAATCACGTGACTGCTCAGAAGGCAGCCCCCTCATCAAATGCCCACTGGTTCAATGGTGACGGCCCCCTGTGCAGGATCTGGTTCGCTGTGTGGCTGTGAACACCCGGAAGTTAGGGGCGCCAGTGTCTCTCGTCCTACCCAGTTGAAACAATTTTATGCAATGTATTTATTTAAAAAAATTTTTTTTTTTTTTTTGAGAGGGGATGGGGAAGGGCAGAGAGAGAGGGAGAGGGAGAGAGAGAGAGAATCTTAAGCCATCTCCACATTGGGGGTGGATCTCACCATCCTGAGATCAGGACCTGAGCCAAAATCAACTGAGCCACCCAGGAGCCCCTCTCATCCCACCCAGGTTAAACGTTCCTGATACTATTTGACCCTTTCTTTCTCTCCAAAAAAAAAAAAAAAAAAAAAAAAAAGTGTTGGTGCTGGGCCCAGCACCCAGTAATAAATATCTTATTTAACCCTCACTATCACCTGATGAGACAGGTCGTGTTACTGGGGTAGAGGGCAGGAACTGCGATAAAACAATTCCTGTCGTACAGGAAGGCTGTCGCCTTAGAGCTTGTTAAACACCTCCCGCCCTCCCTCCCTCCGGGACTGAATGGGATGCGGGTTGCAGAATGTGTGCTAATGGATCAGGAAATGAGGCCACCGGAGCTCTGCCTTGGGGGTTAGGGTGCAGGGAAGAAACCGGAAGCAGGAAGCAGGAAGTATCTCTGCTTCATGCTTTTGGGTTGGCATCCCGGAAAACTACGTGCTGTTCGAGGGAAGCCCCTCTAAGCTGTAGCCATGAGCCCCCTGAGGGCAGGGACTCAGAAGGCCTCATCCCGATGTCAGACATCATTGTCCTTATGGAGGAGATTTACAAGAACACCTCCCAACACGTTTTTTTCCCTTTGTTTTCACCACACCCTCAGGGTAGAGGTGATTACCCACCATTTTGCAGATGAAGAAGCTGAGGCCCAGAGAGGTGAGGCGGCTTGCCCAAGACCACACAGCTGCTTTGTGGCAAGGGGAGGGCGAGAATCTGTCTGACACCCCACCCGGGGCCCCTTCTATTTCAACATCCTCTGGCACTGAGCAGATGCCCAAGAAATATTTGATGAGTTACATAATCGAGTTAGGTCCTGGATCCCTTTGGGGAAGTTTCCAGGCTATCCCCGCCTGCCTCAGGCCCGCTGCTCCCAGCACAGGCACAGCTGGACTGGGTGGAGGAAGATCCTTCCCCGGGAAACGTGTTGCGGTTAATATCCTCTCCTTGACCAAACCACACACAGCATATTTGTCATCGGCCATAAAATCACGCTGCTCTTTAGAAAGAAAGGAAGAAAGAGAGAAAACCTGTCCCTGTTACTTATCTCTGGGGGAGGCAACCAAGTCCCCTCCCCCACTGCGCTGGCTCTGCACAACAGGAAGAAATATTTCTTCTCATTTGTTCTAAATTTACTGTCCAGTCATTTTTCTGTCCTCATTTTATGTGACAGGCAGCTGAGCGATTTTTCTCCCAGCCCTTTTTCTGAGTCTCAGCCACCCCCATAAATTGCCACCGACACCTCGTCTCCAGTCCCCAAAGAAAAAAATCACCCCCGGCGTTGGTGGTCTTTGCTGGGGGCTGGCTTACCTCCTAGAGGGTTTCAGCCGCCTACCTGTGGTCAGCAGGGGACTTCTGGCCCTGCCCCAGGGGCCAGTGGGCAGGCCAACCGTGGGTGGACCCCCTCAACTTCCCTGAAAAGCCCAAGCTATCTAATGAACGTCTACTCTGTGCTCCAATGTCCAGGGTAGAGGCTTGGTGGAGGGGACTCTCAGAACCCGACAAGTTACGTGGGGGGTGGGGGTGGGGCGGTGGTGGGGGGGAGCGCTTTGTGGGAGGCAGGCTCTTGCACCTCCATCCGGTGCAGAATTTCGGGTGCAGAATCAGCCATTGAATGGCCAGGGGCGAAGGTGGGGGGATAGGAGCCCCATTTCACGCCGAGTGGAGGGGGCGTGTTGGGCCCGGCAGGCGGGAAGAGGAAAGGCAGGTGGGTAGGAAAGGACTGGTGAGCCCAAGGAAGAGCAGTATGTTTCCCACCGGAGCAGGAGAGGCAGCGTGGGGAGGGTGTCGGGGAGCTGGGCCCGGATCGGGCCTGAGCCCGGCCTGATGAGGAGTTTGGACTTAGTTCTGAGTGACCGGGTCACCAGTAGTTTCTGAGCAGGGGCTGTGGGAAGGGAAGTTTACAAAGAGATCAGCTGCCTGGGGCCCAGAGGGGGTCTTGAGTTCGGGCGGGAGTCGCAGGCTTGAGGATCCGGGGAGGGGAGGGGAGGGGAGGGGAGGGGAGGGGAGGGGAGGGGAGGAACCCTGCCGCCGCCCTGAGTCACACAGCACGCGGGAGAAGCCCAAACATCGCTCCAGGAGAAAGGTGGGCAGGGCCGGACCCAGGGGAGGAGGGCGCAGAGCAGCACAGTCCCGGCCGCCTCTCGCGCTGTGTGTGTGCTGCTGGGGAAACCTGAAGTTCTGTGTGTGTTTCTGCGTCGTGCTGTTGGGAGGTTCTGACAAGTTATTCCGTTAAAGGGGTGCCTGGCACATGGTAAACATTAAAGAAATGTTAGCATTTTCACCCTGTTTAACAGAAGAGGCGGCTGAAAGGGTGACTAACGTGCCGCAAGTCACCCCACTGGTAAGGGCAAGCCAGCGCTCAAGGGCAGGGTATCCGCTCCCACAGCCCCGAC
The DNA here is from genome assembly GCF_028018385.1 of Neofelis nebulosa. Taxonomy (NCBI): domain Eukaryota; kingdom Metazoa; phylum Chordata; class Mammalia; order Carnivora; family Felidae; genus Neofelis; species Neofelis nebulosa. The sequence goes on along the minus strand of NC_080796.1, from coordinate 16,795,213 downwards.
CAGGGGGCTGCAGGCGGCCACCAGAGGGCACTCCGACCTTGGGAGAAGCCGCCACTGTGGGCGGAGCTTAGCTGGCAGGGGCGGAGACAGGTAGCGGGCCCGGTACACGGGCGGAGTCGCTGCAAATACCTGGCAGGAAGTACGGTCTGAAACCCAGGTCTCACGGTGCAGCGAGCTTTGAAATACAATTGCTTTTATTTAGCCAAGACATTTACTATATCTCCTTCTCCAACCCCGTTGCCCTAAAATGCCAGCGTAAGGGGCGCCTGGGTGGCTTAGTCGGTTGAGCGTCCGACTTTCGACTCAGGGCAATGAGCTCCGGGCTGGTGGGTTTGAGCCCCGCACCGGGTTCTGTGCTGACGGCTCAGAGCCTGGAGCCTGCTTCGGATTCTGTGTCTCCCTCTCTCTCTCTGCCCCTCCCCCACTCGCACTCTGTCTCTCTCCCTCTCAAAATAAATAAACACTTAAAAAAATATTAAAATACCAGCGCCAACTAAATGGACAAAGGTTGATATGGCAGCGGGGATTAGCGGCTCACAGGCAGTTTGGGGTAGGACAGGCTAGATGGATTTCTGAGCTACATTTTGTAGGGTGCATCCGATTCTACAAGATGGCAGAGCTGCAGGGCGACAGAGGGAGAGGATGTGTAGAGGGAACAGTGCATGCAAAGGCACAGAGGCAAATGGTCCGGAGGAGCAAGGTGTGACCCCGGAACTATAAGTGTGTGGGGAAGGGAAGGGGTTCAGGGACAGGGACAGACAAAGCTGAGGCCATGGGGCTGGGACTGGTGAGTAGTGAGACTGCCGGGTTCAGGCTGGGGGGGGGGGGCTCACCAAATGTACCTACTGCTTATGAGACTCCTTGGGGCCCAGGGGAGGGAGGCCCAGCCGCAGACCCCACTGCCCTGAGTGGGAGGCTGCTCAGTGACCCGCACCGAGGAAGCAGAGTCAGGAAGGGGGAGTTAACCCCGGTTCCCACAGTCCTGATGGATGATCTCATCCGAACGTCAGTCCCGTTCTCTCCCTGTGGGTAGGCCTTAGGGAGCCACACACCTGACTCAGGTGGTGCCATTCATCCAGACGTGGGCATCTAATTGCAGAGGCTTCCAGAGTGCATGGTTCATTTGGGCGCTCACACACGGCTGGGCTGCAGCGGGCCTAAGGCAGCAGTCCTGCGTCCACTGGACAGCTTCACTCCCCCGCCTGGTTTCTGCTTCCCTTCGGTCTTCCCCAAGATCTGTGACCCCACCAGGTGTCACGTCTGGCTGTTGGGGGAGGCTGGGTTTTTCCCTTGGTGCTGGTCCAAGGGTATGGGAGAGAAGCTGTGGTCGGATGGGGTGTGGGGAATGGATTCAGCCCCCCTTGTCATGGTTTCCCTGGCCAGTCAGTTATGGGGCCACCCTAGGATGGTGGGGACGTGTCCTGTCACCCTGGGCCTGGCTGATCAGTCTCATCTCTTGGCACAGAGGCACAGAGTTTTGGCCTGCTGGATCCCAAACTGTGCTACCTGGTGGACGGAATCCTTTTCATCTATGGCGTCATTATCACTGCCCTGTTCCTGAGAGCAAAGGTGGGTACCGTGGACTCTGGGGAGCAGGTGTGGGCTCCCCTACTTGCAAAGTCTCAAGCATGGGCGGGGCCCGGAGCATGGCGTCCCAGGCAAAGCAGGGACCAGCCAAGCGTGCCCCTTGGGTGGGCTGGTGTCTCACTGAGCCTGACAGAGTGGAAGGGACAGCCTGATGCCGGGGTCTTCACGAGGAACCATACAAACGTGTAAACATCCCAGCGTCCCAGGGCAGCTGTACTGCTGGCAGAAAAGGGGCTTTAGGGAACTAAGAGCGGGAGGTGGGGACCTACGGTCCCTCCCCAGGTCCTGTTGTCCTGCTGCTGACTGAGGCCCCGCCAGCCTGTCTCTGGAAACCTCAGGTTCTGTGTCAGGAAGTGCGAGGGTGAGCCCAGAGCTCGGGTTTCAGCGGGTGCCTTGCAGAGTCTGGATTTCTTGGAAGGGCTGGGGTGGGGCTGGGGCTAGGGGGACGTCACGGTGCCAGCAGAGGGTGGAAGGAGGCTGGGTCCTTGTTATCACTTGGGTCCCCCCAGCCTTCTGCTCTTTTGGATTGTCGATTTGGGCAAAAGATGCTATCTGAGGAACAGTCTTATTAATTTTCTGTTTGAAAGTTGGAACAGCGCTGTCCTAGATGATCTCTCGGGTGGTTTCCAATGCTGTCTGTAGGATCTGTGAGATCTGTTAAGATCTGCGCCTCAGCGGAGAGAACTGAGCCGAGAGCGAGGTCGTGTGTGCCTCGGGGCAGGTCCGCAAGGACACTAAGCTAGCGCCCAGCAGGGACGCCTGAGGTCACGATGGGAGTCGCGACCGTGCGCAGCCTCCGTCCACCTTGGAGTTGATCTCCGAGGCCCTGGGGGGCGGGGGGTGGGGGGGCGGCGGCGAGGGCAGCGCCGCCGCCCGGGTGGGGGGACCAGCGCGGTGGCCGCACGCGTCCCCGGCGGACCCAGCGCTCTAACCTCGCCGCCCCCTCTTCCAGTTCGGCAGGAGCGCGGCCGCCCCCGCGAGCCAGCAGGGCGCCAACCAGCTCTACAACGTAAGTCTACCCTCCCGTCGCCCCTCCCCGCCCCCCGCCCCCCAGGGGACCGCGGCAGGGTCCGGGCTGCAGGCGGGTTGTCGCGCCTCCCTAGGGCCCGGGAACACGGGGACCGTAATCGTACCCGCCGCGTCCACAAGGTCCTGCTTAGGGCGCGCTGGCCGGTGAGCCCCTCCCACCCGCAGGTTGCAGGGGCCCCGAGGCGGGTGGGCGGGGACGTCAGTGGGTCTTCAGGGCCGCAGGGAGGAGGAGGTTTCACTCTCCTGGGGCAACGGGACTTGGGTTGAATCTATTTACACACACACACACACACACACACACACACACACAGAGTCGGGGGAACGAACGTACGTTCGTTTTCTGAGATGCGGGTACCCGGCCGGACCAGCTTCCACCCCAGCCCCAGGCCTGCTCCTTTCCTTGAGAGCCACGCCCAGAGGGAACTCCCAGTCCCGCCGGCCCAGCCCTCAAGAGGATGTCTTTCCAGTCCCTGAGCCTTTCCCGTCGGTTCTAGGAGCTCAATCTGGGAGGAAGACAGGAGTATGAAGTTTTGGATAAGAGACGAGGCCTGGATCCCGAGATGGGAGGAAAACAGGTAGGCATTCCTGTCTCTGCCTGTGTGTGCCAGTGTGGGTGTGCTCAGCGCCGCAAGGAGAGAGCTCCTCGGTGCCTGCGCGCTCTTGCCCCCTCCCCCCCACTCCATCCTATCCCGCAAGGGCCCTAGGGCACTAGCACAGGTGGAGCCATTGCTTCCATGCCCTTCTCTTCCTTCCCCCAACCCCCCCCCCCCCCCGGGGCTCCATTCTGCATCGCAAGGGACCTCCTGTAGGTGAATGTGACACCCTTGTATCCAAGGTCCACCCGCTTGCCCTTAAACTTCTTGTCCACCCTGAGATGCACACACAGTGGGGCCATCTGCCCCCCAAAGGAACAGATCTGGTGAAGAGGGCCATACGGGAAGGGCCCGAGGCCACTGGACAAGGAATTCTGGGTCCCAGGTACCCCTTGGAGCGTGGTGGGGCTCCAGGCTCCTAGGGGCTCTGTTCTCTTGGCTGTGAGCTCCACAATCTGTGGGGACAGGAGGCTGGATAAGGCTAGGCGAGGGCCCTCTGAAAAGCAGGGCTCAGCCCAAAGGCCCGCTGCCCAGGTTTTAGGGTGGCCTTCCCTTGTTGTTTCTGGTCACACCTGTCTACCCAGCCCCCTGTGTCTGAGCCCTGTGCTGGGCCTGCCGTTGCTAGAGCGGACGGGCGGGGAGGAGAGGAGACCCTGGCAGTTTCCTTGGCCCCTGCCTTCCAGCCTCAGCTCTCCTCTTCCCTGGACTAGGAGGGGTGAGGAGGGGTGGAGACGGAGGGGTGAGCAGTGCTCCCTCACTGAGCAGTGGCTGGCCCCGCTCCGAATGAAGGTACTCAGTACCTTTCCTTTTCAGCCAGAAATCCCACTTATAAGTTTGTGATACGTATGGCACTATGTCTGCAAGGGGGCACGCAGGCTGGCTCTCAGCCGAGACCCCGCGGCCTGCCCTGGGCAAGGCTGGGCCAAGGAGGCCATGCGGGGAAGTGAACCCTGTGTGCAAGGGGGTGTGCAGTGTGCCCTAAGAAGCAGAGGCTGAGGTAGAGCTGTGAGGCTGGGGGAGATGGGGGCAGGGCTGCAGGAGGGAGCTGGTGGGGAGCGGGCAGGCAGGTGGCCCGGGTGTGCGGAGGGGAGGTGCAAGGAGGCCGCTGCAACCCTCCTGCCTTGGGTCCCTGCTTCTCCACCTCTAACCTTCCCCTTGTCTTTCCCAGCAGAGGAGGAGGAATCCTCCGGAAGTCGTGTACAATGTGAGTACAGGAGGGCAGGCTGGAGGGGGGCTCCTGGTGACGGCATCACTCCCTGCCCTGTGCCTTTGCCCCGCTTGACCTTCCTATGCCGGAAGCCCCACCTGCTCGCTGCCTGTGGCGGCTGGCTGTGTACAGAACAGCCTTCTCTTGCCTTCCCTCCCTCAGCCCCTGAGTCGGCCGTTGGAGTTCCCTGCAGATGGCCCCGGGGGACGGCCAGGTCAGGCTGGACCAGTATAGGGTGGCAGGCCCCTCTGAGGGGCTCCTGCTTCTAGAGGCTGGAGTCTTCCTGAGTGTTGCCTCTTGCCCAAAGGTCAACCTCCCCCTCTGGGTGTGCATCTGATTGTGGTTTTCAGACTGTTGATGTGGGTCTGCCATGAAGCGGACCAGAGAGAGCTGACTCTCCTTCCTTCCTGCAATTGCTTGATCCACAGCCCGTGGTGTTGGCTGTGTAAAGAGACAGCTTGCTCAGATAAGTGGTTCTGGGGGCTCCAGGGGGCCCTCGCATTGTCCACATTCATGTTCTTTGGCTAGGATTCCACATTTTATCTTTGAACCTAACCTGAGCTTCTCAGCTCAGTGCAAAGGGCTGGCAGCTCAGAGAAGAGTCCAAAGGGCCGAGGAGCAGGGTGAGGTTGGAGCTGGTCGGGGACGGAGATGCTTACGTGAATAAGGACTGGAGGTTTGATTGTGCGAGCTCCCCGCGAGTAGGGAGTCGAGAAGGCATCCGCTTGTAGGGGAGCCCACTGTCTTCTGCATAAGGTAGTGAAATCGGTGTCCCGTGCCCTCTTCTTTTCCAGGCACTGCAAAAAGACAAGATGGCGGAGGCCTACAGTGAGATTGGGATAAAAGGCGACGTGAGTGCCGCTTCTTGATCCCCGAGAATTGGGTCAGGATGGGGATGCTCCTCCCAAGGAGCTCCTCCTCCGCTTCCAGATGTGCCTGCTGTAGGCCTCTGTTCCCACCCATTCGCCTACATTCCCCTTATCACCTGCAAAAGCCCCTGTGATGGTTGCCAAGGGGCGAAGCATTGGCCGTACATAAGATGCTAAGGAAAGGCTGATGTTCTTTCAGGGACCGAGTCCCGGTTCTAAGACACACTACGCTTTGTACGAGCAAGTCAGATTTGTCACCATCAGGAATTACCATGGTGTGCTCTGAGCCGGAGCTCAGAGCACTATCTGCTTGCCATTCCCTGTGAGCATGGATAGCAGCCAGGAATTCTGGGAGGGGCAGGGAGGCCCATTTGTTCCAGGTGACAAGCAGCGTGGCCAGCCCCCCACGCAGCCCGGGATCCTAGGACTCCGATGTCCCGGAGGGCCTGCATGGCTCACAGCAAACCTGGGCCCCATCGGAGACGATCCTCACCTTAGTCTTCGGGCCTGAGGACCTTTCTAGCCCAGGGGCAGGGGTACCGGCTGGGAGACCGTCACCTCTGATTCTCTGGGGGCCCCTAGAGTAGAGGCCTTGAGCCGGAGGCCGCTGCTGACTCTCTGCCTTTCTGCCCTTTTGTCTCCCTCCCACAGAACCAGCGGCGGAGAGGGAAGGGGCATGATGGCCTCTACCAGGTAAAAGCGGATGCAGAGCCTCCGGTCTGGGCTGCGGGCCCTCGGTCCCCGGGTGCCGTCTAACCAGGGGCGAGGCTAGACGCCCACGTTCTGCTTGCTGGTGGCACCAGCTCTCGCCATCAGCCGGGCAGGGCGAACCCGAGGCCCCTGAACCGGCCGGGCCCTGGGGCAGGGCTGGGATGTAGCGACTGAAGCATGGCTCCCACGGTCGTGCCCACGGGAGCCCCCGGGGCACTGGCTATGGAGGAGCAGCAGCTGCACAGAGGCCGTGCGGTCTTGCCAAAGGGTCGATGTAGGTCGAGGACGCCACACGAGCAATTTCCTGCCTCTTCTTGTGCTGCCCCACACCCTTGCAAGAAGCCTTGCCTGTGCCCCGGATCCTCAGACCTAATACGACGGGTGGATGGGTGGGAGAATTGAAGGACCAAAAAAAAAAAAAGAGAGAGAGAGAAATAGCAACTTTAAAAAGAAAGTGTCGTAGTCAGGTGTCTGGTTTATGCAAATCAGTGTGAATAATTATGCAAACGAAGGAGAGCCAACCTATTTCTCTAAAATATAATCCCCAGGGGGATTTTATTTGGCTACTTCTGGCTCCCCTGGGCCATTCACAGTTTGCTTGCCGGGCTCCAAGGTTTCAGGCTGCCCAGCTTGCCTGAGTTCAGAATGACGTCAAAAGGGCCCCTAGAATTTTCCTGTGTGTGGCTTCCTGGATCTGTCTTCTGGACCAGGGAGAGACGTCGTAGTGGGACTGGGACCAGGACAGAGGACATAACTGTAGTGGGGTGGCCTGGGAACAAGGCTCTGGGGGGGACGGCTGAGGTCAGGGAGCCACTGTCTCCTTGTGACAAGTCCTGGCTTCCTGGAGGCCCAGGTGTCAGGGACAGCAGACTCTGGAGCAAACCCTGATTCCAGCTCAGTGTTTCGGGAGGGTGGGGGCTCTCCTTCCTCTTTGGTCCAACAGGAGGTTCTTCTAGGCCCCAGACACTGTAGGGCTCAGTGCTCGGGAAGCTGGGAAAAAGGTAAGAATTTAGCTGGACATTCCAGGTCATTCCTAGCAGGACATAGAACATATTTTTTCTGTAGCCTTCTGGGGCCAGGCCCCTACCTGGGGCACGAGGGGATCGTTCCTAGGCCTCTGGAAGCCACTTGTTGGCCTCCAGGTAGCCTAGAGCCCACGCGGAGCTCTTGACCCACTTTTCTGATTTGCTTTCACTAGGGGCTCAGCACGGCCACCAAGGACACCTATGATGCCCTCCACATGCAGACCCTGCCCCCTCGCTAAGAGCACCGGGCATTTCGCCAATCACAGGCCAGACCTGAAGACACCCAGATTGTGAAAGACACAGGATAAAGCGTTTATAACCCAGTTCACTCGTATTTCTTCACCACCCAAGTATTCCTTTTTAAGAATAGGACGCTTCGCGTTGTAACATTTGGTCACGTCCATTTCCAAACCATCATGCACGGAACGTCGGCCCTGGACTCTGCAGGGGAGTGCGTTCCCCCAGGGCTACGGCCTCGTCCTCGTCCTCGAGGAGCCCGTGGTGAACCCCGAAGGTTCTCGGGTCTTCTGGCTTGTTGGGGACTGTGGACAGGCCCCCGTCCTGGAGGCTCTGGGCTCTCACCTGGGAGACGGGTGCACCCTCCTCACAGCCATGTTCGGTCCATGTTTTGTCAAGTCCCCAGGGAAACTCAAATGTTAGCACATATCCTAATAGGCTCTATTGTCCTGTCCATATTTGAGTGGCTTTGCTCCTGCTGTAAATCCGGCGTCTGTTGTCAACCCGTGCCTTCATGTCAAGGTGACTTGTAACTGGGGCAAAGGGGCTGTCGTGCGTCCCTGTGAAAGGTCTGTGCAGAGGGGACAATGGGAGGGGAGCCGGGGCACGTCTGCAGTGGATGAGGTGGGGAGGGGCAGGGGGTCATGGAGCCTCCGTGGGGCTCCACGGGGTGGGGTGCGGGGCACACAGGAGGGGGCCCTCCTCGGTCAAGCGTACATTCCCTCCGGAGAGGTCAGCGTCTGTGGCCCAGGCACTCAGGGACCCAACGAGCCTGTGCCTGCCCCCGCGGAGCTCACACTCTCCGAGGGGAAGCGAGTTGTGACCAGAGCGGCCCGAGGGGACATAGCAGGTGCCCTTACAGGTGTGACGCAAGCAAGCGTGGGGGCGAGGGAAGGGGCCGGACCACACTCTGTCCAGGCCCTCGCTCACGTCGTGCCCCAGGTGAGAGACGGACGTCACCGGGAAGGTCTCGGCGGGAGGCTCAGCCCCACGCAGACCCGCAGAGACACCGCCTCCCTGCCCCGAGGGCCGTGGCGACTCTGGGGAACATCGCCGTGTGATTACGGGGCACGCGACTGTGAGTGGACAACCCTCTCTGCTGAGTTTTAATTTATACTCGTTTGCTGAAGCCTTACTCTTTCGCATAATAAACGCTTTGGTGAAAATGTGTGTATTCGGGCTTTATTTTGGCAGTCCGGCCGATGACGGTAATTTAGTCGTCGGGCAGTCCGTCTGGTGCCCTTGTCAGGGGACAAAACTGACTTCCGGAGAGGAGCGTGGCTCCCTGGGGGGCACAGGTGGCCACGGGCGTGCCCGGGGGCCCGGAGTGCCTCCATCTGGGTCGGTGGCCGCGCCTGGAGGCCTTGAGTGCAGTACCAGTGGGCAGCGTCAGGCTGGGCCAGGCCTGTGGGGGCGGGGGGGGGGGGGGCAGGAGTGCAGGGCTTCCGGCTCCGTGCCCAGCTGGTGGCAGAGGGAGGCCAGCGAGCAGCCAGTCAGCAGAGGTCTGGGACTTGCAAACAGCCGCTCATGCCACTGCCCCAAACCTCCGTCTTGTGGGGTTCGGGGAGGGCCGGAGGGCGACAGAGGTCTTCTTCCGTCAGGTTCCCTCTAAAAGTAGTGGCTGTACGCGAGGCCCCAACTCATCAGGCTAGCAGTTAATATCGGGTCGTGTCTGAGATCAGAACCCAAGATCGTGGCTGTTAAAAGCCCCCCCGAGCACCTAGGATTCCGGCAGGAGTGCTGTGCATCTCGGGCCCCGGGTGAAACGCGTAACAACTCCCGAAGAGAAGGCATCCAATTTGTAATCCGGCCTCGTAGGGGGAATTCAATTCCATTCAACAAATATTTACCCTGCACCTACCTATTTTCCGTGCCCAGCACTTTACAAGCCACCCGGGAGGACAGAGAAGTACCACCACAGGCTTAGGGGTTTGAAATTTTGCCGCTGGATTCCAGGCGGATCACAGAGAAGAGCAGCATCCCACGGCTGTGTCGCGACACACAGGGGCCAGGCGGGGAGGGGTGGCTGCCAGCGAAGGGGTGCGGACAGAGCCCGCTAAGCTACCGGAGAAGCGGGCAAGTTTCACGGGCGGAAGGCCTCGGAGGAGGGACAGAACGTAGGACGGCTGATGACAGCCAGCCCTAATTATGTAACCTGGTCACGAGGCAACGGGACGGGAAATGGGTGCTGTGTGGCGTTAGCGGCCTTGAGTCTAAGACAACAGATGGCCCCTTTTGGGTTGCCACTCCCTTTGTCTTCTACTCACCGGGCACCCGAAGTTGGATTCATCTGTTAGTCAAAGTGAGCCTCACACGTCAGACCTAGTTTCAGGGTCCGCGGAGTTACACGCAGGCCGTGTGACCCGTATGTATGGCTGGCTTGAAAACAAGAGTTTGGCCCAGTTCCGTGAACAATTTGGCTCAAGAGGCAGGGAGGAAAGCCAGCAGCGAGGTGTGGGTGCCACAGCTGACCTGGGTGGGCAAGGGCACTTACTGGACCACAGGCAAGACGCCCGCACGCACAGAAGAGCCAGCTGGGTGAGAGCGACAAGTGCTGGGGGGAGGAGCCCCAGGATCAAGGGGAGGCGTTCCCAGGTGCCGCCCAGTTTCTGCCCTTCCTAGGGCCTGGGGCTCCCCCCTCCAAAGCACAGCTGGATTCCTTCCATCCCAAGAAGCTACTGATCGGCTCAGATGTGCCGCCAACTTATTTTACGTAAAAAAAAAAAAAAACCCAACTCTTAACATAAACATCCATGGTAAGATGCAGCCCTGTTTCGTAAGTGTTAAAATAGGAAGATGGGTTTTAGAACAAAGGAAGGCCGCTCACTTGCATTGAGGAACCACGGACACGTTGCGTGTGCATGTAAATTAAAATGGAAGCTTTCGGTATTTTTAAAAACCTGCATCACTTTGTTGTCACTGAAGCTAGGTAGGATGTGGGTATTTCTGATCAAGTTTTCTTCTTCCTGGAGTATGCCCTAAGAACAGAACGGTCACCGAAGCCGGGTTGGGCAGGGACAAAAAGGGCAGGTGATCAATTCAAGCTAAGAGGAGGTCGGTCCCAAGGGGACTCAAAGCCTGGCCATTCGGTCGGCTGTTCAGCTGTAGCTGTAGACCTTGTCCCTGTCCACAAGAACTCATGATGCATTTTGGCAGCCTGGCACCGGACATTTCTGTGACCCTACGACTGAGTTCTAACTACGGAGGTCCTGCATCTTCGAGCGCTCGTTTTTGGAGAAAGGAAAGGCAGCAACAGAGCAGATGTCATCGACACCCTCTCGCGGGGAATTCAGCTTGGCCGATGCCAAGCAGAAGTGGGTTAGCACGTAACTCCCTTTTTAACAAGGCCTACAGGGTGATGATAATCAGTACTTTATCCCCATTCTGTAGGGATGGCTTTTGCCTTCTGAGGTCTTTCTCATGCTGGCGAGCGAGCAGGTCAGTCTCTACCAAACAGAAGATTTGTTAAGGACCTGGCAAATTGCTTTAAGGGATAAACTTCCCAAACTTACATGCAAGCTACAAACCCGAGGGGTGGGATAGCAGCCTAGCCGGGTTACATCAGGGGACAAGAGGAACCGAGATCGGCCTTCCCATTCCGGGCCCTTCAGAGGGTGCAAGCACGTCTTGAGACAACAGCGGTCTCCTACTTCAGGGAGCACATCCCGTAGACCCGGGTCGCACACGGTCGCGAGACAGGGAAGTTAGCCTCCCAAAGCTCTTCAACAAGCGATGTTTGCTTTCTGTGGGAAATACGCTTTAGGATTCAGATTTTCAGGGGCACCTGGGTGGCTCGGTCGGTCGAGCATCTGACCTTGGCTCCGCTTTGTAAGTTCGAGCCCCGCGTTGGGCTCTCTGCTGTCAGCCTGGGGCCCGCTTCAGATCCTTCGTCCCCATCCCTCTCTGCCCCTCCCCGGCTCCTGCTTTCTCTCTCAAAAAATAAACATTAAACGAAAAGAAAAAGCCTCAAATTTTCATTCAACAAACTGCATTCCAGACGCTAAACGTGAACTCGTATAAGCTAGAGGGAGTGGAGTTGAGTTGTGTGCCCTCTGACAGGAGAACCAGATGCCAAGTCCGGGGCTAGCTTCTTTCAGAGAACCCTCAGGGAGTGGGTGTTCAGGATGTGGCAGGAAACGTTGGAGGGGCACCAAAGAGTATAAAGAGCGAAGGGTGGAAAGGTCAAATTCAATACCTGGCCTGCCATCAAAGACACAAGAGAAATGGGAGCCCTGAAGGGTGACCTTGCAGGACCAGTCAAGGGCCTGTGGCTTCGGTCACACAAAGCCCTGGGGTGCGAGGAGACTACCCTGAACCCTGAGGGTCTGGGGAGGGAGAGAGGTGTGGCGGCCACAGCACTCCAGGGGACACAGGAGGAAGCGGGCGGTAGGACCCAGGGTGGGGGTGGGCTAGGAACCAAGGTGCCTCCAGTGCCTGGGACCCCTGAGAGCCCCTGCTGGAAAAGACCAACTGGAAGGCTCATGCGACGGTCTGTGTGCGGGAAGCGTCCAGAATACCAACACGACGAGTGCAAGGAAACTCCAACAATGTGAAAACACTTGGAAAATGGTTTAATGATGTTTTACAACAGAAACGAACTGTACAGTTACAGTAAGTTTAATATATATATAAAAATTACAGCAGACAAATGCATCTACACAAAATCTACCATTTCATTCTGAAACACTGTCACCTACGCAATCTCTCCCAAGCCTACAGCCCCGGTGGGAGGCCCCAGGAGGGGGAATCATATAAAGGGCACTTTTCAAGAGACAGCACCGCTCATATTCCCCACCACCTCCTCAGGCCTCGGGAGGCACATCAGCTAATTCCCCAAAATGTGACGTTGCTTGCGTTTTGGGTTTTCAAAATCCAGAAAACGTGTGTTTCCCAGGGACCCAGATAACAAGGTCCCCCGAAATCCGGGTTATCAGCAGATTCTTACAAAACATTCCTATCCGAGGGGAAATGGCTAACCAGGCACTCTGGGGCAGTGAGGCTATACAAGAGCCACCCAGATTGCAAAGTTACCTAAGGAGAAATGTAAAAGGACTCCCAATCAACTACTTAGGAATTGTCACTGCCTCATTAAAGCTGCTGGACAATTTTGGAAAGAATCATTTACACCACATCGTAAGTTTCCACAAAAGAGAACTCAAACTCACATTTTAAACTTAAGTACATAAAACAAAAGTTTTGGGAGGCCAAGGGGCCAATACCCCTTATGACCCTCCCTCGACAACAGTGGAAAAACACCCCTGAATCAATATTAAAAAAAAAAAAAAAAAAAAAAAAGGAAGAAAGAAAGAAAAAAAAAAGTCAAAGGAAGAAAAGAGAAAGGTGGTGGTGGTGGGGGGAGTTAAGATATTTAAAGACAGAGAGAGAAAAAAAAACCCAAAACATCTTTAGGAAAACACGATCACGGTCTCTTTAAAACAAAACAAAATCCCTGTCGGGAACGGTAATCAGCAAATATGCAATCCAAATTGAACCCGGTGGAAGTTTATTACTGAATATTATGTACACTCAGAACTTTTTCATTTTCTTTTTTATTATGAACACCTAGGCAGTGAAAACTGTTATGTTAATACATACATAGACACACCCAAAACATACAAAAATACTATTATTTCAAACTACTAAGAATAGGACAGTTCAGTTATTTCCATGCTATGACTTTAAGAGCATTACACTGAAACAAACAAGAAGTTAAACGACATTTTTTTTTTTTTTTAATATCCCAGAAATATACCAAAATATACATCTAAGCTTTGGAATTACTGAGGTTACACTAATGCAAGTGCTGGGTAATCGTACTTAATACACAAGTCTAAGGTTCTGCAGGAAAGAAATCATCTTTGGTATCTGCATCAGGCTAATATTATTAACATTTGGATTTTGCTTTGGGATAGAGCTTGTATGACCCTAGAACCAAATACCCGCCCCGCCCCCAATCAACTGAGATTAAAAAGATCCATGTAAAAAGTTCCTTCATTTGCAAGCCCCCCCACCCCCACCCCCGAGATAAAAAGTCACAGGCATCTACCTAGCACAAAGGTTGTGAAATACAATGCATAGTTGCACAGTGGTGCTGCAGAAAGGAAACCAACTACGGTAAGGAGAAACGAAAAGCTCGATAATCATTCTGCACGTTTTCTCACAAACAGGGCAGAGCCACTTCCAAGCAGTTCCAGTAAAGGAGAGAAGAAAAGGCTTAGAAGGGCACCTTGGCGTGTACTCACTGTCATGACCCCAGAGGTCCAAGCACCCAGCAGAGCAGCCAGTCCTGCACCAGTGTCTTCAACGTCCCCCCACTCTGTGGGTCCGGCGGCCCGGCAGCAGGCCTTGGCCTCCCAGCTCCCCCGTGCTAAAAGCCCCTGTGGTGACCGTGGTTGCTGGGGGGGTGGCTCATCACGGCGATGGCGGCTTTTTTATTGTTTTGGAAAATCTGAAATGCCAATTTGTTCCACGGCACATTCACAGGTTGGCCAGAGCAAAACTACCGAGGACGCACCTCTGCAAACCCGAGCACATGGAAAACAGACCCCCTGCCCTTCCCGTGGGTCACAGCCCCCCACCCCCACCCCTAGCCTCACTCCTCTAAATGCCAGGACGCCACAGACTGGATTGATGCTGAAGACTTCTCTTTTCTTTGGTTTTTTTGTTTGTTTTGAGTTTATACAATCATTAAGGAATCTTTGGTTTTGGCTGGAAATTTAAAAAACAAAACAAAACAAAACAAAGAAACCACCCTCCCCTGGCTTATAGCAGCAGTATTAAGACCTGGCAAAGCTTTCTTTCAACACTGGGGGTGGGAATTGAAGGCTGGGAACTACATTCAAAGAAAAGGTGAAAGGGCTGGGGATGCAGCTTCTAAAGAGCCCGTCGGATACAAGATTGTCAAATAATAATAATATTAATAATAATAAAAACTTAAATATTTGGATTTATTATTATTATTTTTTTGGTCATGACAAAGGAAAAAAAGTGAAATGTGTATGCAGCAGTCAGCTTAAAGGAGCCTTTGGTGTCTTTTTCCCTTCCACCCAAAGTCCTGAAAATGAGCAGAACCCTGAGGCCGCAGAGGGGGACAGGACGCTCCCACCCCAGCAGGCGGGGGCGGGGAGAGCTGGCCAGCCCCCGGAGACAGGGTGGCAGGGAGAGCGGATGTTGAGAGACCTGCGAAGACCCCCTTGCAACGAAAAGAAACAGAAGATTGCAATTTGCCCTCGGTTTGCAGTAGCTTTTCAGCAGCGACATTCAGAGGCTTTAGGAGGTCCCACCCTAGGCTGCAGGTCCTGTGGTGCTATAGGCCAGAGTTCAACGTTACTTAGAGGAGGGGGGGCGGACTTGGCAACTCTGGAGGGTTGAGAAAGCTACAGCAAGTGACTCAATCACGAGTTAGAAATGAGGTATACGACAGTCCTGGACTTGGGGTGGGCGGAAGTCCCACCCTTACTCACCCAGCCTTTGCTATTACCATAGAGGGAGGAACTCGACCTGCGGTCTGACGCGGCTTAACGCGGGAGGCCTCCCTCCCGGGACTGAGTAACGCGCTCAGGCGGACGGGAGAAGCCGGGAGAAGCCGGGAGAAGCCCGTCTGCCTCTCCCTCCGTCTCCGTCTCCGGGGGGCCACACCACCGATGCCGCAGAGAGCCAACGCTGTGACACGCCTGCAAAGTCTTCCGCTCCCCCCGCCCGCCCCCAACATTTGCAGTTTTAAACACACCCGGGCTGGCATCGGTCCACTGGATTCTTAGAAAAGTTCCGTGCCTTCTGCAGACCTGGGCAGGGCGAGCGCCACAGACGTGGCATCCCCCCACGCCTACAGCTACAGCCTTTCCTGACAGAACCCCCTCCGTTTCAGCCTCTGAAAGTACATCTCCTTTCCTGCTGCGTTGTCAGACTCACGGACTCATGGACTCACGGACGTTGGGAGGGGGCCAGGGGCCGGGGGGGGGGGGCACGGCCTTCCCTCCACGGGGCTCTGTCCTTTTTCACGGTTTCATTCGAAGGAGATTCTAATTTTAAAGAAGCGTTTGGAGGTCTTATTTTTCACACGGCACTGTATCCGGCTGTCTGCCTGCAGACTTTGGGATATAATGTTAGAGAACTCAATGCTGCTGCCAGGTTATGAAAGAAGCCTTAAAAGCTGCTTTTGTAAGGTTGGGGCTGACTTAAAACAAGGATGAACAAGTAAACAAAGAAAACGCGGGGGAACTTTGCAGCAGACCTCAATGTTTTTTACAGTAAATTAACTTTCGGGGTCTGACCTTTTTGACAGTGTCCTGGGTCTGAACTAGAAGGTGGAGCCGGGGGAGGGGGGGGGGGCTGGAGCCCCGTGCCGAGAGGGGGCAGATGCAGCGACACAGAAAGAACCAGACACCGCGCCTGCCCTCCGCGACCCGTGCTCAAAGTGGTGTTCCATCACGCACACCTTGTTTCCCGTAACTTCTGTTTCAAGTGCTCTTATCTTCAATATCCCTATCACCTACTTACAAACCTATCTAGCGCTTTGAAAGGTCACACAATATTAATACCACTTTTATATAATGTCAGAACAATCAGATTATTAATAAAGCTTTCATGAAGTTCTGCAACCTGATCAATTTTTGACGGAATATTAAGAGAGTAATAAATGTCTTTTCCCTCTCTCCCTTTCTGTGTCCCATCAATAATACACCAAGACAATGAACTTCTCAACTCCCTAGAACCCATGTATAAAACCATTCTGGAATAATACAGCTCCCTGGGAGAATAAAGGAGTTTTGGTTTTCCATGTAATCCTGCTCTTGAAAATGCTTATCCTTTTTAAGTGACAGAACAGAGACAGCACATCTAGGGATCATCTGAACTCAAACAGGCTGTACTGGTTCTATTTATAAGTGTTAGATAAAGGGAAATAAAGAAAAAAAAAACACCTCTACCCCCATATTTTGCGCCGCCCCCCCCGCCCCCCAATTTGCCAGCAATTCTGAGAACATCACTGCTACACTGAGCAACTCTATCCATCTTTACAGAGCCAGCAGAGCGAAACAAAATTCATCTCTTTTCCGAAGCCAGGACAACCAAGACTTCCTTCAAAAGGAAGGGGTAAGGGAGGAGAGAAAAGAGGGGAGAGGAAAAGGAAAGAGACATAGGTACAGCCTTTCCAAATTTCAGCCTTTCACTCCTATTCTCTCTGCCTGTTTTGAAAACGTAAGACTAAACAATGACATAGCAGTGTCTTTGGTACCTAAACCAAATCCCACTCGGGTTCGGTGAGACGGATGGTTCATTTAAAAATCACCTTTCTGGAGGCAGAGTCCATACCTGAACGTGGAGAGCCACGGCAGTCTGTCCCAGAGTATGGGCAGAAAGGGTGCTTTGACATTGCCCAAGCCAGCATTTCTCATCCACGTTCCCACCAGGAACACCACTCTCCTCAGTCTCACCAACCTACCAGTCCCCAGAGGTCACGCCTTATCACACTCGTGAGGCAAGCAGGCTGGCTTTCAACTGCTCGGGTCGGTTTTACTTCTGTTTGCGTTTTTGGTCTAGACGGAATTAGCCTTGGCATGAGAAAAGGAAGGAGGGCTTTGCAATGTTGCCACCATGACAGAGGGTGACAAAAAAGAACCTGTTCCACTTCAGTTTTCCTAGTTGAGGATGCAGCACTTGTCTTTTCTTTCCGAATTAAATGGCGCATGCCTGCTTCGGCCTCCGTTTCTCAACCACACACCCACACGGATGTCCACACACGCGTCCTTCGCCCAAGCTCTTGCCACACAGAGAGGTAATGAATCCTTAGGAGGGACTGGCAGGGTCTGGGGGCAAGGGTGGCCATAGGAAGGGGCACACATGCCTTAGGGGACCCTGAAGCTAAAGCACCGCCCATGTGTAACCCACACGCTGCAGTGCAGGTCAAACCACGGAGAGGCCGACGAATCCCAAACCCACTGCAGAGATAATCAAGTTTCCTTTGGCAAGACAGATACGAGGAAAAACAAACACACATGAGCAACATTTTCCTTCTAACATAATCAATTTCTCCTCTCCCCACCCCAACCCTCCCTAACCCTATAAATTGTAACCTATAAACAGGATCCCAAATACATACAGCATCAATCATGTTTATCAACCGTAATAAACATCAGTTCAACTAAATGCTACAGCTAGAATTATTTCCACTATTTATAAAGGTTTTTTTCTTTTTTCTTTTTTTGGTTTTTAGATTAAAACCAGGTCTGTAACAATGCTAAGCTATGCTGAGGTATTTCATGAAGGTGCCAGAAGCTAGCTGTTACCCACCAGCGTTACCCTCACAGATTAAGGTATCACCATTCAAAAAGAAAAGGAAGAGGAGGAGGGGCTGAAAGGAGCTCCAGATCACAGAATCAAAGTAGGATTCACTCAATTACTGCTATTAGAAAAGGCGGAGAGAAGCAGAGCCAAAACAAGGACCTAAGTGCTTCACGAATGAGGACAATTAGAAGAAAGCAACAGCTCACAAACCATATGGAAATCTGGGTGTAAACTGGACAAATCTTGAGAAACAACACATTCCCTGCCTTCCTGATGAAATCCTCTCAAATGATCTTACTGGAAATCTCCGGGGTGTCCCATTTAATCTCTTTGGATTAACGAAAGAGTGAGGCAGAACAGGGCTGGTATCAGCTTTTAATGGTAAAAGCGGTTTATTTATCCTACTCCTGTTCAAGCTCACATTTATACTATGCCAACCTGCCTAATAGAGGATCTTAGTTATTTCTCTTAAAAGAATGGCAAAGATTCTTTTTCCTTCTCAAAAATGAAGGTAAATGCTAAGAAAGATTTACCATCTTCAAGTGTCATCTTCAAGATGGTTTAAGACTGAAAATGACTTCAAAATGGCCAGGGCTATGATTAGATGAACAGTGTCATACATTAAATGCTTTTTATGCGCATATACAAAATGAACTCATCAATGGTTATGATCAAATGAATCCAACTGTTGCCCATTTGAATAACTTTAAATTTCAGGTCTTGAGAGCCATTTTCTTGGTAGCATGGATGGTCTTTTAATATTTTCAGCTGCAATAAACATGTTTGAAGAATGAACTTTAAATTCATCAATTTTAGATGCTGAATCGATGGAAAAGAATTTGGCCAAAATCTCATCATGAACTGTTGAGGCTCTTCTTCGACTGAAGGTTATCAAACCCTAGACTGACCTCTGGGGTGCCCCTAGGGGGTCTGACCCCCGGCGGATACTGCCAGCAGGAGGTCTGGGCAGGCGCCACTCCCCACCAGCTCCCCACCGGCTCCCCATCAGCGCTACCCACCAGCCCTGGGGCTCAGTGCACGCGGACGTCTCCCGGCTGGCACTTCTCCCTTTTCTTCCTATCTCAACGGGTTTACTTTTTTCTCGGTGAAGAAAGTTTGGGGAGGATGACATGGATTGGGAACAACTGTAGACTATGAACTACAAAGAGTTTCTTCCGTACGTTTATTATATACACTGACTGCAACGTTTACTATCAGGGTTTGGAGCTTCAAATATCTACAAATATGATTTCCTATATATGCAAATGTATCCAGCTTTCCCAGCAATTTAAAGAGAAAATTTAATGTTAAAGATTGGGCTGACCTTAAATCTTGTGTCAAGAAAATATCTGTGCTTCTGGATAATACAGACAAGATCCCCCCATCTTCCCAAATACATGAGGGATAACAGGGCAAAGTAACATAAAAAAGAGGTATAATTGTGCTTTTTTTTTTCCCCCAACAATGAATGAATTATGTAGAACAAAACAGCATCGTCTCACAAAAAGTCTTTTAATTAACCTTATTTTCCCTTAAAAAAAAAAAAAAAAGGATCGTTAACTTCTAATAATGCTACCATGAAGTACAAATAGGCATGGTCCTACACGAAATGAAAGTTGGATTCCTTTGGTTCCGTTGCTGGAGTAAGAAGTTGAGTAAATCGGGATGCTATTGGTCTTTCTTATCAGATAAGTAAAAGGAAGCGTGTATTGTGTCAGGTAATAGAGATGAACATTTTGTTACTTCTAAAAAGCTGCTTATGTAATTCGGAAACATTTAAACTAATATGTAGCACTCAACTTATTTCTTAAATCAGGAACAATAATATTGTTCCAATAAGAAGCCCTTTTCTAGGTCTTTCTGCTCTGTCCTTCAGATTCACACAGGGTATAAATAAAGTTCATGACCAAATTGCGCTGCTTGTGATAAGCAGGATTCAATTACATTCACCACTCCCTGGGGAGGGCCCATTACCATGGGCAAATACAGAAACATAGTATCACTATAAATGCATTCAGAATTAGTCTTTGGTTTAGTATGCATTCACCAAATTCAGGGAGGAAATAAAATCTGCATAAACATGGGGGGGAGAAGAAGAATGTACAATGAGTTCTGATGACCCATGTGGCCCAAACGCTTAGAAATGCAGAAACTACCAAACACCTCCTTTTGGTCAAATGGCCCCCTTAACTTCCAGACTTTCCCATATAAGGTGGTTCAAAGTCAAGTCTGAGTACCTTAGCTTAGGAGATTCACTCAATTCAAAAAGCATTTCTTGAGATGATAACTATAATGTAAAGTAAAAAAGGACTAAAGGTTGAGTCATGAAGCCATATGATCAGCAAAATGTCCAGGGATGGTGGTGGGGAGTGATTTTAAGCTAAATACCTATCAACAAACTGTTTTAGTGTTTCCTGTGTACACGTACAAATGTACCTTTCATTTTACAACTTGTCTTTAAATAAGAAAAGAACGAGAACATTTTTAAATGTTACCTTTGTCTAAGGATTTCTTTCTTTTAAGCACGGTTTAAGGTTTATCCTCATGAAGTGATCCACACACACGCGAAGAGGCAGAATCCCCTTATCCCAGGCTGACTAGAGAACACAGACAGGGCAGAGAATAGAAGCCCATCGTCCTGACATTTAAAGCTTAGTATCTTTAAAACATTAAAGTCCGTTGGTGAACCTTGTTTAGGAGCGGGAGCATCTTTTGAACCACACAGGAAAACACACACGCAAGCACAGCCTTTCTTTGCCCTTCCTTTTAATCCACTGGGTTTGAGTCTCTTAGGACTCCACACACTTCCTTTGGCAGCAGTTTTGGGAAATTAATGCTATAACCTCTAATCTGGGACGGTGGGTATCAGCATTTCCCTCCCTGAATCCTTCCTCCTAACTTACCACTCCCAGGGGAGGGACTCCTTTATAATGGGCAGCTACTATTAGTGATAGCCCTAAAACCATTTGCACAGACTAAAGTTAGAGATGTCAAGTTGGGATACAAGATTAAACTGAACAACATCAGAGAAGATGGAGAAGAGAAAAATTAGTAACCGACACTGCCATTCTATTTACACACCGAACTAAATACACTAGTTAAAATCAAGTTAATGTCTGCCCAGAGGATATTACAATTAACCAACATAAAAGATTAAAACAAGCAGCAACTTTTATATAAAATAAAGACAAATGAAACAAGAAATTGTCAGTAGCATCTATCTCCTCAATGTGTCTGAAATGCACGTTATAAACTAGTCCATTAGTACAGCAGCTTGCTAAAAATCGACTTTGGTTCAAGCTTAGTTAAAAAAAAGAAAACAAACAAACAAAAAAACGACAACATAAAAAAAACACACCACACATAAAAAAAGGTGGATGGACATTATTTGTTAGTTTCCCTGCTTGCAGTTCACTGATTTTGGAGGGATTTTAGGGAAGGTGAACGGTGAGAAGAGGAAATTTAGGTTGATAATTAAATACTCCGTGAAATAAAACAGGAAGACAGAAGCAACAAAAGAAAAATTAACAAAGGGACTAAATCCGTTTCTGGCCATTTAATATTAAGGTGCCTGTCTCCCACTTGGACGATCACACACAAAAATACACGCTGTATCTGTATCACTGCCTTTCCCAACACCGTGAAGAGACAAACACACAGACTCCAAGCTCTCTCGGGGACATAAGCAGAGCAATCAGAACGAAAACGACCTGTCCACTCTCTCTCAGACCCTAGCTCCAAAGGGGGGAAAGTGCAGTCTTGGGCCACTGGAGATAAAAGCAGGCAGCCACAGATACCAGACGGGAACCTGATCTCCAATAAGAGGGGGGGCTCAGACGAGCCGCATCGCAGTGATCCAGTCGTCCGGGAAATGTTTTGGTACAGACAAAACATCATAATAGTACGCTGACGCAAAGGGGAATTGAATTTCCAAGTTACCCTCATTCCTCTTCATCTACTTCCATAAACTCTTCCTTTCGACGGGCTCATTTACATCGTCTAGAAACACCCTGAAAACAATTCCGGAAGCTAATCACTTTCTACAGCGTATAGCGAGACGTGTATTGCCGTTCCGACCTACCGAGCTGGAGCATCACTAATAAACCAAGGAGACACTTGAGGTGTGTGCAAAGTTCCTGCTCAAAGTCCTTCAAAGGTTCTGAGACCCCGTGCCCAGCTAGTAAGTGCATTCTCCAGTCAGGGAAGCAAGGAGAGTCTTAAGGTTAGAGGAAGTTACACGTCGTCCAGTGAAAAGGAAGTCTGCGGCCACCGGAAAAGGTGGGAGCCTCAGACTCTTCCCATCACACCTCTTTGGGGGATACAGACTCGATGGCAACAGTCTAGGGGAGTTCCTTCAGAACACAACAGAGGGGAGGAGCTTCCCGATTTCAAGAAGTCAATTCGCTCTCTGCTAAGTAAATGAAAGGAAGTCTGAATGAAAAACTTTCACAAAATGGAAACAAACAAACAAACACACCAACAGTAGGAGCATTTCTCAGGAGACAGGGAATCAGGAGAACCACCGAGTCAGGTGTCTGCAGTAGTCTTTGCTCTTCGGAACCAGATCCTGCCCTGCGACACACGCGGCCGTCTCCACGGACAGCAGACGCCGCCCCGTTGCCCCGCAGGATCTGGGCCTCAGGGTCATTCAATGATCCGGGGTGAGTGAGAGCTACAGTTCAGCAGGAATTGCTTCCTACACAAAAGTGCTCCGAAGGCACCACCTGATGGGGGAGGGGGCGTGTGTGGAGCGGGAGTGTTTGCACACACTGCCATTAGCTTCTGCACCAAGCCTCTTGCATAAGTGGCAAAAGAAAATAATTTTCTAGCACCTCTGTAAGAGTCATCAAGGATAAGGAAACCAGCAAGAACATTCCCCGCAGTTAAGAACGTAAGTCTCCCCTTACCCCCAGGCCCTCCCTCCCCACAGTGTGGGAGCTCACTGAAGTAGGATCCAGGAGCAAGAGATAAACATGTCCACGCTATATATATATATAAAAAACAATAACAACAACAACAATAATAATAGAGATACAGTAATACAGGCCTGCCTAAATTGTACCAGTTAAGAAAGGAACCCCCAACACAATTGATACGATTATAAACACCTTGTTATGACTTACTGGCCTGTACAACAGACCCATAAAAATGATTTTTTTTTAAGAAAAAAAGAAATTTAGACAAACAAGAAATCCCCTTCCTATATCGGAATTGGTAACCCACCTTAACTTGTCATCATGACTGCTGGAAATGATAAGTAGTCCTTTCACTTATGTTTTTGATTTTTTGTTTCTGCTTTTTTTTTTTTTTTTTTTTAATTTTTGGTTAGAAAGTTCTCCAATCCATGAAGCAATCCTGAAAAGACAGTGTTTTATTACAAAATTAGGCAAATGTTGTCCTGTCTCCATCCTTTTTTTTTTTTTTTTTTTTTTCCTCTGGTAGGCGTTTTTCTCCTTTTCTCCCTTCTCTCCCTTGCTTGCTGTTGAAACATGGCAAGAGGAAGCCAATCGCATTGTTCAGTCTCAGCCTGGCTGGCAGGCCACTCGCGCGGCAGGTGGCAAAGGCTGGTGGCAGGCCCCGCGCGGCCCCGCTCACTGTGCCTTGGAGGCGGTGGTGGTGGTGGAGGCGGCCCCGCTGGCGGAGGCCACCGTGAAGAGAGAGTTCTGGATGGACTCGGCGGACGCGGAGGTGGCGTGGAGGCTGGCTACAGGCCCAGAGTTCCCTGCGGAGGCTGCGGCGGCGGAGACCAAGCTCACTGGGTTGCTGGTGAGCAGAGAGAGGTTCTGAGGGTTCAGGAACAGGGGGGCAGTCACGATGTTGGGGGCTCCTCCCGCATTGGCAAATACCAGGTTCCCAGTCGCATCCAGTGACGTTATTGGAAGAGAGCCACCAGAAGCGAGAGCTACAGACAAAACCCCCCCCAAACAGGCAGAAAAGAGAATGTTAAAACCATTCTAGAGAAGCCAAGTAACACATCAAGGGTGCTGAGGCTTCGTACAGCCCAGGTGGAAATGGTGCAGCCCTTAATTGACTTGTGTTCTTCACATACTGCCATCCTGTCAGCAAACGAAGTTTCCTTATGATTTTGAAAGCACCTAAATAGGCTGAAATTCTAACTAATTTAACGAGCACAAGCAGGACAGGGGAGAGGGGAGAGTTAAGAACTGTCTAATGAATCAGAGCTACGCTGCCATCTCAGAACCTCAACTCTATTCCCTCTTCCTACCAGTATTTTTAAATCTGGTTGCTTTGTTTTTCATGAAGATTGCCGATTGTAACCCTCTTCCATTCAAAAGACAGCCTAGCTACGGTGATGGGGGCATTAAAATATAATTAGTTTTTATCAAACTCACTGGCATTATTGATAAATTTGAGCATTTTGGTACGATGGACAAGATAAGAACCACCTTTCAAGATGACCTTAGTTCTAAAATAATTACATATTACCAAATACGATGTAAGGCGAAGTTAATTTTTCACTTGCTGAGGCATCACATTTGATTCCTAGGACTTACACAAAGGAGAATGAGGAGGGCAGTAGAGATGTACGGACGCGGTGGCCTCAGGGGGTTACCTAAGGTTGGGACTTGCTTCCATGCATGAGAATTGCTCTTTTAATGCTGTTCCATTATAGCACCCGAGTTACTCTTCCACAGAAGGCATTAATGAACTTTACTTTTAAATAACTGGCACTCTCATTTAGTATCTTTTTCTGTTATCTGGCAACCCTTCCAATATCCTCCCACCCATATAACTACATTTTCACATGTAGGTTTGAGGGGGTTTCTAATGGCATTATTTGGTTGATATCTGGAGCACCCAGTTGGCATAGTCGGAAGAGCATATGACTTTTGATCTTGGGGTTGAGCTAGAGCCCCACTTTGGGTGTAGACATTACTTAATAAATATTTTTTAAATTGTGTGTGGGGGGGGCGCACCTGAGTGGCTCAGTGGGTTGAGCACCCAACTCTTGATTTCAGCTCAGGTCATGATCCCAGGGTCATGTGATAGAGCCCCAACGTCGGGCTCCGAGCTGGGCACAGAGCCTGCTTAAGATTTTCTCTCTCTGTCTCTCTCTGTCCCTCTCCCCTGCTCACACTCTCTCTAAAATAAAAAAAATAAGAAAAAGTAAAATTCCAATAAATCTAGATTAAAAACTTTTGGCCGATTTCATATATAACGAAAGCTAGAGGGACTGACTTGGACATGATCATACAAAGAGCACAGATCGGTGAGATTTGGTGCAGCTTTAAGTTTTCTGAGATTCTAGGTTCAGGGGCATAGAAGAGTTCTAGATATCCCCAGACAGTACTTGTTTTATACTCAGCTGTGCCCTCGGGAAGGCATTTGCCTTTGTAGCATCACTAAAGCCCAGAGGTTTCCTCATGTAAGAGCAAAAGTGATTTATCACAAATCTTATGCCGAAAAGAAATCCTTGTATACCAAAAGGTTTACGGCTCTAACCATCAATTTTACATATGATTTCATCAAGGAGAAAGTCAATATAATGTAAGGTAATCATTCTAATGATATATTAGAAGAAATCATTCTAATATATATACAAAGAGTATTTAGAAATATATAATATATTTAGAAGAAATATGTATTCAGCCATCTAAATGACCAAATTGGTATTTCTCAGATATATCTGGTCTACATCCACAGTTCCTGAAAACACTTCAGAGCCAAAACCATGAAACGGGTCTTGATATCAGTGAAGGTGACTTTTGGATGCCACCCAAGGGCGGGGACGGGTTGCCCCTAGGACCAACCGTGTGATCTGAGGGTTGGAACTTTTAGTCCCACCCCCAACCTCACATGATGGGAGGGGGACATGGAGTTTGAATCACCAACGGCCAATGACTTCTTAGTCAATCATGACTGTGTCATGAAGCTTCCGTAAAAACCCAGGGGGACAGCTTTGGGGTCTTGTCTGGAGAGCCTCCACTCCTGGAGAACCAGGATACTTCTATGCGCCACTGAGCCAGACCTCAAGCTCCACTGAGGACAGAAACTCCTCTGTTTGGGACCTCATCCTATGTATCTCTTTATCTGGCTGTTGATTTGCATACTTTATCATATCCTTTAATGAACTGGTAAATGTGTTTCCCTGAGTTCTGTGAGCCGCTCTAGCCAAGTAACAGAATCAATCTAAGGAAAAGGTTGTTGGAACCGCCAATCTGTAGCTGGTCAGAAGCATAGGTAATCATAGCCTGGGCTTACCACTGGTGTCTGAAGGGGAGGGAGGAACGGTTTTGTTGGACTGAGCCCTTACCCTGTGGAATCTGATGCTATCTCTAGGTAGACAGTGTCAGAGTTAAGTTAAAGTCTCAGATACCCTGCTGGCCTGCAAGGCTTGCTTGGTGTTGCGGGGCACGTTGAAACTGGGTCCAGGAAACCCAGAAGTGTAATCTAATCTAAGTCATGTCTTAGGTTTGTCTGTAAGTCACATTCTCTATAGTATACTGCAGAGATATCATCCATGAAACACTAATCTTAACTGAGGTTGGCTAAGAGCTTATTTTTGGCCCCAAGAGCTCTCATATAAGTATGAACCATTCAAATTTTAAGACACACACACACACACACACACACACACACACACACACTCTCTCTCTCTCTCTCTCTCTCTCTCTCTGATTTATATAGTGATGTCTCAAATTGTTTTCCTGAGTCACGTAACATAGCATCTTAGCATATAAAGCTCAGAAGCTAAATAAGGCAAACCCTTCACATACGGAATGAATGGATTTAGACCCATTTTAGACTGGATAGCATGCGAAGGCCAAAAGAGACCCAATGGGCTTGGAAAAGAGACAATCCAAGAGAATATACATTCTGAACTGATGGGGATATACAAAGGGCAGAACCTAACAATTAAAAGTACTCTTGAAGTCTATATAATGTGCTCCAAGGATAATCCTTATAGGACCTTCTCCTATGTGGCTCTCATACGTGGGGGTGGGGGTGGGGCTGGGGACTGGGGAATTTATCTTGGTGGTGTTTACCTGGGGATGGGTCTTGGATGACTACTTAGATGAATTTATCAGGGGGAAATTCTGCCTTGAAGTCTATTCACATAAGAAGATAAATATCAGCATAACAATTCCTGTTATTTTATTTGTTTTTTTTGGTAATATTCCAAACTAAGCATATTTGCTGTTCTTACAAATTAACACCTATACTTCTTGTAGAAAGTAGAAGGACTTGTAGAAGTCCTTTTTTTCACAAGGACATTTTCTTGGTCCTCAAGTTAGCATGGTCAATTCAACCACCTTTCCCCATCACCTTTACCTCTAGCAAAGCAAACGTCCCTCACTAAAAAACAAACAAACAAACAAACAAACAAACAAACCCAAAGGTCTAAGTAAGGGGCAAAATTCTACTGACCTTGAATAGTTGCCAGTGTACTGTTGCTCATGAGAGCCGGGCTGAGAGCACCGCCCAGGGTCCCTGGATTGAGACTGAGTAAGGCACCTCTGAAAGTCCAAAAGAGCAGTCACTTTGTTACAATGTAGGCACATCTGTCATTTTGACAATACACCCAAAGGAATAAGAAAAAGGAAAATGCAGCTGGGGAAGCACATGGAAATATCTGTTATTCTCCTTGTGAGAATAAGCTTTGGTTACTGCCTTCTTTGACGCTTACTTGTACAAAGCGAAACGAGGATATGATCCACACAAAACCTAAAACCTGCAGAGTCATGCTGACTTTTCTTCGAATTACCTCATTCTTGGGGCGCCTGGGTGGCTCAGTAGGTTAAGCGCCCGACTTCGGCTCAGGTCATGATCTCATGGTTTGTGAGTTTGAGCCTCATGTCCGGCTCTGTGCTGACAGCTCAGGGCCTGGAGCCTGCTTTGGATTCTGTGTCTCCCTCTCTCTCTGCCCCTCCCCTGCTCGCGTCCTGTCTGTCTCTCTCTCTCAAAAATAAATACACATTAAAAAAAATTAAAAACAAAAAATGAATTACCTCATTCTTTTTTTCCCCCCAAAACAAAACGAAAAGATGCCAGAGAAAGGCACATATTGAAAAACGAATCCTTCCTGTTCGATAATATAAACAACTGGGGATCTTATTACTCTGCATCTTGCCCGTGTTTGAAAATCAGAAAGCAGACAGCTGAGAGAGCTCAGGTGGAGAATGCAGAAGAGTGAGCCAGGAATTGTGGGCTTCCGTCCGGGCCCCACCGCTCGGGCAGATCAGCTCTGGTGGCCTGGTTTCCGTGTCCTCACCTGGAAATGACGGGAGGATGGCCGCCCTCCCCGAGCGTTAAGAAAGCGGAGTCCGGCCGCAGGAAGGCCCTCGCACCCCCCCAGAGCCTCCCATTCCAAAGAGCCGATGGCTCTAAAGAGGGTTTCTTTTGCTTTATGCATCTCAGATGGAGACGGTCTCCCCTACGAGCGACTCCGGGGAGCACTGCCTTCTAGCGGTCTCTCAGGGGCGACCGAGGTGCGAACGCTCCTTACCCAGCTGCGAACTGCGAGGGCGCCATCAGGCCTGGGCTCAGTCCCGCGGCGGCGGCCATGGCGGCGAGACTGGCGTTGGCCGGCAGCTGCGCGGCCCCTTGGAGGGCAGCGGCCGCCGCCGTTTGCAACCCTGACGCCGTCACCATCACCTGGCTGGTGCCGAGAGGAGAGGACAGAGTGGAGGTGGTCTGCGTTGTGCTGGTCTCGCTGGCGCCGGATGCCTCGGAGGCGGAGGCCGAGGCGGACGGGGAGGGGCTCAGCGAGGGGGACGTGACTGCGGAGGAAGCTGGCGGCGCGGTGGAGATCACGGTGGCAGTGTTGTTGGAGGTGCTGTCTGTGGTGCCTGCAGAGAGAACCAGAGGAGACAGTGCCCTTCGGTTGGCTGCTTCTGGAAGAACGGTGCTCTGGCCGCAACTGTGAACAAGCTAATCTCCCATCCAGGAACCTCTGTGTCCTTCTTTATTAACCTCGTTTTGCGTCTCTACGGAAACTAACCACAAAAACAAACACTTTAGAACCAAAACCAGGGACCCCGGTTTAAGAGGCAAGAGCAATAAAGCGGCCATGAAAGAAACAGAGAACACAGATTTCCATGTCCAATTTCTTATTCAGAACATAAAGAATCACAGCAGCTCTGACTATGGAATACAACTGGTCTGGGGAAGAAACATATGAGCAAAAAAGCTACTTGGATAGAGTTGTCTCTATAGAAAAATCAAAACTGTGGCACCTGGGTAGCTCAGTCGGTTAAGCAACCGACTTCGGCTCAGGTCACGATCTCGTGGTTCGTGGGTTCGAGCCCCGCCTTGGGCTCTATGCTGACAGCTCAAAGCTTGGAGCTTGCTTCGGATTCTGTGTCCCCCTCTCTCTGCCCCTCCCCAACTTGTGTTCTGTCTCTCTCTCTCTCTCTCTCTCTCTCTCTCTCTCAAAAAGAAATGAACATTAAACAATTAAAAGAAAAAAAGAAAAATCAAAACAACACAATGAAGGCAAGAAGAACTAAAAGTTACATATTCTTCTAAGTGTCAATAATAACATGTGAAAATAGTATGAAAATAACTAAGAGCCTATGTCTAGATGCTTTCTTTGCACCGAAAAGTCTAAGTAGTTCTTCTGTAACAAAAACCAGCTCTCCAAAAGCCTATTGTGGTAAATATTTTCTTATTCATGAAACAATAATATACAAATATATTATGAATCTCATAAAAGCATGAAAAATGAAGCTCTAGGAAACTGTTAGTTGAGAGACCTTAAAAAATCAAGATGCCAAATTTCTTTTTGTTATAAGGAGAACAAACATTTGTATACAAACGACTGACTGACATTACAAATATCATCACTGAAACACACTCACTGGAATTAATCAATGCTGTCCAACAGAAACACAATAAATATGTAATTTAAAACTTTCTAGGGGTCCAACTGAAAATATCAGGAAGAAATAGGTTAAATTATTTTCAATATTATATTCCATTTAACCCAATATATCCACAAATATTATCATTTTAACATGAAACCAGTATCAAAAAAGTACTGATGTTTCTTCATACTAACTCTTTGAAAATGGTGTATATTTTATACTTATAACACATCTCAATTTGAACTAGCTACACTTTATGTGCTTAAAAGCCACAGGTGGCTAGGGCCTGCCGTATTGGGTAGCACAAGTCTGAAATACATCTAGAAGTCGGGCTTGTTGAGTCACAAAGGCAAGTGTGATGAAAAGAATGTTAAGTCTCTTTGCCTAAAGTAGAAATGACTCATAAGGCAGTCACAGGATAGAAAACCTTCCACAAAGTAGAAGATGCCAGCCGTCCCCAGTGAGCTGTAATTCTGATGCTATTTAGAGAGGCAAGAGAGAACAGGCCCTTTTATTTCAGTTATCAGCAATGCCACATATCACAAACACAGGCTGCCTACACTAGCTGGAACTTAATTTACTGAAACTTACTATGTTCTAGTAGATAACCAACCATATATATGTATAAAGCAGGACCTAAGTGGTATTTTCTCAGGATAGAGGACTCAAAAAGCATCTATAAATTTTCAGGATAATACTTCTGTGAGGTATAAAAGACTTGATACATTATAGAAGAACCAGACCAATCAAAACAAATATTTCAAACCACTGGAACAAAGATCTTAATGTAAAAGGTAACTTTTTGGTGATAAAATACATCATTAAGCTCAAGAAGACTCTTAAAAAATTCAGTTTGGCCCTTCTAAAAGACTATTTTCAACCCTTCTTCTGGTTGATACTAAGAACACCTAGAATTCAACTCTTTTCTCATTTTAACTCTAAGGAAATGTTGCTTTCACACATCACAGAACTGGGAGGAAATTAGACCTCTCTATTTCAGTATTGAGACTACTCTTCCCGCCCCCTATACTACTGCACAAAAGTGTTACAGGTCTCAGTGAATCCGGTAAACATATCTTTCTCATTGCTAATCAAAAGGGGAGCATTTACTCCTCTTTCTGCCCTTCTCAAAAATATATACCATTCCTCCTTTATTGCTGCCGTCCCTAAGTACAACTACGTCTACGCGGATAATCATGGTTCCGTTATTTTCGCAGTTCTAAGCCTATCTGATCACTCTATCACTGAGCCTCTGATGCAGTGCTGGGTCCTACGTTGGGCAGAGTCACACTTTGACACCTGTAACAGATTCTATTTAGAAAGGTAAATGTCTTCTCTCCTTTCTCTTCTACTACTAAGACATTTCAATGTACTTTCAATCTTTTCTTGCCCAACGTCTCACCTTATCTACCCTGATTTTAACTATGGACACTACCTCTCTTTCAAAGTTCAGAAGCTGAAACCCTCTGTTTCCAGAAGACCCCTTAACTCGAGGTCAAAGGCTTAAAACAGGCTTTTCCTCCCTCTCCACTGCCACTTTCAGGCAGGTCATTCAGTGTCACTCTCCTGAAATCCCATGTGTATACACGGAAAGTCCCAGTCAATGTCAGCAGCAAAGTTAACCTGGGCTGGAAGATGACTCCAGACAGTGCAGGGCCTGCTTGGGATTCTCTCTCTTCCCTCTCTGCCCCACCCGGCTTGCTCTCTCTTACAAAATAAAGAAATAAACTTAAAAAAAAATCTAAAAATCTTCATAAAGACACTGCCGCCCTGTTTTCCAAAGTGGCTGTATGGATTGTACATTCCCACCAGCAATGGATGAGGTTTCCAGTTTCTCCACATCCTTGCGAGCACTGGTGATTTTTGGGTTTTCTGATGATAGCCATTGAATGAGTACAAAACAGTATGGTTTTAATTTGAATTTCTCTAATGAGTAAAAATGTTGAGCATCTTTTCATGTGCTCGTTAGTCATTTCTATATGTTCTTTGGCATAATATACATTAACATCTTTTGCCCTTTTACAAAATGAGGTTGTTTATATTTTTAATACTTAATTGTAAGATTTAATTGTAAGACTTAATTGTAAGATTTAATACTTAATTGTAATTCATATGCTCTAGATGCTTCTTTATCAGATACAGGATTTGCAAATGTTTTCTCCAAGTCTGTGGCTCGACTTTTCATTTTCTGAAAACATCTCTCAAAGTACAGAAGATTTTGCTTTTGATAAATTCCAATTTATCATTTGCTTTTCTTCTATGAATTGTGTTTTTGGTGCTATATCTACAAACTCTTTGCCCTGTATCTACAAACTTAACGCCAAAGTCATAAAGATTTTCTCCTGTTTTCTAGAAGTTTTATTTCTTACATTTAGGCCTTTGATCCCCTCTACTTAATTTCTGTGCATGGTGTTGGGAAGGATCTAAATTCATCTTCATGAATACGGATATCCAATTGTCTCAGAACCATTTGGTGAAGAGTATCTTTTCGCTACTGAACTGCTTTGGTACCTTTGTCAAAAGTCAACAGAATATAAATTTAAAGGTTTGTTTCTGGCCCTTCAATTCTGTTCCGTTAATCTATTGTTTGCCCTTATGCTAGCAGCATCCAGGCTTTATTGCACAGCTTTGCAGTAAGCTCTGAAATCAGGTATTTAAGTCCTCCAACTTCATTCTTTTTCAAATTTGTTTTGACTATTCTGGGTCCCTTCCATACATACGTCAGACAATGAGTTTATCAATTACTGCAAAAAAAATTACTAGAGTTCTGACTACAATTATATTGGATCTACAGATCAATTTAGAGAATACGGTCATCTTTTTTTTTGATACTGTCAATTTTTTAAAGTTCTTTATTTATTTAGAGAGAGTGAGCGAGCCCGTGCACGAGCGAGTGGGGTAGGGGCAGAGAGACACGAAGAGAGATGATCCCAAGCAGGCTCAGCGCTGTCAGCACAGAGCCCGATCTGGGGCTCGAACTCACAAACCATGAGATCATGACCTGAGCCGAAGCCAAGAGTCAGATGCTTTAATCGACTGAGCCACCCAGGTGACCCTAGAGAATACTGTCATTTTAAAAATACTGAGTCTTGGTGCACCTAGGTGGCTCAATAGATTTCTTGATTTCTCTTGATTTCAGCTCAGGTCATGACCTCACAGTTCATGAGCTCGAACCCAATGTTGGGATTCTCTCTTCCCCTCTCTCTGCTCCTTCCCAGCTCATATGCTCTCTCTCTCCAAAAAAAACCCCCCAAAAAACCAACTAAACCAAAAACCAAACCAAACAATACACACACACACACACACACACACACACACACACACACACACACAGAAAAACAAAAAACAATCTTCCAAAAACCATGAAGCTGGAGCATCTCTGTTTATTTAGACTTTATTTCTCTCAGCAAATTGCAGTTCTCACTGTATAAGTCTTACACTTCTTTTGTTAGATTTATTCCCAAGTATTTTACTCTTGAAGCTACTATGAATAAAATTATTTCTGTAATATCATTTTTGGTCCATTCACTGATAGAATATACAAATGCAACTGATTTTTGTAGATTGATCTTGTATTCTGCAACAACACTCAATTCATTTCTTAGTCCTAAATAAAAATCCCTTGGGATTTTTACATACACAGAATAATGCAAATAAAGACAGTTTAACTTCTCTCCTTTCAAACTGAATGTTTTCAATTTTTCCCCCTTGTTAAGCTGGCTATGATGTCTAGCATCATGTTAAATGGAAGTCGGCAAGAGCTTGCTTTGTTCTTGATATTAGGGGGAAAAGCGTTCAGTCTTTCACCATTAAGTATGGTGTTAGCTGTAGGATTTTAGTGTTCTTTTCCAGGTGAGGAAGTTCCTTTCTATTCCAGGTTTTTATCATGAACTGGTTGTTGGATTCCGTCAAATGCTTTTTTCATATCCACTGAGATGACAGTGTGGATTTGGCCCTTTCTCCTGTTGCTATGGTATGATGTATTATTTAATGTGCACTTATTATTAAACCAACCTTACATTCCCGGGCTAAATCCCCCTTGATGGTGGTGTATGATCTTTTCTGTATGTTACTGGATTTGATTTGCCAAAATTTGCTGAGTGGTTTTGCGTATATTTTCATAAGGAATATATAGGTTTATAATTTTGTGTGGTCTCTCTGTCCAGCTTTAGTATCAAGGTAATACTGGTTTTCTACAGTGAGTTGTGTTTCCTCTATCTTCTGGAAGAGATGGCTGAAGATTAACTTCTTTAAGTATCTGATAGAATTCGCTGTTAAAGCCATCTGGGCCTAGTCTTTTTTTCTGGGGAAATCTTTACATTAATGATTCATTTACATTGCTGGCTTAAGTCTATTTAAGTTTTCTCCCTTTTTTTGAGTCAGTTTTGATCATTTGTGTCTTTCTCAGAATTTGTCCATTTCATCTAAACTGCCTTACTTTTTGGGGCCATAAAGTTGTTCATAATATTCTAGTATGCCACATAATAGACCAATTCCATTCCGAAACACATACACAAGAGAACTGGAAACAAGTCCACGTAACACCCTGTACACAAATGCTCACAGCAACAGGTATTCAAAATGGCCCCAAACTGAAAGCAACTCAAACGTCCATCAAGTCATAGGTGATAAACAAAATGATGCTATATCATACGGCCACAGAGAGGAATGAAGTCCCGATACAATCTACAACATGGATGAACCTTGAAGAATGTTGTATTAAATGGAAAAAGCCAGACACAGAAGGCCATAGATTATGTGATTCTATTTGTATGAAATGTCCCAAACAGGCACAACCACAGACAGAGTAAAGCAACCAGAAGGAGGGTGAGGGGTAAATGAGGACGGACTGCTAATGGGTGTGGGGCAGCATATGGTTCATTATGAAGTCCTGTTTTGGAAAAAAAACAATTGGGGCAGAGCGTGTTTGGTTGAGATCATTAAAGGCTGTTCTGCTGAATTTTTGCAAGGCTTTGATACACATCAGAACACAGTCTTTCTGGAGTAGCACAGTCATGATCATTCTTAGATCTATTCTGGAAACGTTTACCAGGGAGCTTCAGTGTGCCAAGCACTATGCTAAATACTGGAAAATGAGAATGTGTCAATCAGACAAGATTTCTCTTAGAAGATGGCAGAGTGAGGATGTTTTTTTTTTTTGCTTCGTTCCTAAAATCCTACCCCAGATGATGGTTAAAGAAAAGGGAGTAAGAACTCTGGGGACAGGTATCAGAAAACTTGAGATTTTGAGAGATTTGCAGAAATGAGAAAGAGGCTGGAATTAGGTGGTCGGGAAACCAACTAGAGTCCGGAAGGACACAGTGGAAGACTATGACAGAGGTGAGAATTATTCACCTCAACAGAGCCCGGAGATTCCAAGCTCACTTGTCAGAGAGAGAGAATTACAACAGAAGGGAATGACATTATTCTGAAGAGAAATTACTGTATAGTCATGACTTTTGAAATCAATGATTGATGATACGCTATTATCTCATGTACTTAAAAAAAAAAAATCCACAAGGATGAGAGGAACAACACTAATATTGAAAACAAGCAAAACAAACGGAATTTCAAATGAATAATGTAACTACACTGAAGAGGCTGTATGAAAAGACCTAATCTAAATAACTTCTGAGCACAGTATTCGGACTACATACCTTCAGGTTAAAGACAAGAACTCTAAACAAACATGGAACTCAAATTAGTAGGCCTTTTCTGTTCAGAAACGTGGGCTAGCAATTTTGAAACCACTGTGTTTTCACTACAGGTTTGAGCAGTTAACGATCTTGTTAAATAACAAGAGCCAGGTTTCTCATGGTCACTGATAAGGGAGTTACCATATGGAAAAAGGTAAGGAAGGCAACTAATAAATGTAGAAGAAATCACACAGTTATTTGAGAATCATAACAGATCCATGCAAAAATCATCAAGGGACACTAGTGGACAAAGGTTTGAGAAAAAAACAGGGTATCTGTACAGTCTCAAACCCCTCATTTACCATGAGGAATAAAATAATAACCATGCAATGGAGAATCCTGACCTATACCACCTTAATAACATCATCAAAGTTAATACCAGCAGTAGTAGGATCAATAAACAACATGTGTGTTCATATCATGCACAAAGGAGAACTCAATATCACTTCTGTGGTATTCTCGCCCAAAGTGCGTAATCTGAATCGATTAATCAGGAGGAAATGTGAGACAAAACATCTACAGAGCAAACAGCTACACTCTTCAAAACAATCAATGTACTAAAGTACTATGAAGGACGCATATTGTCCCCAGTTTTTAATAAGACTAAAGAAACACAGTAACTGAATGCAATGCATGATTTAAGATTTTCTCGTGCTAGGGGCACCTGGGTGGCTCAGTCGGTTAAGCGTCTGACTTCATCTCGGGTCATAATCTCTCCGTTTGTGGCTTCGAGCCCCGCGTCGGGCTCTGTGCTGACAGCTCAGAGCCTGGAGCCTGCTCCAGATTCTGTGTCTCTTTCTCTCTCCGCCCCTCCCCACTCACACTCTGTCTCTCTCTCTCTCAAAAAATAAACAAACATTGAAAAAACAAAGATCTTCTTGTGTTTTAAGAGACATTACTGGCACAACTGGCAAAATATGAATGTGAGTTGTTTACTAGATATTAGTGCTGACTCAACGTTAATTTCCTGATTTTTGGTAACTGTATTCTGGTTATATATGGTAATTTATTTTTTTAGATAATACACAATGAAGTAGTTACAGGTAAAGCAGCATGTCCACAACTTGCTCTTAAAGCAGTTCAGAAAAACACATACACAGAAAGAGAAACAGCAAAAGGAAAGAAAAAGCAAATACAGTAAGATTTTCACATTTGGAGAATCTAAGGGAAGAGATTTGGTATTTGTCTGAACTATTCTTGCAACTTTTCTGTACATCTGAAATTACCTAAAAATAAAGAATTTAAAAAAACTGTTTTGTACAAAGGTCCTCATTATAGCATTACTTGTAAGTGAAAACTTCATTCCTTTAATAATTACTAGGTAGCTTACATTCTAGATGGTATGCTAGATAGGAAGAATACAATATTGAACAAGAAAGATAAGTTCTGTGGCTGGGAGGCTGAGGGGTTTCTTGGGATGCAATATTTGTGGGACTCAAATGGAAAAGCTGGTCATTGTAGGTAGAACTTAACCATCATAGCATTACATGGAAATGTTTACGAAATTCTGGTACAACCATTCAATACAATAAGGGCAAATCAAAAGTAGAAATGTAGGGGCACCTGGGTGGCTCAGTCAGTTAAGCGTCCAACTCTTGATTTCGGCTCAGGTCATGATCCCACGGTTCGTGGGCTTGAGCCCCACATCAGGCTCTGCACTGGAGCCTGCTTGGGATTCTCTCTCTCTCTCTCTCTCTCTCTCTCTCTCTCTCTCTCTCTCTGCCCCTCCCCCACTTACACTGTCTCTGTCTCTCAAAATAAGTAAACATCGAAAAAAAAGAAAAAAAAGATTATAAAAAAAGGTAGAAATGTAAAAAACTGTAACAGGGATGACACTTACTGTAAGATGAAAAGTAAAAAAGGAGGACACGTTAAACACTATTAGAATTGTCCATATATATAAAAAAATGTTTTAAAGGCAGGATAAAAATAGTTCATCGTGACTGTTTTGCCTATTTGAGTTTCTTATAACGTTCCAACTTTTTAAGAACTGAAGAAAAAATTCACTCCAGAAAAAGTTACCAACATTTCAGAAAATAGTTATAATTGAATCCACATAAATGGGCTCAGTAACCGAGTTTAGGAAAATATGACTGGCCAGCTAGGATCATCAAAAACTGACAGAAAAGTTTTAGCTAGATTGAGTCTGTGTATCTCCTAAAAATTACCTTCTGTTTCAGATTTTTTGCGACATTTTTAGGAAATCTGCAAAGCTACTTATTCTTAATGCTTGAACTGTTAGGAATTTTTCTGCAAAAGATGGTTACCTTTAGACCTAACGTAACAGGACTTACAATTTGTTGGGAAGGTGAACAGATGACGGCAGTCAGGGTGGATGGTGGGTTCCTCAGATGCAGGAATTTCGTGTTCCTGATGCCCCACACAACAGCAATCAATCACCATCGGTTTGCTTAAGCCGAAGTGCTGACTACTATGTACTCTCAAACATGGGTTCTTAACTTGCAATCTCTACTCCTACGGCATCCAAAAATGGCTTTTGTGAGGTGGGGGCTGATGGGGGTTGTCATTTATGAACATCCTTAGTATTTTACTAAAACTTGTGGGTGTGTCTCTTTTGTGAGGGGAAAAGTTTAAAGCTTTCATCAAACTTTCAAAGAGCTCTAAGACCCAAAAGAGGTCAAGAAGTACTACTCTAAATAAATAAAGTTATGAGATTTCCTAGTAACTTAGAAACTTAATAACTATATAAAGCCACTCAGTTAGATCACAGAGCCAAAGAAGTGTTATAACAAACTCAAAACATGGGTGAAGAAAATCAAATTCCCCAACTCTAGGTTAAATTCAAGCTTGACTGTGAAATATCACAAATCCATTCGATGACTTACTAGCACACAGTCAGCCTGGTGAATAATTATAGGATGCCTTATGCATCATATATCACTAAAAAACTTATTATTTTTTTAGTGTTTACTCATTTTTTTTGAGTGAGAGAGAGACAGAGAGCAAGTGGGGGAGGGGCAGAGAGAGAGAGGGAGACACAGAATCCGAAGCAGGCTCCAGGCTCTGAGCTGTCAGCACACAGCCCGACACAGGGCTCGAAGCCACAAACTGTGAAATCATGACCCGAGCTGAAGTTGGACACTTAACCGACTAAGCCACCCAGGCGCCCCTAAAAAACTTCTGATGACAACACTAAGTTGTTTTGTTTTATTGTTTTTTAAAGTTTTTACTTATTTATTTTGAGAGGCAGAGACTGTGAGGGCAGGGGAGGGGAAGAGAGAATCCCAAGCAGGCTCTACGCTGTCAGTGCAGAGCCCAACACGGGGCTTGATCTCACAAACTGTGAGATCATGACCTGAGCTGAAATCAAGAGCCATACACTTACCCAACTAAGCTACTCAGGTGCACCAACACTAAGTTATTTTATTTTATTTATTTAAAAGAAAACTTTTGGGGCGCCTGGGTGGCGCAGTCGGTTAAGCGTCCGACTTCAGCCAGGTCACGATCTCGCGGTCCATGAGTTCGAGCCCCGCGTCAGGCTCTGGGCTGATGGCTCGGAGCCTGGAGCCTGTTTCCGATTCTGTGTCTCCCTCTCTCTCTGCCCCTGCCCCGTTCATGCTTTGTCTCTCTCTGTCCCAAAAATAAAAAAAAAAAAAATAAAAAAAAAAAATAATAATAATAATAAAAAAATAAAAGAAAACTTTTTTTAAAAGTTAAAAAGTTTTTTTTTTAAATTAAAACTTTTTTTAAAGTTTTTTTTTTAATGTTTGTTTATTTTTGAAGGAGAGAGAGCATGAGCGGGGGAGGGGCAGAGAGAGAGGGAGACACAGAACCTGAAGCAGGCTCCAGGCTCTGGGCCGTCAGCGCAGAGCCCGACGTGGGGCTCGAACCCACAAGCCGTGAGATCATGACCTGAGCCGAAGTCGGACGCCCAACCCACTGAGCCACCCGGAAGCCCCTAAGTTATTTTAAATGTACTTGGGAAATGTGTTTTTTAAAGGAGGCCAAAGGAAAAAAGTTTATTCATTTTATAACGAATGCATCAGGCACCAAACTGGGCACTGAGATTGCAAAAAGAATATTCAGATCTTTTGAAAAGTGCAAAATCTATTGAGAAAGACAGAAGTACAAAAGATACAATCAGGTGGGAACGAAGAGTTTCCTGGGAAGGCTAAAGAGTATTTCCAGGAAGAACTGATACGTAAGCTGGAGCAGTTTCACTGCTTTCCAAAAGAAGTGCAGGCTGGGGTAGCGTTGTAGGCTGTGGGGATATTTACAAAAGGATGGATGGAACCTTCCCGTGTGTGGAGGATGAAAGGGACAAAAGACCAGTGGAAAGTAAGATCCAGACTGGAAATAACCTTCGATGAACTGATGATCAAGCTGGATGCTTTTCTGAATACAAAAAGCTGTAGCCACTGCAAGAAAGTTTTTAAGGAGAGGAGTTACTTGGAAAAAAGTTGGGAGTTTTGAAAGATAACTCCGGGAGCAATGTCGAAGATAAGAGTAATGCGGGAAAGAACAAAACAGACAAGAAAATCTTTATGTGAGAGAATTCTTTCTGATGAAATTAATTATGCCTGTTTTCTGGAGTTCAAGTTTTCATACGGGGCCTTTCAAAAAAAAGTTGCAGTCAGAGCCCTAATTCACAATTTAGTTCACAGTTCTCAGAGAGACCTGTCACGGGCCCACCATGTGTCCAACAGCTGCTCAGCCAGGCGGCTGCTTACCTGTGACAGACAGGCTCGTGACCGCAGCGCTGCTTAGTGGGAGGACCGGGTTGACAGTGAGGGTCGTGGCCGCACTGCTAGTCACAAGGCTTGGCGTGGTTGCCACCTAGAGGCCAGAAGTGAAAATATGCAAAAGCAGTTAAAAAAAATCAAAACTTTAAATCCACATCAAAGATGTATTTTGCCTATAAAAATGTTCAAATTTCAGATACAACATAATTAAAAAGGCCTAAGAGGAAATAATTTTATAATCATTTTTTGATCTTAGAATTGAGGAAACAGACCAACGTACGAAGGTGGCTATTAGAAGATGGTTTTTCACTGATACTAGAAATGGCTCTGCCCAGGGTTTTAAAAGAAATAATAAAAAAAATTCCTTAATCCCAATAATGTGGAGTCAGATATACTACAGGCAAGGAAGGAATACTATGCTATTTATCAACTTAATCTACACAGGAAAACTATTCAACGGGATCAGGGAATCAGGGGTTCTTAGATTTCTTTTTCTTTTCTGACCCTGTGGGGACGAGACTGTCTTGTTTTTGTTTCTTAATGAAATGAAAGCATGGAAAGAAGGTGAAGCAAAAATTTTAAAAACTGACAGTTTCTTTTTGAAAGAACAAAGTATTTCCACAGTTTTGTAAGAAATACTGTCTTCCTTTTAGTACAAATAAACCCCAAACACAAAATCGTCACCTACATAAAACAGAACTGTATCTAGTGCCTGAGAAGCTGTCATAACCGCGGTCTTAAGAACTTCATGACGAAAGCCCTGCTAATCAACAATCACAACCTTCACTTCACAGGTCCGTGGGCACTCTTAATGGTGAAGTTAGTTTAAAAAGCATCCCCGGATAGAATGACATTCAAATGAAATAAGACACATTAACAAGGAGAGCTCAGAAATGCAAACTCCACAATCTTTCCAGCTCTGGAATTTCTGGTTGGAAGTGTGGACTCACATTTGCGGTCGTCCTTAAGCTCAAGGGAGTTGCAGGAGTAGGGAACGCCCCCTCAGCCTAGAATACTGTTCTAGAGCAATCGGCGGAAGTTACTCAATGAGCTTATCAGTGAAAGGCCTACAGGTCTGAGGGTGAAGACAGGAGACGGTTGTTTTAATACAAGTTCAGAGCTAATCATTATCTCGGAATCTGCTGTCACTTAGTCATGTAACTTTAATAATACGGGCTTTAAAACCCAATGTGAGTAAGAAGCAACTAAAGATTTTTTTTTTTTTTTTAACGTAACTGGAGTCAGCAGCAAATTTGCTCCCACAGTTGCAGAGTAACCACACTAGAGAAGAGAATAATGGAGCCACCATGAAATAGGAAAGAATTAAAATTGTTCACTTTAAAAAAGAAAGATCAGGAAGTTCTTGGCTTAACGACGACACGAGACTGAATGACCTTGGCGACATTTCAAATACAAGTTTATACATACTTAGCATGAATACATATACACAATAAATTACTATTATGAAAGAAACTGATTTCATAGATCATTTGTAAAATTATATAAATCAGTCCCTGAGCTTGCGTCCTCTATTTTTTATCCTTACCAGTGAGGTTGGACTGGGGAAAATTGCTTTGATAGGTGAGCTGCTGGTCCCACCACTGCTCGGTGGGTTGATTCTTTTTTCTTTCTGGCGGCGGTTACAAAACCAAACACGAATCACCTCTTTTTCCATACTGAGCTGATCAGCAATCATGGTGATCTCTTCCGAGGTAGGCTTTTGATTCTAAAGGAGAAAAAACCCATCTTTTGGAATAAGGAATAACTTTTTTAAACTGCTGACATAAATAAACAAATGGAGAGGGACAAATGAGAGGATGAAGTTGGGACATATATAAAACCATACTGGCCATACTTTTAACAAAGAACTTTTATAGATAAACATTCTAATCAACATCAACGTATAGTTGTTAAACTTAATTGTATTAAATAAGAATAAGTTGTATTCTTTTTTTAATGTTTATTTTTGAGACAGAGACAGAGAGTGAACAGGGGAGGGGCAGAGAGAGAGGGAGACACAGAATCCGAAGCAGGCTCCGGGCTCTGAGCTGTCAGCACAGAGCCTGACGCGGGGCTTGAACTCACGAACCGTGAGATCATGACCTAAGCCAAAGTCAGACGCTGAACCCAGCGTTCTGGGATTGAGACACCCAGGCGCCCCGAATAAGTTGTATTCTTGAATGTTTATTTTTTCATCTTCAGGGTTATTAATCTTGAATAAAATTCATAATCCATACAACTTTATACGTTAGTAGGAATTTAAGAGGTTGTCAGTGCTCCATGCACATGATTTCACTAGGACCACACGAGGTAGGCAATAAGCCTGCAGGGCAGGAAAGGCAGGTATTTCAGAGACAGGGACTTTAGCACAAGAAATCAAGTGACTTGACACAGTGAAGTCACAGTTATTGATATAGTTAATAAAAGCGGTAGAGTGGAGAGACTCCTGATTCAATGTTCCTTCCACTGTGCTCAAGCCTTTTCTAAATTAGAGAAGTTATAATTTTTTGGAAGCTCTGTGACATTGCCTGGTACAGTAACAAACAAACAAAAAAAACAAACAAAGACAAAAGAGGCTAAATACCTGTTAGAACTAACTTTACTTTCCTTTTTTAAAGCTTATTTATTTTGAGAGAGAGAGAAAGCGCAAGTCGCGGAGGGGCAGAGAGAGAGAGGGAGAGAGAATGGCAAGCAGGCTCCACACTGTCAGCGCAGAGCCCAATGTGGGGCTTGAACCCACAAGCCGTGAAATCATGACCCGAGCCCAAGTTGGACGCTTAACGGACTGAGCCACCCAGGCGCCCAGAACTAACTTTATTTAACCCCTGACATCCACGGCCTTTGGTGGCCTAGTCCCAAAAGACTATTCTAGGCACACAGACAATGGAATTTAGTCAAATCGCACTATTTGTGCTTTGCCAAATCTGGGAGGTTTTTCCTCCCTGGATGCCTTTGCTGGTGCACTTCCTCTGCTTAAAGTGCTTTCCTCCCACGTCTCCCCCGCCTGTGCAGCTCCTGCGTATCCCACGGCAGCTGTGGTCTCTTCTGTCACACTGGTGCTCACGCAGATACGCGCCTGGACTCTCCTGAGCCCTGAAGGCCTCTGGTTCTGCTTCCAATGTTCAGTAACTTCCTTTGTCTTATGTTCTCCACTATGTTATAAGCATCTGTAAGGACCGAGGCTGACAAGTCCATCTTACACCATCTACAGCACCTAATATTAATATTATACCGACAATCACATGTACATGAAAAGTTAAAACTTTACTAACTTCCAAGAAACTCTTCTCTAAGGCCACACGGATGTTGGTCTCTATGCTGGTGCGTTTCTTCCTCCTACGGTTCAAGCCCTCCATTCCCAGCCCTGGAGAATTCAGGGCACTTGGGCTGGAGAGACCTGAATCAGATGAGAGGTTCTCTGCAAGAAAGAAGAAAACACAGAAATCAAGTTAGCTGAGCATGACTCATGCATATGATACATATATTAACAGTAACAACAAAACGGACCAAAATATGTTAAGCTAAAAGCCAGCATAGAAGGGTTTTCATAACCCATATTAAAACATCATTCACTACCACAGATCTTTCTAAATTCTTTGAAGTTTAAACAAGGTTCTGTCATTTAATAGTTTGATGACCCTGGTCACATCACAGGTATCTCTGCGTTTCTTTACACCCTATGTAAAACGAAAGGTTCTCACCTGTGGAACTCAGTAAGATTACAGATGCTGAGGCCTCACCCACAGCCATGGATCAGACTGTTGGAAGGGTGGGAATTACAGGTTTGTCTTTTCCAAAGACCTGACTTTTGTTCACATTTACGATGACAACCAAAGCCTAGGAGATCTCTGTGGTTCCTTATAGCTCTCAGAGTCTCTGATTCTGTGACTCAAAATCCAAATTTTCCGTAAGGAAACTCAGTATAAAACAAGTTAAAACTAGCTCAGCTAGTTTTAAAAGCTCAGCTTTTTATGTAGGAAGTAT
Organism: Neofelis nebulosa; assembly: GCF_028018385.1. Lineage (NCBI taxonomy): Eukaryota > Metazoa > Chordata > Mammalia > Carnivora > Felidae > Neofelis > Neofelis nebulosa. The sequence goes on along the minus strand of NC_080796.1, from coordinate 16,751,460 downwards.
TTTTAAAAAAATATAATTTATTGTCATTTTTTAAAAATATAATTTATTGTCAAATTGGTTAACATACAGTGTGTATAGTGTGCTCTTGGCTTGGGGACGTAGATTCCCGTGATTCATCGCTTACATACAACACCCAGTGTTCATCCCAACAAGTGCCCTCCTCAATGCCCCTCACCCATTTTCCCCTCTCCCTCCCCCCCCACCCCCCATCAACCTTCAGTTTGTTCTCTGTATTTAAGAGTCTCTTATGGTTTCCCTCCCTCCCTCCCTCTCTGTGTGTGACTCTTTTTTTTTTTCCCTTTTCCCTTCCCCCATGGTCTTCTGTTAAGTTTCTCAAGTTCCACATGAGTGAAAACATGATGGATCTGTCTTTCTCTTATTTCACTTAGGATAATACCCTCCAGTTCCATCCACGTTGCTGCAAAATGGCAGGATTTCATTCTTTCTCATTGTCAAGTAGTATTCCATGGTGTCTATAAACCATATGTGGTCATTTTTAGTAAAAAAGCAGAAATCTGATCAGTAACGAGTTTATGATAATTCATCAAGGAAGAGCCAATAGATTTGTTTTTCAAGTGTATGTAAACACCTAGGACTTCTCATCCTCTTCCTTCAACTATCCCTAACCTGGCTCAAATACAAGAAATATTCTAAGGCTAAAAATTACTACTGATTGTGTCCATTGTAATTACTAGGTTTAAACGAATTCGTTCTCTGATTTACGGAGTCATAATTTATATTGATCCTCCCAAGGTTAGTGAGCTTCAATGTTCTGCGGTACCAATAATGCACTAGAACACATAAGCCCAGGTGTAAACAACTCCCCTGTAAAATTCGTACACTTACTCACCTGCATCATTGAGCCACTTCTCCAAAAGTGGCTTTAGCTTGCACATGTTCTTAAAGCTGAGGTTCAAGGCTTCAAAGCGAGAGATGGTGGTTTGGCTGAAGTCATTTCCATACAGCTTACCCATAGCGAGCCCAACATCGCCCTGCAGGGTAACACAGAGCAGGAGGGGGAGAGGGAGAGAGATTTGTCTCACTAACGTCCCAAGTCTTCACTCTAGGCTGCTGCCCCAGTAAGTGATCTAGACAAAGACTCAATAATCATTCCATTTCCAGGGTCCCACAAAAGCATCCACCTTTAAGCTGAGCACAGTATTCAAGGAAGCCTGTCAGGCCTTGATTGGGACAAAATTCGTAACTCCCATTTTCTCTCATTTTGAGTCTCTTCTTGTTACTTCACGTAATAATCAAGATTATCAAATATTTCCAAGTCTCAAAAGATAGTGATCTAACAAGCCCCTTAATGGATACAACTAAAATGATTTAAATAATCTTTAAAACCGGTTACCTGTTACCACTTACGGGGTTAACGGATGTAACTGTCTAGATAACTTCCGGTCTTTCTGAACTAACCAAAGTTCCTATAAATCATTTTAAATTTGAGAAATAATGCCTCATTCCCCATCCCCCTCAGCGCCCCCCCCCCCCAACCCCAGGCCCATAAAGTATTTCTGGAAGCAGTGGAAAAATCTATTTTCCACCCTTAGTTTGGATTTCAAAGTTGGTTACAAAAACAGGTATCCTAAAAGACTACTTTTGTAACCATTATAGACAGAGAAATTCACAGTAGAGAGGTTTGACCCATTTAGTTAAACCTTCATGGGCCCTGGAAACTTGGTAACCTTATAGCAATAGAACAATGATCCCCTGAATATATTACAAAAGATGACTTTCTTTATAAGCCTATAACCTTTGAAATGTATACAATACTTTTCTTCCAGCTGAATCTCTCTTGTTAAGGCTGGAAAGGGCCATATCTTAATGGTTATTTCATATACAGGTGATAGAAACTCATGGAGTTTAAGTGATTCACGCTCTCATTTCAATTAGTTTAGCGGCAGGCCAGAAAGGCAACATTTCTAGCTCTAAGCACTACACGGCCAATGCCACTATGAAACACTTAGCTCCCGACCAGTGTGGCGACACTTATTTTGAATTGGGATTATCCCAGTCCTTTGATTCCCCCCTTATCCCCACCAATCCATCTTCTGGATACTACACTGCCTATTAGCACCTACATTAGGTGGTAGTTAAGGAAAGGAAAAAACCTTTTTTGTGTTGTTTTTTTAAACTCCCAGTTTCTTACTGGTGCACAACTTCTGACAAGAAGTTTAACAGAGGAAAAATATTCAAACTATACGATAAAATACAATAAGGTACAGAGATTATCTGAACTTCAACTGATGGGGCTATTTAGATTTAATTAAAATCAAGTAAACTAAAAACTCGATTCCTCCGCACCACTGGCTGCCTTTCAAGGACTCAACGGCCACACGTGGGTAGTGGCTATCGTACTGCACAGAACATTCCCATCATCACAGAAAGTTTTGTTTTTTTTTTTTTTTTTTTTTAAACGTTTTTTATTTATTTTTTTGGGACAGAGAGAGACAGAGCATGAACGGGGGAGGGGCAGAGAGAGGGAGACACAGAATCGGAAACAGGCTCCAGGCTCCGAGCCATCAGCCCAGAGCCTGACGCGGGGCTCGAACTCATGGACCGCAAGATCGTGACCTGGCTGAAGTCGGACGCTTAACCGACTGCGCCACCCAGGCGCCCCTCATCACAGAAAGTTTTATTGACAACTCTGAGTATACTATCTCCGAGTAGATCAGAAATGGACTGCTCATTGACTTCCTTCCAATTATAGTAAAACTGAAAGAACCAGGATAGAGCGAGCGGGGCGTAAATGCTATCTATTATATTTATATACAAGTGTATCTGTAGATACAGGCGTTCAGCATCGATCTCTCTACATATGTATTAAATCTTCATTCAATCAACAAATATTCACTAAGTGCCTACTGTATTTCAGGCCCTAAACATACTTTGTTTCTCACATATATTCATGTTCTGGGCCACTCCGTTTGTTTAGATGACAGCTTTCTAGAAAGCTGGGTGGGGCCAACTACACCTTGCAATTCTTTGAGTAGAAGATCTGTTGTCGTGGTCAGATGAAAATAAATGTCTTCTGACACCGTATCTACATAATTTGCTAAGAATTTCTCAAAAACCTCTATGATATCTTTCTATGAAAAGTAACAGAATTAGTAAGTAGACAAAAATAACCCATCAAAAATCACATCATTATAAAAATAAACAATGCCCTAAATGGTAGCTGTGCCTAAATAAAGCTACGCCATCAGCTCACTACAACTGTGACAAATCCACTTGAGATTTAGAATACAATTTTGTTTCATGTTTAAATTATTTAAATGAATAAAAAGCAAACAGGTCTCTCAGTTAATATACTAATTCTCATTAATTTGATAGATGCTCAGTTCAGTGCTCTCGTAATTACCACGTTGGGTTCCTCCTCACAATTGTAAACGTTTTAAGCAGCTGCCTCATACGTTATCTGAACTAAGTTGTATCTCTTTGATACTTTTTAAAAGAGCAAAAGGAAAAAAAGGAACAAAGATCGGGATTAGGAAATAACGAATGTGCTACACGCAACAGAAGTGTGATACTATGGTATGCCTCCCAAGTATACAGCGACATCTACAGCAATCCTTTAACCGATTAAGTAATTAGAAAATTACTGTTTAAAACCTCTAATAACACGTCTATTTACTCAGAGAATAGGGAGTTTTTGTTTAAACCAGCAAGTTGAAGGGAAGTTCCCCTGTGTGTACATATAAACAAACTGGATACAAAGCAACCTTTGAAGAACTACAACTGGAGTGTGTGACTTTGTTAAAAACAAAGGTTGATTTTCCCATCCTCCACCAGATATATATGCTTTAATCCACGCAGTTAAATTTTGCGAAATGCTGCCACTGGCAAGTCAAGGTCATTCTGAAAAATAAGTAACAATTATACCAAATAGTAGGATAAAACCATAAAGCACCAGACCATAAGGAAGCTCCTTTATCTAACTAAAAGAGAAAGAGCAGGAGACGCAACACTGGCAATATGTTGGGTCAAATGCCACAGAAGGGCAAACCGCTAGGTGGGTCAAAGGTAAAGATTTTTAAAAGCCTTAATATCCTTGGCGTATCACCGAGGCAACAATCTCCCAGGGAACCTAAGAGTATGCTGTGCTAATAGCCTAAAAGCTGCAGCACTGCTAAACAGGCCAACCTCATACTTGTTCAAGCTTAACCTACCTCTACTGATCTAGTTGTATCCTCAGCTTTCTTCTGGAAAAAACAGGCCAGATGGTTTAAGCGCTCCAAAAGCATTAAAACCTTTCTGAAGCGTAATGTGTTTCTTCACAACTGAAACCCCTCACAAAGATAACTGCATTTTTTCTAAAACTACACCTATTTAAAAAAATCATTTCATGTTTCTAATACACAATTAATTTCTTTGAGCAAAAACAAGTTACCAAAGTAATATAAGGAATAAAAGTCTGTTCTTAAAAACACACAGAAAACAAACAGGGATAGATCCCTGGGTTTTGACCTACCACTGCTGCGCGTAACTTTACTTTCAACTTAGTGTTTAAGTCGTGACTTAACCTTCAAACAGTAATTATATTCTAAGAAAACATCAGGTTTCCCCTGATTGCATAAAAACACTCAACCCGATCTATACTTCAGTAACTTTTTTTCATCTAAGGATCTTCTATCATTTTATATCATTGTTACCCGTTTAATTCTTTTCCCACTTTAAAACTATTCTTTGTGACAGATTAATCAGAGAGTAAGTCAGTGGTAGTGCTTGGAACAAAAACGCTATATACCCAGATGCCTGTTTGAACCATTAAACTTATTCCACATTAAAAGCTGTCCGCTAGGGGACATTAAAAGAAATTAATTTGGATTTTGATTCATTTGGACTTTTCAGACTTACCAGATTCCTATTTGTTTAATTAGTGTCAATTTGGGCTGTGTGTGTGTGTGTGTGTGTGTGTGTGTGTGTGTGTGTGTGTCTCTCTCTCTCTCTCTCTCTCTCTCTCTTTTTGGTCTCCTTCTCTCTCTCTCCCAAAAATCTGTTTTTAAACAAGTCTTTCAAACGCTTCCCCTTTCAGCTACTATAAGAGCCCCTGCAATCTTTATTCTCTCACTCTTGCAGACAGAGCCCTAAGGCCTAGAACCAGATGTTCTACAAATAACAAAACCCTCACTACAGTTACAGCAGCCCCAAACATCCTTTAAGCTCTCACCGTTTATCGGTATCATCCGAATTATGATTTCAGAGGCCTGTGTTCTGAGAGAAATCGTACAGGTTTTAATCTAACATTAAATCATACGTTCATAACTGAATATATGATAACAGTCTAAATTTATGAGGGCAGGAAGTGGCTAAGAAAAAGCCGCAGTCTAAAACCCCAAAACAGGGCCAGGGAATATACTGTTCCTCCGAAGCTTCCCTGGACACGTAAAGCGCATACCTGGACCTAGTCGGGGAGGGAGATCTAGGTTAAGGGTGGGTTCGTCCTACCTGAGTGAATCCGAGTTTGATTCGTCTTTGTTTGAAGGTCTTGGCAAACTGCTCAAGCTCCTCAAGGTCACTGGGCTCCTCCAAGCTGGGAGTATCAATTCGCTTTGGTGTTGACTGGCTCTGTGGAAGTGTCTGAATCGGGGTTGCCGCTATTGTGCGCGTTGGGGTTGCTGGCTGTGACAAGGAACAGAAGGAGAAGAACCAGCACACAAAAATGATACCTCGGTTTGTAACTGGAATGCGTCACAAGGGAACAACTTAAGGAAACGGCTCTGTTCACGAAGAACCATGAGGACCACGTGACACCGTGGGAGGTACGACATAACGTCCCGTGAGAAGGGCAGCGCGTGAGATTGTGCCTGCCAGAATTCCAGTTAAGGTTTCCGTGGAGGTCCATGGAAACAAATACACAAAAATGAAACCCATGATATGTGGGCTTTCAAATGTTCTGAATGCATGTATCTGATGCATATTCAGAGTATACATAATAAATCAGATTTTAAAGACTCTATTTCATAAATATGCCACTTAAACCACGAGTCTCAAAACAGCAGGGACCGTATCTATCTTGTTTACCACTATCGTTATCTCCAACTTGTGACACGGTATGATAAAAATAATAAGAATAAAACAATTTTAAGGGGGAAAAGTAAATCATCTACAGTTTAAATAACTTAATAGCTTTGTTTTGTTTTCTTTTGTCATTTCCGTTGACCTGAATTTCTTTCCTTTTTTTTAATCCTATTTTTAATTTGTTGCACAAAGTTTATTGCATCTGTAAATGTTTCTCTTACAAATCGTAAACAATTTTCAAATCTTCAATTACAAGGCACGCATCTCACAGATCAGAGTAACCTTTATGATATGATCAAGACATTGGAAGGGACCATAAGGCACAAAATCAAAGCAGCAAACTTTGTTTATACTCAGGTATGAATGACATATAAAAAAAAGGCTGTATATATTTAATGTGTACATCTTGATGAATTTGAAGATAAGCATACCTCCATGAATATGTACTGTCACCACCCACAATGCCCTAAACTTATCCATTACCTACCTCCCTCCCTCGGATCTACATTCTCAACTTTAACTGTAATTATAGTATATATAATTTTATACTCCGTTTCATAATTATTTTCAAAGGCTGACTGAGGCAATATTATAATTTATTTAACAATTTCTTTGTTAACAGATGCTTCTTCATTTATGTTTTCACTAACACAGTTAACGCCAGAATGAAAAATTTTGTGCACAGGATTCTTTTCCCCACCCTTGTAATAGGTTGAGATAAATTCAGAAGTCATTTTCTGTAACTGGATAAAGGGTACACCACAAACAACTCTATAGCTTTTGATACACACCATAATGTTGGTTCTCACTACATGATGCTAGTTTCCTCCACATGGTTTGTGTTGGCAGTTTTTAAAAATGTTTTGCTAATTGAAGGAGTGCATGGTACTTCACTATCACCTTTATTTGAATTTCTCTTATTACTCAAAGTAAAAGTTTCCCATGTGTCATTTATTATCTGTATTTCTTTTATCGATTGGATTTATATATGCATAACCCATGTGTATTAATGATCTCCTTGTCCTCATCCTCAAAGAGCTCATCAATTGTTAGAGATTAAGCCTCTGTCTGTTGTATTAGTACGAATAATTTTTCCAATCTGCTTTTTTCCTTTTATTTTTCAGGGTACATACGCTTTAAATTGTCATTTGGGTGAACTTTTTTTTCCTCCTTTCTAGTATCTTCTCTTGCTTCAAATCTAAGAGAGCTTTCACTTATTTCAAACTCAAAAATTCCTTTTAATGGTCTGCTTGCTTCCTCTATATGTTTTAAAATATTTATTTAAATCTATCTACAATTTATTTGGGGACACGAAAGAATGATCTCTTTTCCTTTTAAAGAAAATACTCCATTTCCTTCTTACACAAACACAAGGCTACTCTGTTTTACTCACACGCCCCGAGGAGAGCCTGCCCTTGTGAGTCCTCATTAGCAGAAGGGACTACCCTGGCTGCAGCGTAATTGCTCTGTTGACCCTTCCTATGAACAGTGGCCACATGAGAGATTACAGGCCAGGGTTACAAACGAGGTCTCCGGCTAGGAGTTTTCTTGTAATTTAAATGCGTCAAATACCTCCGACTCTGACCTGGTTAGTAATAAGCTCTTTCCAACGGAACCAACCGGGCCAGAAAACTACACAATAGGCATCGCACAGGCCTACAACCAGAGTAAGCTAGTCTCTATCATCCTGCTTCAATGAAGACAGCCAAGTTCACCTCTGTTATGTGTTGTTGACACTGAGCAATTTTCAACCTGACCAGTCTGGAGGAGGAGTCCAAACCAGCACCAACCACGTGAGAATCCTCTGCAGCTACACGCTTCGCAGTGAGACTGGCTGACAGGTAGACGTGAGCCTCAACTACCAGACTGTTTGTTATTTCATCTCCAGGCTTGAAGGAGCCCCGTTCTCAAATAGTAAAGGACTAAAAATGGCTTGGGTACCTTTAGGTGGGGTGGTTACAGAGAAGTTACCCCAACTCCAGAAACCTCAGGTTGGACTGGGCCAGATCTAGAAACGGCAGAGTAGAAGTCAGTGAGCAGGAGTCAGGATGGCGCTACACCAGCCCTGCCACTGTGTGCGGCGCACGAAGGCCAGGGAGGAACTGCTGGAACAGGCTTTTGCAAGACTCCAACCTGATTTTTTGTATGCGGCATATTCACAATTAAATGCACAATTTAAAAGTATGCGGTTTGATGTTCTGACAACCGTAGGTAGTCACGTGACTGCCACCACGTTTAAGATACAGAACATTTCTATCCCCCACAGAAGTTCCTTTATGCTCTTTGCCCTCCGTTCCCCATCCCTAGCCCCCAACCCCCCGGCAAGCACTGATACAATTTCTGTCCCTATGGTTTTGTCTGTTCTAAAATGCCATACACACTGAATCATACAGTATGCAGTCTTTTGTGCTTGGCTTCTTTCACTTAACATAATGCTTCCAAACTTCATACGTGTTGGTAAATGTTTCAGAAGTATATTCCTTTCTACTGCTGAATAGCATTCCATCATATGGATATGCCAAAAGTTATGTTACCTATTCATTAGTCGATGGACATTTAGGTTATTTCCAGTTTGGTGTGATGATGGGTAAAACTGCTTTGAACATTTATATATAGGTCTTTGTGTGGACATTCATTTCTAGAAGTAGAATTGCTAGGTCATAAGGTATCCTGTATAAGAAACTGCCAAACTGTTTTCCAAAGTGTTTGCAACCCCATCAATAATATATCAAAGAGCCCAGTTGCTTTACACTTGGTACTATCACAGTCTTTTTGATTTTGCCCATTCTAGTGGGTATGTAGTGATATTTCATTTGCGTTTCCCTGATGACCAATGATTTTCAGCATCTTTTTATATGGTTACTGGGCATTCACATATCTTCTTTGGTGAAGTATTTTCAAATGTTTTGCACATCCCCCCTTTTTAAAAAGTCAGGCTTATTACTGAGTTTGTGAATTAGTTATAAATTCTAAAGACACAAGTCTTTTATCAGATATAAATCTGAAGGATATTTTCTTCCAGTTTGTGGCTTTTCTTTTATGCTTTTAACAAAAAGATTTTAATTTTATAAAATTAGTCAATTTTTTTCTTTTATGAATAGTGTTTTTGTGTCCTATTTAAGAAACCATTATCTTACCCAAGGACACACAGACTTTTTTCCTAAGTTTTCTTCTGGAAGGTTAGGTCTTATTACCCTTTTCAAATTAATCATTATAAATTGTTTGCTTGTTTGTTTTTGCCTACACATAACCAAAGACTTTCCTTTTCTCACTCAAATCTTTGGCACCTTTGTGGAAAATCCTTTGGCCATAGATGTGTGGGTCTACTGAATCTTCTATTTCATTTCTGTTCATATGCTGTTATCATGCTGTCTTCATTACTGTGGCTTTATATTAATTTTGACATGAGGCAGTCTTTCAACTTTCTTATTTTTCAAAGTTATTTGATTTTTCTACGTCCTCTACAATTCCATATAAATGTTAGAAACATGATGCAAATTTCTATTTAAAAAAGGCTGCTGGGTACTGATCGGAATTGTGTTGAACATATAGATCAATTTGGAAACGAATTCACGTTTTAACAACCGAAGTCCTCTGATTCATGAACACATTATAGCCCTCTATTTATTTAGGTCTTGATTAATTTCACTACTGAAAATTACATAGAAGTCTTGCAAATGTTTTGTGAAATTTATCTGTAAGCAGGGTAAATATTTTTCCTCTTAAGTTCAACTTCCAAATGATCATTGTTAACACCGACTTTGTATCCTACATACTTGCCAAACTCGCTTATTAATTCCAGCAGTTTTTTGTAGATCCCTTAGGATTTTAACAGAGACAATGATGTCCTCTGCCAATTAAAATGTTTTACATATTCCTTCCTAATCTACACGTCCTTTATTTCTTTTTCTTGTCTTACTGCACTGCTAAGACCTCCAGTAAAATGCTGAATAGAAGTGGTAACAGTTGGGGCACCTGGGTGACTCGAGTGGTTAAGCATTCAACTCTTAATTTCAGCTCAGGCTGTGATCTTACAGTTTGTGAAATCAAGTCAGAGCCTGCTTGGGATTCTCTCTCTCCCCCTCTCTCTCTGCTTCTCCCGTGCTCATGCATACATGCTCTCTAAATAAATAAATGTATGTATGTATGTATGTTTAAAAAAAAAAAAGTGGTAACAGTGGACATCCTTGCCTTATTCCTGATCTTGGTGGTATGATGTAGGGGTTTTTTTTGTAGATGCCTTTTACAAGGTTGGAAACCTATTCCTAGTCTGCAAGAGCTTTGTTTTTGTCAGTTCTTTTTTATCATAAACAGATGCGGAGTTTTGTCAAATCTGGACATATGTTAGTGAGAACTTGCAAGAGTGTAGACAAAGCGAATCAGAGCTTAAGAGTGATTCAGGATCAGCCAGTTCAATTACCTAATTTACACATGAAGAAATGAAATGACGTGCTCAAAGTCACAGCTGGTGACTTTTCACTTCTTAGTGAAAGAGGTCTAAAGCTTACATCTCAAGATGTCTAGACCTATACTTCATGAGAGAGCTAAACTCTGGTAGAAATGAGCTAAAGCAACATCTCAAAGTTGAAAGAAAACACGGGGATCGGAACTTCTTTGCAGTTTCTTCAAAAGGGCAGAGGACCGTGATGTGTTTTAACTGAAGCAGTGGGTTTCTGGTGCCAGTGGTAAGCTCTCCTGCCAACTACAGACAGGGGAGGAGTGGAGGGGAGGATGGTCGACGAGCCAGAACTCAGTCCTCATTTGCCACTAACACGGTTAGTTTGTATAAATACAGAAGAAAACAGGAACTCCTTGCACATTTTCAAAGACTACATCAATCTGATAGTATTGCTTTCTCAAGCTGGTACGTCTCGCTTTGAATTTTTGCTCAGTGTGAAAACTATTTGGATTATTTTTATTAGGGTACTGTGGGGATCTGTTGCGTTTTTAATTGAACCAAGTCCAAGAGTCCCTCAAAACATCAGGGTAAGAGAAAGTAATCCTCAGTGGGAGAAAACCGACCTGGGAGGTGAGGGTGATGCTTGGCTGCGACTGTAGGAGGTTGGCTTGGCTTTGCTGAGGTAGTTGCGTTAAGAGATTTTGCGCTTGCAGGAGACCTGGAAAACACAAATGTCCTGTCAGATACACTGAGGATTCCTCTGAACATATGGCAAAATAAAGAATAAGAAAGTGAAGTGAAAATTTCCAACTGATCTTTTCATAGTCTTAGCAGTCTTAAAATTCTTAATGTCTTACTTTCCTAAAATTCAATCTTGTTAACTACAACGCGGGCAGTAAGATATGGGACATAAAACTGAAAACGATATAGGGGCACCTGGGTGGCTCAGGTGGCTGAGTGGCTGTCTCCTGATTTCAGCTCAGGTCATGATCTCACGGTTCGTGGGATTGAGCCTCGCTTTGGGGTCTGCGCTGACAGCGCGGAGCTTGGGATTCTTTCTCTCTCTCTCTCTCTCTCTCTCTAAATAAATAAATAAATAAATGAACGTAAAAAAAAAAACCCAAAAACTAAAACTGATATATGTCTTTGATAACCTGTCTGATGATCTCTCTGATTGGCCAATCCTTTATTTTAGTAAGGAATGGATGAAAATGAAGAAGTATTCTAAATGGAAGCAAGCCTGAAACTCTAAAAAGAGCTCACCTTCTTGTTTTTTTAAATGTTTTTATTTACTTTTGAGAGAGAGAGAGAGAGAGAGAGAGAGAGACAGACAGAGCATGAGTCGGGGAGGGGCAGAGAGAGGGAGACACAGAATCTGAAGCAGGCTCCAGGCTCTGAGCTGTCAGCACAGAGCCCGACATGGAGCTCGAACTCATGAACCGCAAGATCACGACCCGAGCTGAGGTCAGATGCTTAATCGACTTTGCCACCCAGGTGTCCCAAAAGAGCTCACCTTCTTAACCCAGCATCCATTAGAAACTGCCAGTATATATTGGACCAGAGAATTGTCTGATTCATGACAGGAGCAAGCTATCTGTTAAGTGGAACAGGTATTTACGCGAAGAGATTTTGGAATGAATGATCAAGAAGAAAAAGGCTAAAGGACAAAAATAATGAGGAAATGGTAGCAATGCACTAACGTTTGCTGGGGTGAAGCCTTGATACCCTGAATCTCTCTACTCTAACCTCCACTAATCTTACAAACAAGAATTGAACTTATCTGATACAGAAATTTACCACTAAGAGGCCTTAAATGTGTTTTTTGTAACTCAAAAGTTTGCAATTTCTAATATAACACTCTCTCCTTCTCAAACTTTAAAAGAGAACAAAAGATTGTTAGAAGCATATGCTTTTAATGCTCAGTCCACATTTTTTAAATACATTCCCGAGAAAAACTATCAAAATACTAGAAGTAATTTATGTTGGAAAGATTTCACTTAGATTTTTGACCAAACTCTTGGTTCACCATGAGAGATTGAACAGATGAAAGGCGGTAAAGGACGGTCTTCAATACGTGGCATGCATGCATGACCAAAAATAGGTTTTTTTTTCCCTTAGCTAAAAAAAAACCCAAAATAAAAAAACCCCATTTTTTTTGTTAATGTTTGTTTATTTTTGAGAGAGAGAGACAGAGCATGAGCTAGGGAGGGGCAGAGAGGGGGACACAGAATCCGAAGCAGGCTCCAGGCTCCGAGCTGTCAGCACAGAGCCCCATGCGGGGCTCGAACCCACAGACCACGAGATCATGACCTGAGCCACCCACGCATCCCTCTTTCTTCTTCTTCTTCTTCTTCTTCTTCTTTTTTTCTTAAATTGATTTTTGAGAGAGAGAGGCAGAGAGACAGGGGGACAGAGAATCCCAAGCAGGGTCCGCACTGGCAGCAGAGAGCCCGACGCGGGGCTCGAACCCACACACCGCGAGATTGTGACCTGAGCCGAAGTCAGACGCTTCACCGACAGAGCCGCCAGGCGCCCCTAAAACATGTATTTTTCTTAACACGGATACTGAGTCTACAGTCAGATTTCATAGAAACATTAAAATGACAGCAGTCGGTGCGCGTGGCGCAGAAGCGGACGGCCTGGTGCGCTGCTTACCCTGCTGGCCCTGGGGCGTCTGTGAGATGATAAACTGCGCTGGCTGCAAGCTGGTGGTCGGATGGACCAACACAAACTGCTGCAGGTTGAGATTCTGCTGCTGAAGCTGCTGCAGTTGCTGCAGATCCTAGAGAATCAGAACGAAAACACGGATTGGGGATCCTGAAACGAAAACTCGCCGGATCATAAGGTTCCCAGGAGATGAGCTGTGTCGTCCACATAAAGAAGAGTCGCTATTCTACATTCTTCCGTCCTTTTCAAACAGGGCGCGCTCCGGGTGTGGTCACAGAGCGTGTGAAGAAACCCGGAGCCGCGGTAAGGACTTGCTACTTCTGCCCGGATCCACCGCGTCACGACTTGTGTCAAAGGGAGTTTTCGATAGCTACTTCAAATTCCCTCCGAACAAACGGTTACGGTTGAGTGATTTTAGCCTGGAAGGATCAATATGGGTTTTCAAAGTCAAGTGAGCAGAGAGTACGTTGGGGTTTTAAGTATTCAACTCATCTTTCCCTTACATAAAAATGGAGAGTGCTGTGTCTGAAACCGCATCGATAAATTAAAGTATCTATAACGATTCGTTACATTTGGCGCCAGTCTAGGGGCGCCTGGGTGGCTCAGTCGGTCAGTCGTCCGACTTTGGCTCAGGTCACGACCTTGCAGTTTATGAGTTTGAGCCCCGAGTCGAGATCTATGCTGACAACTCAGAACCTGGAGCCCGCCTCAGATTCTGTGTCTCCCCCTCTCTCTGCCCCTCCCTCCCCTGCTCGCACTCTCTCTCGCTCTCAAAAACAAAACAAAACAAAACAAAAAAACCAAAAAACCCCACCTTAATTTGGTACCAGTCTAACTCGACTGAGAAATAAGTGTAAAAATACCTAAAAATAGTGATCCATATAAAAACCTAATCCAGAACATATCAAACTTGATTACACCGGTCTAGTGTTTTATAATTTTCAACGTGCCTTCATACACATTATCTTAGTAGAAGAATGTCAACATAGGGTCTCAAAGCTCATACATTAAAAACATATTTGGTGGGGAAGAAAGTGGCCACAATTAAGACATTATCTTGAAAAAGCTTGTGCATGATAGTCATAAAGATTAGTCTGATACCTATTCTTTGCTTTGTATAGTTCCCTGGCTCTTTTAAATGTCCCAGTCAAGCTCTAGCTACAATGCAAGTCTACTTCTGAGTCTTCTCTGGGGGGATAAAGATAATTGTCTAGCGCTAGACTCATAAGAACTCTTCACAGAACTCACTGATACCAATACTCGGACTTTTTCCCTCTCCTGGGGACGAAGGACTTCATTTACCTTTCTTCCCAGGCAGCACCGTCTATGCCTCTCAAGTAACTTTTTATTATCTCTGGATACTCTGCCCTGAAGTGTGAACACTGGAGCCAAACCGCCTCCGAATACAGCTCTGCACAGAGTTAATCGCTCCGTAGCAGGGAGAGGACGGGCCGTCTCTCTCACACACGAGTGGCAATATTCACTGCAGAGCACATGAAAGAACCCATGCCTGCCATAATTAGCTAATTAAAATAAATACAGTAATCCCCTGCTTCAGAAATATGCCAACTAATTATTCGAGAATTGTCACTTAATGTAAACAGTTACTCAAATAATCAGTTATGTGTTTATAATATCAATTCAAATAAGCAAACAAACGTATTACTTCTAATTCAGCGGTAAGGAAGGCGACCGCGTCCTTCAGGGCTCTCGCGCTCCTCGGGCCTTTTGAGGAGCCACGCCGACGATCAGAAAGTGGATTCTGTGCTGAAGAGGGCCCGCCGCTTGATTCCTCACTTCCCGCCCCTGCCCAAAGGGAGACTCACCTGGGAGATCTGGATGGGCTGCGACAGGGGGATCTGCGTCATGGGCGTGGCGGCGGAGGCTGAGATGGTGGCCCCGGCAGCGCTGTGCTGTTGGCTGGCGGAGTGCTGTTGGACCGCGGCGGCCAGCAGCTGTGCCTGCGCCTGCGCCTGCTGTAGCAGTAACTGTTGCTGGGCCGGCGTCAAGGTAAGCTAAACAAAATGGGAACAGACGTTCGGGACGGTCTGCGGGAGAAGGGCCCCTAACGCAAGCCGACTGCTTTGCGGTAGGGAACTCCAGGGCTGTGAGACCTTAGCCACCCGCCTCCACACGGTCAGCTCGAAGCTGAAACGCTGATCAGCGATCGAGCTGCCATCACTGGCGGAACATTTAAATTAGAATGGTGGTCCTCACTCTGGACTTAAACAATCATTCAAACGTGTCCAGGGCTCGAGGGTTCAGGCAAAAAAAGTAATTAACTAGTAAGCAAGAAAAGAAAAAGAATCCACGCTGACAGGATACGAAAAGAAATTTACACCCAACAGAACAGCAAGTGATTAGTCAGATGAATGAGGAACAAGGATGCTGGATCTGACCGCGGAAAGAACTGATAAGGCCCAGCTGCTTCCCATTAGCATGAATCTCTGCCATATTCCATCATTTCCATTGTGTCCTAAGATATGACTAAAGAATATGAGCTCCATTTGTTTCTTGTCCAAGTCTCCCTACAGCCCCTCCCCAACACAGTCCTTTCTGTTATTTGAAAGCACTGGGTCTCTACAACTTTATATCCCCTTTCCAACACATTATCTCCGTGAAACAGGTGGTGACAGTGGGGACAGCGGCTCTCTTTACATGCAAATGAATCCTAAAGCCCAGGTTTAATAGAAGCTCCAGCCACATGAACCTGGAATCCCAAGGGTCTCTTACTATTATAGACACTAATCACCTGAAACAGACCCAAACAGTAAAACGGGAAATGTATTTAGAGCAGATTAAAACTTGCTTTCATAATGCAACTTAGTTCAGACACAAAGTAATAAGTGTGTTCAGCCTTCCTTTCGGTGGCATGTTCTGATCAGACAAGAAGGAAGCCTGGAATATATACTTTATTTTTTTAAGCTTTTATGTATGTATGTATGTATGTATGTACGTATGTATGTATGTATGTATTGTATTTAGTTTATTTTTGTAATCTCTAAACCCATCATGGGGCTCCAACTCACAATCCCGAGATCAAGAGTTGCATACTCTAGCGACTGAGCCAGCAAGGCATCCCACCCTGATATCTATTAAGCGCGTGTACATTCACTTAGTGGCACAACCCTCCTTCTAAAAGGGTCCAATACAATTTGTACATCAGAGACATAAGAATCAAAATGAAACCATTCAAAAACTTAACAGCTGTCAAGATACATATGTTTACAAATATTTTACGTAATAAACATATTAATCTCCATTGAGGAGATATTTAAGACCGTTTTGCAACTTCTAAAACATACTTAACTAAAAGAAAGGAAGTAAAAAATTGTGTGAGTTGATGTGATGTGAATTGAGTAACTACTCTTCCTTACCAGTCTCCTAGCCTTTCTACCCGCAAAATAACTTAACAGACAAACGTTCAGCACTGGAAAAATACTTCTGGTGTCTTAGAGCACAGACGGCTGAAAAGTTAAAAGTTTAATGTATTCACAAAGGCCGATCTATTACCAATAAAAATAAAAGACATTTATTGACTTACATGCCAAGCACTGTTCTTTTTTTTACAAACACTGTTATTCTTTATCTATATAACAATATTGTGAGCACCTCACATAGACAACATCTCCATTTAACCGAAGGAAAACTGAGGCACAGGGAGATGAAGCAATGAGTTCACACAGTAAACTGTAGAGCCAGGATACGAGACCAGAGGTTTCATTTTAGAACATGACACAGTAATTTAAAGAAAATATTTTTCTTGTGTAGGTACTAACCCACTCTTTGACTTCTACTCTGCAGCGATATCGTAACTCTAAACTGATGACTATCATCTCATCAATATAATGATCTCAATCAGAGGACGACTCCACTGCATGATGAAGCAACAGGTGACACGTGGGTTTAAAAAAGTCTCTAGTTTATCGAGAGCATCTGCAAAAGTAAGAAAAGATACCCCGAACACTTATGACAAAGATAATTCCTTTTAGGAGCTGCCTACGGCGTAGCAAACTCTTTGAAGAAAACAGCGCCAGGCATAACCACGTCACTTGTGTGCTACAGCAAACGGTTCTAATCAGATATTGGCCCGTGGCAGTTCTGACACAAAGAAAGTTTATTATAATTCTCTCAGTGAAAACTTACCCCAGTTATCTGTCCTCCAGCCAGCATCAGCTGGGTCTGGGGGATGGCTGCCTGCACTGAAGGCTGCTGGGAAGGCTGGCTTGGCTGCTGTGAATCCCCCGATTCTTCATTAGATTTAGACTGGGAGGGAAGGGGGGATAAGAGATTTCAAGTAACTGATTAAAGAATACTACTTAGAACTCCATATTTTAAGACTTGTTTACAACATGGATTTATCTAGTCATGAGTTTTCTGGTTTCATTCTTTTCCTTTCTTATTAATCTTTGTATTTTCCTAATTTTAATATAGGACATTTTTAGACTTTTTCTCACTTAAAAAAAATCACATTTCTTATTTGTCGTTTCCTAACTATAAAAGAAAGAAATGGTCAAATACAGAACACATGAAAGTAGAAAAATAAAATATAAAAATTACCCACAATACAAGTTGCTGGTATAGACTTCTTGTTCCAATGCCAGCAAAGTTGCACTTAACAAGTTTTAAGAAAAAAAAAAATTGGTCCTCCACAAATCAACAGAATTTTTCAGAAGCCCAGATCTCAACTTCAGAAATAAGGACTAAGGGAAAGCACATTCTCAACCCATCTCTACATCAGACCCTCCACCCCTGCATCCTGAGATGTATTCGGTGGTCAGCCTGAAACCCCCTCATGTATCATCTCGGAGCTGACAACTTGACCCACAGAACTTTGGATCTAATATCTAAAATAACTGCAAATTTAGCATCTCTCATCAAGTAACACACAAGTTTGGAGGGGAAACGCTACAGTCAAGAGGGAAAGAGAACACACTCCTAAAAGGGACACTAAGAGGAAATTTTATGGTAATTAAAACTGGCTATGCGAGCATTAAAATTCTGCATAGATTTGCATATTTCCTACCACCTGTTTTGGGGACTACAGCAAGGCTAATTAACATAAAGGCTCTGATTAATTCTGCCAGTCATTGGGAGATAATTACAGTGCAGGACTGTAAACACGCCGCACTGGAGATACAGCCTGTTTGCCAACATCTCTCCAAGGGATGAAAGTTTACCATGGCAACCAAGGCAATTTTCTGCCTCCTCTCCCTCAGAAAGGAAGGTCACATTATCTCCTTTTCTTTTCTCTTCTTGCTTCCATGTGTTACCAGGTCCATATTCCATTGGGTTCCCGGGACGCTCAACCCAAGGTCTTTAGTCATTAGCAACACTGAAATCAATCTTTTAGAATATGGCTTTCCCCTCTTGACTGTCAGCTACCTAAACACTGTAACGAAAGGAAGCAGCAGATTGACTGAATTATGGAGTAACGCATAATAACTGAACTTTGTTTTACCACATGATTTGTGCATCAGCAAAGTAGCCAGACTTAACCTTTGTTTTTAAAATCTTGATCCGACGCAGCCCGTCAATAACTACACCAGGCTTAGTTACGAACCTTAGAAGCACAGCACTTTAGAGCAGAGAGGGACCCTGGCAAGCTTCTAAACTTCCCCACTTAAACAAATGTAAAAAAAAGGAACCCCAGGATGTTCAGTGACTCGCCAAAGGTCATACAGCTAGTTGGTGGCAGAGCTAGAATGCACACTAAAAACCTCTGTACCTCAGCCCGGTGCTCTTTCCTCTACACTGTAAAACCACAAAAAGGCATCTGGAAACAAAAAAGGGATTTACAAATGATTTGGCTTTGTGTTTAGGTATGTGTTATCACTGTAAAACTCAGAAACAGCTTCCTACACTCACGTATGCTCCCCCAGATAAAAATTAAATAAACTTACACATCCAACTCTGCAAGTAGACTTCTCTTGTTCATCTTTTGTCATTCACAGTAGTATAACATAAACTGGATTTTTATGAATGTGTTGTCAATGATTATCAGTATTTGGATCTTAAAGACATTAGGTAATAAAAAAAGGTAATACTCCTAAGTGTTTCCTATTATAAAATTATTGCATGCTCATTACAAAAAAGTCAGAAAAAATATGGGAAAAATAGTAAAACTGATCCATAATCCCGAAACCCAGCTTACCTGTACATTTAAAGACTGAGCAGCAGCCTGTAAACTTGTTCCAGCGAGCTGGACCTAAAAAAGTAGTGACGTAAAGTTCTAGTACGATACTACTGACATCCATCATTCGAAGTTGACATCAGCAAGTATTTCAAGAATCTCTACTAAGTGCACGTCACTGAGTTAGAACTAAGAACACAAAGAGGTCTATCTTACAGAGGTAAAACTTTATGGACAAGCTCACGGTTCCTCCACCTCCTACCAGAAGATGCTGTTACCAGTTCTTTTCTGAACATGTTTTCCCACACTAAGCGTCATCAGGTGTGCCACTCTTGTATTAGACACTCCTTATCCTGTTTATAATCATTGGACACTTAGATTCTAAAAGCTTAACTCAGGGGCGCCTGGGTGGCTCAGTCGGTTGAGCGTCCGACTTCAGCTCAGGTCACGATTTCGCGGTCCGTGAGTTCGAGCCCCGAGTAGGGCTCTGGGCCGATGGCTTGGAGCCTGGAGCCTGCTTCCGATTCTGTGTCTCCCTCTCTCTCTGCCCCTCCCCCATTCATGCTCTGTCTCTCTCTGTCTCAAAAATAAATAAACGTTAAAAAAAATTAAAAAAAAAAAAGCTTAAGTCATCCATTATATAAAGAACACATGAGAACAATCTACTTGCATACATTATTTTTACCATTATAAACAATCAGAATTACCTACTCATTCTAATTTCAAAATTTTCAAGTATATACCAGAGTAAAAACCTTACATATACATATGTGTGCGTGTGTATATACACACACACACACAACACCTATACAATCAAGTCCTTAGAACATTTATAGTCATAACTCAAAACTGCTGGCTGAAATAAAGACTCTGTCCTATATATAATCCATACATGAAAGTCTGTCACAACATTTCATGCATTCAGAAAGTTAAAAAACCATGGTTATATCAGAATAAGGGACATTGTTTGGCAGCCACGTTAATACCTGATTCTGGCAAGTGTCATCAATGGATGCTCTAATGGGTGAGAGGTGGGGAATAACATGATATTTACATATTCTCAACCATCTCTCCACTGATACTTATTAATTACAAAAGGAAAAGTCACCACTAAGGACACACGTGCCTTCTGGTATAATCCACCAAGAACACAATACTACTTATGTTGTACTCCTCCCCAAACCCTAACCGAGCAACACTATAGAATGACTAGTTTGTACTCTTCAAAAATGTCAATGTCCTGAAAATAAAGAAAGACTATGTATGGGGAAAAAGAATATAAGTTAGAGTAGAATAAATGAAGTGTAAATTAGAATGGCAGCAGTCAGCACAAAAAGTAGGAAACATGAGAGACAGTGCTACTACATAGGATCCTGGCAACTGACTGGATATAGATAAAGAAAGAAGTCATGAATTATTCCAGGGTTCAAATCTGAGAGATGGAAAAAATGGTAGTGTCACTGACAGGAAGACAATGAGTTCCACTTTCGATATATCCTATAACTTCAAGGTTTCCTGAAGTTAAGTGTTAGTATGGAGCTCATATAGAGTTCAGAGCTAAAATGAATGGACTGCTGCCCTTTGTTTATAATTTTTAAAAAATGTTTATTTATTTTACAGAAGGAGAGAAACAGAGTATGAGTGGGGGAGGGGCAGACAGAGAGGGAGAGACACGGAATCCGAAGCAGGCTCCAGGCTCTGAGCTGTCAGCACAGAGCCCGACACGGGGCTCGAACTCACGAACCATGAGATCACGACCTGAGCCGAAGTTGGATGCTTAAATGACTGAGCCACCCGGGCGCCCCTAAAATTCCTTGATTTAAAGTCCTTTGGTATGGGGCATATTGAAGGTTCAAGGATTCTGAGCTGGAGGCCTTGTAGCTGATGCGGGAGTTGTGCTCATCTCGGAATTTGGATCCAATGGAGAAAAGACTGCATATCATCTATGTACCTTCAGGGATTTTTTTAAATACATTTGGACCATCACAAATTTATGCCAGATGGACACTTAATATAAGCCACATAAACTATCAAAAATGCTATCCCTCTAAGAAACCAGAAAACTTGTTGGAGGCTACAATATGTTTTTAGGGGGAAAAAAAAAAATCAACATGAAAATAACATTTTTGTTCTTCTACAATATATTCTTAAATTATTTTAGATGCTAAATCATCTTAATATTTTATCCAGAAGTTTCATGTAGAAGTTTCTCTACTTTCAGAAACACAAAGCTATGCACCTGACCAAAGTCTGTCAACTAGGGCCTCCCTCTAGTAGAAGATGCTAATGGCTGCCTGCACACTGTCCCTTTGAATTTGGAGAATAAACAGGCTTTAGAGGACCTTTCTAAAACTTCACCTGTTTCCATCACAGGAGCTTCTTTTATATAAAGCGTAGGTAGCCTAAAAACATATTTTATGAGCTCAAAGACATATGAAGATACATTTTATGAAGACATATTCTGAACTGAGAGCCTTACTCAGCAGGTCTCGGGCAATGGTGACTACATCCTTTTGGATGACTTTGTAATTTACTACCTTCAGTGAGCCATCACAGACCCACAGTGACAAAAACAGTAACCCCGTTGTTATATACATTCCATTCATAACAAAGAATTCCTTTTTTTCACACAGCTGCGGGGTCAATAGCTATATAGTCAATTAAGCTACAGGATTCCAGCCGAACCATTCAGAAGGACACAATTAGGTGCGATTAGCACAGGCTTTAATCAATGTAAAAAGTCCCACACACTGAAGTAACTTCCCCAGGTCCTCGCATTTCATGCCTCCATTTTTTTACCCTCCCTGATGGTTGAGCAGAGCATCCTACCTGATGGAGATGTCCCAGAAAAGCCTGGGCCTGGGCCGTTGAGATTGCTCCCCCAACAGGCACGGGCTGCTTCTGAAAGTCCAGACCATTGGTTTGTGTGCCTGGAAAGCAAGCACGATAATGTAACTATTAAAAACAAACTCAACTGAAATAAAGCACTAGCCTTCAGTCACCAGCACTGATCAGCCATCAATTTTGTAGAAGCACTTTCCTAAGGACCTCCAAGGACGAGAGGGATTTAAAAGAAAAAGGACATACAGTAAAATGATTTCTCTACTAAAGGGAGGGCGGCGGGACAAATAAATGAACACCAAGCTTAAGAAACAGAAACTAAAATATAAAAAATGAATCCCAGCCATAAAGGCAGTGTTAGAGAATTTGGAAGTGAATGCAGTGTTTGGGGTCAGAATAAGCACGGCACTTATAAGGAAGATATTATTGTCACTGTCACTGTTGGGAAGAATGGTAGAAGACAGACTTCTAAAGAGGGACTGAAGTGCTCTTCTGGTCCCCAATTCTCCATATTTGGCATGGACAGAAGAAACTCACTGGTGACTTTGCAAGATGATTTATTCTTAACTTATGCTTTTACTACATGACAATCTCATGGTGAAAACAACCATCTGCAGAACATTTTTAATGATTTCTTCATTTCCAAAGTATAAACTGCTGCATATATCTAATTAGCAAGACCTCTGCTGTAACTATAATCTTCTAAATGTCATCCTGTGCTTTTTAACCACTGATGCTGCAATCAGATGTTAGAAGAGGACGGACTAATTTATGGAAAGACATATCACTCTAATACTCAAATATTTTTTTAAGGATATAATACATGGTTTTCAAACTACAATATCCAGGTACTATTTAGAAATCACCAGAATTCTTTGTACTCAACAAAATATAACAGACTCCGGGAACCTGCAAGAATCACCGAGGCACATGAATGTGGTCTTGACTTGCCAGTTCCTACCACTCAAACAACCCATCTGCCCGTCCTCACTCCTGTGTGTGCACACATGGAGCACACCTGTTGACACCTGTTGGGACAGTACGAGGCAGAACATTAAAGTAGTATTCCTAAACGGCCACTAACTTCTGCCTTTATATACTCTCATTTCTAGCACACGAATCACTTTCAGAAGAATAATGAGGTAGATCACAGGACTCAAAAGACCTATTTAAGGTTTCCGTGAGATAATTATAAAAGGAGTGTCCATATATTTCCACCTGCTTAAACCCTCATAGTGTATCGTTCTCTTATGGTTTTTTCCTAAAGTTTCCCATAAATAGTAAATTAAAGAACTACCTAGACATAAACATTTAATCAAGTTAAAAGGGTACATACTTGTGTCAAGTAGTGAGAAACTAGTGTGAAATAAAACTTAAAAGTAATTAATTAGGGTCACCTTCATGAGCCACGTACAGAAGTTTCATTATTTTAAAGTTGCACATTTTGTCATTAGCCACTGGTCTCCATCTCCATGCAGAAAATCATTAATGCTCAATATATATTACATAAATGCGTAAGACTGAAAGAAGATGAGATTTTGAAAAACGGAGACAAGCGGTTAATTAACACGTCACCAATACAGGAAGTCTTCCAGAGCCAAATATTTCACCTCTCATGGAGATCCTAAAAATTCCATACACTGGTTCCACTTGCAAGTTGCCACGAAAACGAGAAGCTTGTGAATCACAAAGCACTCTAACACACGATTGACTGATTTCTATCCTTGGTACAGAGCCTGCCACAGTGGCCTATAGGTAATACTATTTAGGTGCCCTGTCTCTACCTCTTGGGGGGGATGCATAAAGGCATGGTATCTAAAGCCAGCAAAGTGAAAGGACATTCTCAGACAATTCAATTAAACAGAGATAAATTCAATTCAGATAAACAGAGATTTAAGATGCAAAAGCAGGTATTTTTTTAAGTAAAACTCTGAGGCTCCCCTCTAAGGTAAGGGATGGAAGAAAGGAGGGATCACGGGGAAATCATTCTTGTAAAACATAAAGACCTAACCTGGGCTAAAAGGAAAGAAAGAACACACACACACAGACACACACACACACACACACACACAGACACACACACACACACACACACATCAGACTTGAGTATGAACATAAAGACCTAACCTGGGCTAAAAGGAAAGAAGAAAGAACACACACACACACACACACACACACACACACACATCAGACTTGAGTATGAACATAAAGACCTAACCTGGGCTAAAAGGAAAGAAGAAAGAACACACACACACACACACACACACACACACACACAGACACACACACACAGACACACACACACACACACACACACACACACCAGACTTGAGTATGAACATAAAGACCTAACCTGGGCTAAAAGGAAAGAAGAAAGAACACACACACACACACACACACACACACACACACACACACACATCAGACTTGAGTATGAACATAAAGACCTAACCTGGGCTAAAAGGAAAGAAGAAAGAACACACACACACACACACACACACACACAGACACACACACACATCAGACTTGAGTATGAACATAAAGACCTAACCTGGGCTAAAAGGAAAGAAGAAAGAACACACACACACACACACACACACACACACACCCACCAGACTTGAGTATGAACATAAAGACCTAACCTGGGCTAAAAGGAAAGAAGAAAGAACACACACACACACACACACACACACACAGACACACACACACACATCAGACTTGAGTATGAACATAAAGACCTAACCTGGGCTAAAAGGAAAGAAGAAAGAACACACACACACACACACACACACACACACACACACACACACACATCAGACTTGAGTACGAACATAAAGACCTAACCTGGGCTAAAAGGAAAGAAGAAAGAACACACACACACACACATCAGACTTGAGTATGAACATAAAGACCTAACCTGGGCTAAAAGGAAAGAAGAAAGAACACACACACACACACACACACACACACACACACACACACATCAGACTTGAGTATGAACATAAAGACCTAACCTGGGCTAAAAGGAAAGAAGAAAGAACACACACACGGACACACACACACAGACACACACAGACACACACACACACACACACACACACACACACACACACACACATTAGACTTGAGTATGAAGACGGCAGTACAGGGAGACAGGATGTTGGGAGTCAAACCAAATGTGTGCCAGAGAAAACAGGAACATAAATAAGGAACTGGGGGTATTAACAGCTTGGGAGAGAAGGTGAATTATGTAAGAAGATTAACACAAGATATACAGAGTTTGAGAAACCCCCAAACAACGTAAGAAAAGTGACCCAGAAGGCATTTAGAAATGACAGAGGCCAGAGATAAAGACGCTATAAAGTTGCCACCGAGCAGTGTTACTGAGGTGAACCTTGGAGATCCTGAATCCAACCTCCTTATTTTACTGGAACAAACAGATTAAGGAATCTTAAGTGAATTATTCAAAATGTCACAGCTAGTTAGTGGAAGAGCCCAGACAAGGACAGGGTCCCCTGGTTATATCATTCACAGGGAAGCGATAGGTGAAATCTGAAGAGTAAAAGTGTCAACCAACTAAGAGTGGATATAGAGCAAAGAAGCCTGAAGAGGGCACCTACATTAGGGAATGTAAAGACAAAGATTAAGCAGTTAGAATACAGAAAAAAAATCCCTTAGGACTAGGGTGCCTCAGGAGGCTTGTAGCCAAAGCAAGCTACAAGGACAGGGTAGTTTACTGCTGTCAAATGGTACAGAAAAAGATCAAATACTAAGAAATTAAACCAAAGATAATAGATAAAAGGGAATAAAGGAAAGACCAACAATAATCAAAGAGGGAAAAAACCCCACATAATAGAAACACCAACTTGGTTCTTTCAAAAGAACCGTATAGATTATAAACTGGTATGATGGAATAAAAAAATAAAAGAGAAGGAGCAAATGATTTAAGGATGACAGAAAGAAGGACACAATAAAAAAATGCCGCAGTTACTATAAAAGAGGATTATCGTGAACCAATAAAATTCATGCCAACGAAAGTAAAACTTAAAAATGGATTACTCTCTAGAAAATATAACTTACCAAGACTGACTCAAGAAGAAACAGAAAATCTAAAGGGTCCTGTAGTATTTGAATAAATTTAATTTGTCAGGAAAAATCTTCCCAAAAGGAAAAATGAAAACAATTTCACTCTGCTTGCTTCCAGAAATCCAAAGGAAAAATAATTCCAGTATTTCACAACTTTTTCAGAGTAGGGGGAAAAAGTAAACAATTCCTAACTCACTTTATGAGGCCAGCAGAATCTCAATACCAAAACCTGACAAAGAGGAGTATAAAAAGGAAAAAAAAAATACATGCCTGTTTTACTCACAAACATGTAAAAAAGTATCCTAAATAGTACTAGCAAAAATAATCTAATAAGGTAAAATATGAAGACTACAATGGACTGGGGGTGCCTGGATGGCTCAGTCAGCAGAGCATGAGACTCTTGATCTCAGGGTCACGAGTTCAAGCCCCACATTGTATGTGGAGCCTGCTTAAAATAAAGATTAAATTTTAAAAACACTACAGTGGATTTATTCCAGGAATGCAGGGTTCGTTTGGGGTTAAAAAAATAAAAAAGTGTGGGGTGCTTGGTCAGTTAAGCATCTGACTCTTGATTTCAGCTCAGGTCATGATCTCACGCTTCGTGAGTTTGAGCCCCACGTCGGGCTCTGTGCTGACAGCTCGGAGCCTAGAGCCTGCTTCAGATTTCTGTGTCTCCCTCTCTCTCTGCCCCTCACCCACTCACACTCTGTTTCTCTCTCTCTCTCTCTCTCTCTCTCTCTCAAAAATAGACATTAAAAAAAAATTAAAAAGAAGTTTAAAAATAAATAAATGAATAAAATAAACACTTTTTAAAAATCAATTAATGGGATTCACCACATTCATTAAAAGGGGAAAACATAATCATCTCAAAGAATAAAGAAAAGCCTTTTCAATTTTCAATTAGAAATTTTCTAACTGAATTAGAAAAATTCAACATCCACTTATGATAAAAATTCTACGCATAAGAATAGAAAGAAACTTCCTTAACCCTTATAAAGAGTAAAAAGCACTCCCTTTAAGATTAAGAACAAGATAAGTGTGCCAGCTACTGGAAGGCTCAGCCAACAAAACAAGGCAAGAAAAGAAAATACAGAAGTTGGAAAAAAGAAATAAAACTGTCTTTTCAGATGATTTGATAATGTAAATAGAGTATCCTAAGGAATCTAATGATCTATTTCTAGAATAAGAGAGTTTAATAAGGCTACAGCACACAAAATCTATTTTAAAACTGCTTTCATACACCAAAAGAAAACATTTCTTACTAACTTTAACACTTCCAAAAATATACAATTCTGGGAATAAATCTATCAAATGATAGCAAGTCCTAATCAGTAGAAAACTGTAAAACTTTATTTAAAAATTATAAAGAGGGCATAAATAAATGCTCATTTACTAGAAGCCTCAACACAGTAAAGATATTAGTCCATTCCAAACTGATCTATGGAATCAAAGCAATTTCATATGAAAATCTCAACAACTTTTTTTTTTTTTTATGTTTACTTATTTTTTAGAGAGAGTGAGTGGGGGTGGGGGGTAGCAGAGAGAGAGAGGGAGACAGAGAATCCCAAGCAAGCTCCACACTGTCACTACAAAGCCTGATGTGAGGCTAAAACTCATGAACCATTGAGATCATGACCTGAGCTGAAATCAAGAGTTGGATGCCTAACCGACTGAGCCACCCAGGTGCCCCTCAACAAGTTATTTTCTTTCTCTTTTTCCTTCATTCTCCTTCTCGGGGTTGGGGTGTGTGTGTGTGTGATTGACAGACTGATCCTAAAATTAATTAATTAACTGATTAATTGTAAAGTTTATTTTTTTTAGTCATCGCTACACCCAACGTGGGGCTTGAACTCACAACCTGGAGATTAAGAATCCCATGCTCTTCTGACTGAGCCATCCAGATGCTCCATGATTCTAAAATTTAAGTAGAAGGGCAAAGGGTCAAGATGCTTTAAAAAAAAAAAAAAAAGTGGAAGGACCTGTATTCTTTGAGACATTACGAGTTATCGCAGAATGACAATAATTAGAACAGTGCAGCACTTGTGCAGGACGAGCAGGCCAGAGCAGAATCTGGAAACAGAGCCACACGTATCTTTAGACACTTGATACATGACAGGGAGTGCTGCTCGTCATGGAGTAAAGGACGGAGTTTTCAATAGAAGGGTAACTGGGTATCCATTTGGGAAAAAAAATGAAATTAGATCAATTCACACCATACAAAAGAGATAAAGAAGAAAAAAAGCAAGCAAGAAAAAAAAGATATTTTCAGAAGGATTAAAGGCTTAAATGTGAAGTACAAAACTAGTACCTTTTCAGAAGACGAACTAAGAGTATATCGTCATAACCTAGAGAAAAGGAAGGATTTGTTTATCGAGACTCCAAAAATGAAGACATACGTTTACTTCAAAACTGAAAGCTCTGTTCATCAAAGGACTACATAAAGAAAATGACAAGGGAAAAAATACACGTAATACATACAAACAAAGGATTAGTATTCAGAACAAAGAACTCGTATGAATCAATTAAAAAAGTCAACCCAATAGAAAAAAATGGGCAAAAAACAAATGAATAGGAATTTCACAAAAGAAGAAACATAAATGGTGCACAAATACTAGAAAAGGTGTTCAGCTTCCTTGGAAACTAGGTAAATGCAAATTAAAATCCAAATACAATACTACTTTACACCCACGAAATTGGCTAAAATTACAAAGGTGGTTAATGTCAAGTTTTGTGAGATAAATTCTTATTCTCTGTTGGTAGCAATATAAACCAGTACAAATGCTTTGGAAAACTGGCGGCAAACCATAAGAGACTCTGAACAAACTGCGGGTTGCTGGAGGGGAGACAGGCTAAATGGGTGATGGGCATTATGGAGGGCACTGTTGGGATGAGCACTGGGTGCTCTGCTGGGTTCTACTCCTGAAACCAATTCTACACTGTATGTTAACTGACGTGAATTTAAATAAATGAATTTTAAAAAAAAGGAAAAAACACTTCTGGCAGTACTGAGTAACACTGGAATAAGTTCAGCAATTACACTACTAAGGAAACTCTGGTGACTTTCATGCATATGCATCAAGAGATAAGTACAAAATTATCTTATGGCAGTATGTCTGGAATAGCAAAAGCCTAAAAACAACCCAAATGTCCATCACTAATAAAACGGATAGAAAACTTGTGATGTACTCATATAATGGGATATTATATCCAGTGAAAATGAATTATAGACATATGTACTAACTTGGATGAATCTCCAAAACATAATGTTGAACAAAAGAAACCAGTCAGAACATAGTATGATTCGATTTATGTAGTGGGGACAGGTGAATCTAAGTATTATTTGAGAAAGTAAATACACAGATGCAAAAAATGTGGAAAGAAAAGCAATGTGACCAATAATGCTGAATTCAGGATGATTGTTCCCTCTGTGACAGAAGAAGCGACTGTGACCAGGGTGGACCTACACTGGTCCCCTGGGACATGGCAACAGTCTGATTCATGGCCAGAGTGGTAGACACAGGAGTGTTTATACATACATGTTCACATACAGGATTCTAAGAGTATTACGTTCACATGAAAACAGGAAAACACCCACAGTGACAAAATAGTTGCAGTACAATTTCAGAGACACATCCAGATGGCAAGGAGCAAAGGAAAAATCAGGTGGTAATGAAGCCAAAGTGGTGAGCAGGGGTCCTTCCTTTAGTAAGTCTGGCAGTGGTGGGAGAGAGAGAGGACAGTAGTTGCAAGGGGTGTAGACTGGGGTGGAGGGTGAAGTCTGTGGGCTGATAAACCCACACACACCTCGAGATTTTGAGGGAAGGTTCTATGGGAAGGGATACACTGAAGATACAAGAACAAGAGGAGGTGAAGAGATGAGGCAAGAACTTGAAGGAAATGAGAAGACACAGAATTAAGAGTGAAAAGTGGAGGATCATAATAATGGAAATGAATTTCTTAAAAGCGAACGAAAAGGAGAAGACGGACCTAGAAACATGTAACGCAGAGGGAGGTGGTGGGGCTCAAATCAGACAGCTACACTTTTCTCAGTAGTCCAAAGGTAGGCATTTTCAGAAAATAAAAACAGGAAAACAGAAAAAAGGTAGAAAGGTTCTAGATAAGAGAAGAGGTTTGGGAATGTAAGGGATGCGGCAGGGAATCCATCAGAGGTGAGTCCAAGGCCAGCACAGGTTCCAGTGAAGGCCCAGCTGAATGCACATGGAGTTCAAGAAACGGGGAGTCCTCATCTCCCCGGAAGTTCGTTTCTCTCTTCATAACCAGCACTCAAGGATCACATACAAAAACGAAGGCTTCCTTGCTTCAGGAAGAGTTCATGCTACCCAGCTTCACAAAGGTTTCTGACTCTCAAAGCCCTTTAAGAGGGCGCAGCTCAAATGCTACCTTTTCAGGGTTCCCAGCTCTCTAACCCAAAAGCAAAAATCTGTACCTTCTATATACTACTGCAACATATTTGGTACTTCTCCAGCATTTTTTGGGGGTGGAGAAGGGAGAAAACTGAGCTATGGCACACACAACAATGTGGATGAATCTCAAACATACGATGCTAAGCGAAAGAAGCCAGACTCAATAGCTACCTTGTATGATTCCATTTATGTGGCATTTGGGAAAAGACAACACTGAAAGGGACCATCAAAAGGAATCAATCAACCGCCTTAGTTTACACATGAGAAAAACAGAAAAATACGCAGAACTATTCCCACTGAAATAACTGAGCTGGATAGTAACTGAGGCCAAGACTGAAATTCGGAATCCCTTGACTCTCTTCTCATTGTTCCTTCTACTAGACCATCCTGTGGCCAAGGAGTCCAATTCAACACTAATTAGCAAAGAATATTAACCAAGTGGCCAACCAGTAACTGCAGTAAGGTCACGCTCATAAGGAGATAGCACATGATGAGGGTATAAGAAATTTGAGCCTTTGGGTTTTCTTTTTTTTTTTTTTTTTTTTAAGTTTATTTTGAGAGAGAGAGAGAGAGAGTGAGCGAGCGAGGGAGGGAGGGGCACAGAGAGAGGGAGAGAGAGAATCCTAAACTGGCTTTGCACAGTCAGCACAGAGCCCGAAGCGGGGCTCGAACTCACAAACCATGAGATCATGACCTGAGCCAAACGTAAGAGCCGGAGGCTTAAACAACTGAGCCACCCACGTGCTGCAAGCCTTTGGTTTCTACTTCACAGCTTGTTGCTTCAGTAATACCTATTTTAGGATAAGAGAAAATTTTTAAGTGGATCAGTCCAATTTTATAGCTTATGAAAAATATTACCACATTAAATAAAAACAACTTTTGGCCAGAAACAAAAAGGGGGGGGGGACTCAAAACAGGAAACAAATCAAAATGCCAATAGTAACTACATTAAGCTTTATTTTTCACAGTATCTATCAAGAGTATTACAACTAGTGATAACAACTTTCACTTTTCCTAAAACAGGCTTCCTTTCCATTTTTCCTTCAATGTCATCTCCAAAGTGATCTCTAAGAGGAGACTGACTTCCGTTATTTAACCTGTGCAGAGTACATCTGTTTTTTTGTAAGGGGAACGGTTCACTCATTTACCCTCTTCCCATTGTTGTGTCTCCATAAATGAACATGGAAATCTACACCCTCTGAACACTAATGTTAAAATGCATAAATGGGACAGGAAACACAACCTAGTAGGGAATAAAGAACGGTGACAGGAGGAGAAGAACGGGGGGAGGAAGGAGGAGTCAGAGAGAAAGGTGAGGTGATGCCCTCATAATAGGACCCCAGCACAGATGCCCTCTACATCTCCTCTATGCTGCACAGTGCCAGGTATTCCTCAACGTGCTTCTGGAATCTACTCTTTAGGAAGACTTTAAGGGCCCATCTAGCTATAATATTTCCCCAAAACTTAATGCCTATTCAATCTAGTTTTTCTTAAGGGCACTTAATCCTTACTTAAGAGATAACATTAATATTTTTCAAATAGATCAACCCTTTAAGGCCAGTAATTAAAACTTACAGGAATATGATATTTTTGTAATCTCTCCAGGATAGAACTATGTCTAAAGGAAACCATGATACTTTAAAAAGAAAAAAAATCTTTTTTCTAATGTCCATGGCCTCAGATTCTTTTGCTAAATGCATGGAAATAGATTTGTTACTGTGGTTCTCAGACCAAGTATCAGAATCATTCACATCACAAAACAGAATTAAATCAGAGGAAAGAAGTGGGTTACAGAGAACTGAAATTTCTGGAATGCTGGAAAATATTTAGGTATTCTCTAATTTCAAAGGAGGATCAAAAATTATTTACTGTGAGTGGAGACCTAAACCCTGAATATATAAAAGGGCAAGGTATGCTCTTTATTCTCAGATCTATTAAGATCCTCCTTGTAAGCAGAGTGTCATAGGCAGCTGCCTTCCCCCATCCCCGCAATTAAGAATGTTGGGGACAGAGGGAAGCTACATTAAATATACTATACCTGTGCTGAGGCTACTTTGCTTCCAATAACATTTAGTATCATTGGCTACTTAAATGGGGAACTTAATTTAACTTGCAGTGTACATGATCTCCTCTTACAGTCTGGTCCATCTGTGGGGCCCCTGGGTGACTCAGTTGGTTAAGCGTCTGACTCTTGATTTCGGCTCAAGTCATGGTCTCCTGGTTCATGAGTTTGAGCCCCACATGGGGTTTCGTGCTGGCAATGCAGAACCTGCTTGGGATTCTCTGTCTCTGTCTCTGTCTCTGTCTCTCTGTCCCTCCCCTGCTCATGCTCTCTCAAAAATAAATAAAACATTAAAAAAAAAAATCTGGCCCATCTGAAAACTCTATACTGCCTTCATTATTTTTAACCTATTCTAATAGTGACTACTTTGGAATATAGATACAGGGATTATTTGGCTGTTTCCAAAATCATTAACTAAGTCTTAACCAACCAGGTTGTCCACCTCTACAATTTGAAAGAAATTTCTTTCTTTTCTTTCTCTTTCTTTCTTTCTTTCTTTCTTTCTTTCTTTCTTTCTTTCTTTCTTTCTTTCTTTCTTTCTTTCTTTCTTTCTTTCTTTTTCTTTCTTTCTTTCTTTCTTTCTTTCCTTTCTCTTTCCTTCCTTCCTTCCTTCCTTCCTTCCTTCCTTCCTTCCTTCCTTCCTTCCTTCCTTCCTTCTTTCTTTCTTTTAGTGTTTATTTATTTATTTTGAGAGACAGTATGAGTGGAGGAGGGGCAGAGAAAGAGCAAAAGAGAATCCCACTGCCAGCACAGAGCGCGACACGGGGTTTGATCTTCTCAACCATGAGATCATGGCCTGAGCTGAAATCAAGAGTTGGATGCTTAACCGATTGAGCCACCCAGGCGCCCTGAAATTTTTCCTTTCAAATGAACGGTTTTACCTTTATAAGATAAACCTATCATTATGGCAATAAACACGAGAGTTAGGACTGAATCATCTCCCGTTTGCAGTGAGACTACTGTTTTTGTTAATGTGCATTTTGTTTTGCTATAATTATTTAGGCATAAACAAAAACTAAAGAGAACCAAGAATATCATGTAGAAGAAAGATCCTGCTGGAAGAATAAACGCTACATTCAACAAACATTTACTGTGCATTGGTGTGTCAAGTACTGAGGTTAGATAAAGATGAAAACAACACAGTCCTTGCTCTTAATTAGTTCTTAGGCCTATTAATTCATTCATTAAAGAAATACTCACTGAGTACACTGAGTATCTATGTGGCAGACACTGTTCTTGATGCAAGAGATAGAATAGTAAAGAAGAGAGACAGAAACCACGGTTTCATAGAGCTTACATTCCAGTGTGGGGAAGGGACAATAAAAGTGAAAAATACTGAACATCAGGTAGGAATAAATGCAGTGCAAAAATAATGAGGAAAGGACATAAGGAGTCCGGTGGGGGTGTACCAGTAACCACAGTGCTTTCAGCTTCATGCAAAGATACACACATTGTGGCAACTCCAACAACAGATAGGGTGGTCAACAACAGGGTACGTATGACCAGAACATAGAAAGGGGACTTGAAGGGAGAAGAGAACAGGCAGTGCTGGGGAAAACTTCCTGGAGGCAACATTTTGGTTGAACCTTAAAGCGGAAGAGACGAAATTAACCTGAAATGGCTATGTGATGGAGAACACCCAATCTTTCCCTACCAGAAGCAGAAGACACTGTAATACGAAAGTTTACCATCCAGGAATCCAAATGAACAATCTTAGGTATTCTGTTAGGTCCTTGGGTTACAAAGATAAACAAGTTATACACCGAAAGGACATGGGGCTCACAGTTAGGTATGGGTGACAGATAAGAAAAAGTATTATAATGTGAAAGACAAGCACCACAAAGAAGTTATCTACAGAAAAATGGTAGAAGGTACAACACCAACAAGAAGAGAGTCACCATCCTCAAACAAAGAAAGGCAGAACACAGTATTTGCTCAAATACAAAGTGCTTTGAGAGTTCTAGCGTGGCTAAGAAGAAGGGGAGATTCAGACATAAAGGTGGGCTGGGGTTACAGTGAGGCCTGAACCACCAAGGTAAGAAAAGTGAAAACCTAATGGTTCAGATGTAAACACAGTTTATATTAGCCACTGTTCATCTCATTACTATAAGACATTCTGACCACGATATCGAGGGAGATACACAAAGACGCAAATGGAAAAAAGAGAAAGGATTCCGTTTCTAATATTATTTCCTGAGGAAAAATGAGTGCAGTTTGCTACTTTAAAAGTACATTATTCGCACACGTGGGTAGCTCAGTTGGTTAAGCGTCCAACTCTTGGTCTCAGCTCAGGTCACCTCGCAGTTTTGTGGGTTCGAGCCCCACGTCGGGCCCTGCACTGACAATGCAGAACCTGCAAAGAGAACTCTCTTCTCCCTCTCTCAGCCCCTCCCTTGCTCCCTCTTTCTCTCTCTCAAAATAAATAAATAAACTTAAAAAAAAAGTACATCATTCAACCCATTAGGATACCCATAAGAGGAAAAAACACGGAAAACAAGTGTTGGCAAGAATGTGGAGAAACTGGAATCTTTGTACGCTGTGGAAACGTAAAATGGTTCAGCTGCTGTGGAAAAGAGTTTGGTGGTTCTTCAAAAAGTTAAACGCAGCATTATTATAGTGACCCATCAATTCCACTGCTAGCAATATACCCAAAAGAACTGAAAACGGGTACTCAAACAAATCTCTGTCCATGCATGTGCACAGCAGCACTACTCATAACAGCCAAAAAGTAGAAACAACCCAAAACGTCCATCAACAGATGACTGGATAAACAAACTGTGGTGTATTCAGACAGTGGAATATTACTCAGCCATAAAAGGGAGTGAATATCATACATGCTACAACATGAATGAGCCTCGAAAGCATTATGCTAAGTGAAGGAAGCCAGACACACAAAAGGTCACACAGCATAGGATTCCATTCATAGGAAATATCTAGAATAGGTAAATCTGCAGAGACAGAATACAGATGTATGGTTGCCAGGGGCGGGGGGTGGGGGGGTGGAAAGAAAATAGACAGCTGCTTCCTGAGTAAAGGTTTCCCTTTGGGGGCGATAAAACTATTCCAGAACTGGATAGAGGCAGTGGCTGCACAAACTGTGAATGTAATTAAATGCCAATGAATTGTTCACCTTAAATGGTTAATTTTATGTTATATACATTTCACCTCAATCAGACAAAAACGCAAACAAATCTGACCGTACAAATCTTGCTTCCCTTTGGGCTCAAAGGTTGCCCACAGCAACCAGTCTCACCCAGCCAATGGGCTGCTGACACTGTGCTACAGACCCAGTAATGGGGGCCAGGGGGCCTTCTATTCTAAGCTACTTCAGTTATCAGTGCTTAGAAACCTAAAGCTTCCCTTCCTGGGAATTCTGACTCCTGAATCATCCATTCTTTTTGTACCACTCCCTCCTACTGGTTCCTCTCCTTAACGTACAAATGTACTTGACCTCCTCTCCTATTCTTTCCTTCCATTTATTTAATATAGAATCACCACCATCATCGTCATGTTCAGAATAAATACTGCCAGTTACTGAGCACCTACTGAGTCATACATCTATTTGCTTTCAACGTATACATCGCTTTTACACAATGATTTATTACTATTGACAGCTAAGAAAACTGTGACACGGAAAGAAACCATTTGCCCGAAGTAACATGACTGACTGGTAAGTGAAAAGACCCAGGGACCTGATTCCAGGTGGTCTGGTTGCAGAGGCCGAGCTCCTAACCACTATGCTGTACAACCTCTCACAGTTTCTGTTCAGAGTGGCCTACATTCATCATTCCCCTTCTTCAGTCATTCACCTCTCTAGCCACAGCGATTTCTTTCTCTACCACTTACCCAAAACCATTTAACAGGCCCCCTAGTAATGACTAACCGCCAACTGCAGAGGTCACAGTTTAAGCCTCCCCCCCACCCCATCTTGACCTCTCCGCAGGACCTGACTATACCAGACACGAGCTCTCCGCACGCTGCGGTCTGCTTCACTGCTGAGCCCCACGGTTGCCCATCAGTCTACTTAAGCACCGTCCAGCAGACGTTTGTTTCTGTAACGAAGGAAATGTCACCTATATGTGCTACCCAGTATGGTAGCCTCTCACCACACGTGGCTCCCGAGCGCTAGAAGTGTGGCCGGCATGATGGAATCTGCAACTTAATTTAATCGTAACCTTGACAGTCGTACGCAGCCGTGGCCGTCCTCCCGGATGGTGCAGGGCCCCTGCATGGCTCCTCTTCCTCTGCCAGCCCGTTCAGTGCTGTGGAAGAGGTGTGTCCTTGATTCTTTTCCAGGTTCGCTCCACTCTCTTCCCAGCAGTGTGTTCCTGCTAAGTACTCCCACTCCTAGGTCAGCAGCCGGGTTTCTTTCCTAGCCCCGGCGTCAATTGTGCGCTTGTTGGCCTGCAGGCACCACGAGGCACCCCCAATGCAACACTTTCAGAACTTAACGCATCACCTCATTGTCAAGTCTACTCGCAGCTCAGGCGGTCCCTGCTCTAGAGAATGGCACTACATCTATCCCGGTCCCAGGCCAAACATAGGCACTCGAGTCCCTTCCTGCCTCTTTCACTCCCTCTCCATCTCCTCTCCTCCTCCCACATATGCTCATTAAATCTGCCCCCTTGTTTCCACTGCCACTGCTCTACGCCTGAGTTCCATACAATGGCTCTAACTGAAGGAGTAATGAGTTTAGCTCTCTTGCTTCAAGTAAGATGTAAAGTATAACAGGGCTAGAAAATTCTTTTATACTTGTTGGAAAAAAAAAAAAAAAGCCCACAAAAAATTAACATGACAGGAAACAAAACTGCCCTCTAAGGGAGGAAGGAGAAAATTATTATTATAAACAATCCCATAATCTCTACCTAAAGGGGCCTTTTAGCAATAAATCCTCTTTCATTAATGTTCCAAATTTCTATTGGGAGTGAATAAAAATGAAATGGATACTACCTTTAAAATTCTGTATTTATTCTTAGGTTATCTCTTGGCAAAAGGATCCTTCCTTCCTTCCTTCCTTCATTTAATTTTTATTTTTGAGAGAGAAAGAGAGCTGGGGAGAGTGGCTGAGGGGGGAGAGACAGGCTCTTTAAGCAGGCTTCATGTTCAGCGCGGAGCCCAACACGGGGCTCAATCTCATGACCCTGGGATCATGACCTGAGCCAAAGTCACGAGTTGGATGATGCTCAACCGACTGACTCTGGGTTTTGGCTCAGGTTACGACCTCACAGTCTGTGAGTTCGAGCCCCACTACCAGTGCAGAGCCTGCTTGGGATTCTCTCTCTCTCTCTCTGACCCTCCCCTGTTCGTGTGCTCTCTCTCTCTCAAAATAAAAAAAATAAACAAACTTAAAAAAATAGTCTTGAATTAAGATTTGAATGAAATGCCACTTAGTATTCTCACAGCTTCAGTAATTATAGCTCCCTGCTTCATACGCCAGAAACAAAGAACAAACAAAACCCCCCAAATTCCAACATGCACCAATGGGGCAGGGCCAGGTCAAGTTTCTTAAAATGCAACGGTCAGAATATTCTAGAAGCCATATCCTGTAACCGATACCTATCAAACCAAACACCAGAGGAAGATCCATCTTTACTACAGGCATTTGCTTTTCGCTTCTAGACCACAAGCACACTGTATACCCTCCACCCGAGGCTCTCTAGAAGTGCTGCAGCCAGTTTCACTGACCCAAGGAACTGCCCACTATTTAAAACTTTAGGAACTCCAAGGAGGAACTCCAAGAAAAACCCATATTGGTACTTCCACCGTCAGGCTTAGATAAGACCACTTTGGCCAGTACAGAATGTAGTCTACACAGTAAAACACATAATAAATTTAAAATAATAACGGCAAAAACAGTAAGAATATCAGAAATGGCCCTTGGATAAACGTAAGTTCAAAGGGAAAATAGTCCTTTGGAGTCTGAAATCTGCTATTGCTCTACCATTTTGATGAGAACTTTATGGGAGGCCTGTTCCTCAGTGGATTTCTGAGGCTTCTCTGAAAAAACTGTATTTCCTCTGGAAATGTCTTCCAAAACTCATGCTGGTTGAAGATTTAAAAAATCTTCAATTACTATGAAGAACAGCAGGTATGTTTACTGGTGCCCTGGTCTTTCAGGATCCTTCTCTTTATCTTGGAGAAAACGACATCTGCTCAGGCTCTCTTACGAATATAATTCCCTAATACCAGCTCTGGCACTAATAAATCCCACAGAACAAATATATCCCCAGTTGCTAGAAACTTCTGATAAAATATTTTTGGAATGCAACCTCACAGGTGTATACTGGGCTGCATTAATAAATTATTTGGTCTCTTTAGTTGCGAAAAGCTCTTGACATTACCCTGGGGAAAAAAATCACCTGAATGAAAATTCAGGTAAATGACGACAGAGCTGGGGAGCTGTAGCTCTATCGTAACACAGTTCACTGACCACAAACACATAATCAACAAGTGAGTCAGCTGCTTTGACATAAGTTTTAATATTTCAAAGCAATTAAATACTATCAAAAAAATAACGTCTTATATTAAAAAAAATTTAAATCTAATGTCATTTTTGCCTTAATTATAAAACATGATTACAATAAGCCAATGGTAAGTCTTCGAAAATAACAATAAGCCAATGGTGACGGTAATGGCTGCACTGGAAGTCTGAAGAACTGGAACACTGTCTAATTCTGAGGATGACCAATGATAAAGGATCTAGAAGTCATATGACATGATGGAAGAAAACCTGAAGGGATCAGAGAACTTCTGGCCAATCTATCTCCTCTTCATTTTACTGCTTCCTCATACCAAGCATATACACCATCACTACCATCACATTTAAATCCTGTCTGGGCCTCAAAATCCAGTCGAAGCTCCACTTTCCACAAAGCCCTCGTGACCCGCCCCCAGCTAGAAACAACTTCTCCCACGTTGATGTCTCATGGACCGTGGCATACTTCTTCTGAGTCTTCGGTTACATTTTCATCATATCTTCTGGTTGGAGATGTTCATTGAGAACAAAATCAATATTTTATTTAGCTTTGGTGTTCTTACAGTGTCTTGCACGAGGAAGACAAAACATAAGGAACAACACAGCTTAAAAGGATAAGAGAGTGGCTCTGCTCACGTCTATAGATACGTGTGACCTTTGTAAAGGGATCAAACCTCTCTGAGTCTCCATTCCCTGATCCATAAAGAGAAAAATAGTGCCTCATATCACTGTTACAAGGATTAACTGACACAATCTATACAAAGTGCTTAACACACCTAGTAAATACTTACTGATAGCCCTTATTGTAACATTACGGTATAAATTATTAGGCTATAATAAATTATAATATTTTATAATAAATTAGCACTTTAAAACAAACGTCAAGTAAACGGAGGAGACTTAAAATATGGCAGTGACTTCCAGAAGAGCTTTCTTTCTTTCTTTCTTTTTTTTTTTTTTAAAGTTTATTTATTTATTTTGAGAGAGAGAGCAAGAGCACAAGTGGGGAAGGCGCAGAGAGAGTGGGAGACAGAATCCCAAGCTGGCTCCACACTGTCAGTGCAGAGCCTGACACGGGGCTCGAACTCATGAACTGTTAAGACCGTGACCTGAGCTGAAATCAAGACGTGGAGGCTTCATGGGCTAAGCCACCCAGATGTCCCAGAAGAGTTTTCATGTTGTGAAAGGTTTGGAAAATCATTTCAACCTTTATTACTCCTAAGGGCAGAATTCAAAAGAATATAGGTAACAGGGCTATACAATAGAATAAGATGCATCAAAAATTACTATTCCCGGGGCCTTGGGTGGCTCAGTCAGTTGAGTGTCCAACTTCATCTCAGGTCATGATCTCACAGTTCGTGGGTTCAAGCTCCACATCAGGCTTTGTGCTGACAGTGAGGAACCTGGTTCGGATTCTGTCTCCCTTTCTCTCTGCCCCTAGCCTGCACAAGCTTTCTTTCTCTCAAAAATAAACATTTAAAAACAAACAAACAAACAAACACTACTATTCCCTGTCAGTGGATGAGCCCAGGCACAGGGTAGATGACCATTTGTTAGAAGTACTGATGAAAGAAGTTTGCTGATTAAAACTGAGCAAGACTTTAAAATTTGTCCAATATTTCTTTTTTTTTTTTTTTAATTTTTTTTTTCAACGTTTTTAATTTTATTTTTGGGACAGAGAGAGACAGAGCATGAACGGGGGAGGGGCAGAGAGAGAGGGAGACACAGAATCGGAAACAGGCTCCAGGCTCTGAGCCATCAGCCCAGAGCCCGACGCGGGGCTCGAACTCACGGACCGCGAGATCGTGACCTGGCTGAAGTCGGACGCTTAACCGACTGCGCCACCTAGGCACCCCTGTCCAATATTTCTAACATCAAAAAAAAAATTCTTTGGTTGTTTCTACTCATGTTTATAAAACTTAATACAATTTTTTGACTTTTTCAATTGCTATCTATACCACAGTTGATCAGATTTAATTCAGAATAAAGTAGTGTATGAGGCAGAACAATGGCCAAAGAGGTCTACAACCTAATTCCTAGAAACTATGAACAGTTACCTCAC
This sequence comes from Neofelis nebulosa, assembly GCF_028018385.1. Classification (NCBI taxonomy): domain Eukaryota; kingdom Metazoa; phylum Chordata; class Mammalia; order Carnivora; family Felidae; genus Neofelis; species Neofelis nebulosa. Next base: position 16,710,287 of record NC_080796.1, on the reverse strand, counting down.
ACAGCAAGAGGATTTTACAGATCTGATTAAAGGTCTTGAGATGGCAAGATTATGCTCAAGTGTGTGGGTAATCATAACGTTCCTTATAAGAGGAAAGGGAGGGGGTGCCTAGATGGCTCAGTCCGCTAAAAGTGTCTGACTCTTGATCTCAGGGTCTTGAGTTCAAGCCCTATGTTGGGTTGCATGCCCTACTTAGAGGCGGAGGTGGGGAAAGAGGAAGAGGGGGGTCAGTGAGAGAGAAGATGTGATGATGGAAGCAGGAGTCAGATGGACAGACTGAAAGACCTGAAGAGACCTCACTTCCAGTGTTGAAGACAGAGGACGATGCCACAAATCAAGGAATGTAAGGGGCCTACAGAAGCTAGAAAAGGGAAGAAAGTGGATTCTCTATAGAGCCTCCTGAAGGAATGCAGGCCTTACAACACCCTAATTTTAGAACTCCTAACATCCAGAACTGTAAAGATAATAAATTTGTGTTGATTTACTCAACAATTTTACTACTAGTTATATCCTCCAAAGAACTGAAAAACAGCGACTCTAAGATACTTGTGCACCAACGTTCACTGCAGCTGTAGCTAAAAGGCGAAAACAACCCAGCCGTCTATCAATAGACAGAGAAATAAAATGTGGAATATGCACACAATGGAAGATTATTAAGCTACACATGCTATAACATAACGAACCTTGAAAATATGCTAAATGAAGCAAGTCCGACACAAAAGAATATTGTATGATTCCACTTCTATAAAGTATCTAGAAAGACAGAAAATAGATTAGAGGTTACCAAGGGCTGGGCGGAGGAAGAAATGAAGAGCTATTGCTTCCCCTGGGGGAAATATCCTTGGCAGTATCCTTGTCCAATATACTATAAGAAATATCATTACTATTCTCTTATCCAGATGTATAATTTTGTTGAGAGGAAATTATTCTGGCAAAATAATCCAATCTTCCATTTTCTTCACTCATGATCTTGGACTTTTTAAGTGAGGCTATGAAAAGGTTATAGAACCTATTGGCTAGATAAACAACACATTTGTTTTTTTTAAACTAAGCCTGGGGGTGTCTGGGTGGCTGGCGACCCATGAGTTCAAGCCCCGCGTCAGGCTCTGCGCTGACAGCTCAGAGCCTGGAGCCTGCTTCAGATCCTGCATCCCCCTCTCTCTCTGCCCCTCCCCTACTCACGCTGTCTCTCTCTCTCTCTCTCTCTCTCAAAAATAAATAAGTGTGGGAAAAAATTAAAAAAGAAAAAAAAAACTAAGCCTGACCCCCCCCCCAAAGTTTATTAACCTTATTTGTTTATTTATATCAGTTCCTTAAAGGTAACTATGTCAAAACTCATTCACTCTACTCAAACTCTCAAATTTGAGGCAGTGTAAGATAACGAAAAGGAATGAATGGCTTATGGTCTTTATGATCATAAATTAACAGTTCTGAATTAAGTTCCCTTATCTGTAAAACAGGCATACTACTTACCTGATAGGAATATCTTAACAATTATGATGTAAAGCATACCTAATAAAGCAACAAGTCATGCATGCCTAGTAACATTTCAACACATTTTAACTGCTGCCATTATTTTTACTACTATCCTTGTTTTTCTCTTAAATACCCACTTGAACTACTTTAACGATAAATGAAAAGGATGAAGCAATTTTAATTTGAATTATTCTTCATTTTCCTTTTTCCTGCCACCTCGATGTTCTGTCATTGTTCAATCCTATCTTCTCCCCAGTTGCAGAAAAAGGGACACATCTCTTTCCAGTTTCAAAGTGTATCCTCCACTCTGTACTTGTGAGCCTAGCTCTTCCCCTACCTTAGTCCCATCAACTGTTTTTCTGTCTTCAGCCTCTTTCTCTCTTGTGGTTCCTTCCAGCTGGCCCATAAACATACTCAAATTTCCTCAACTGGAGGAACAGTATTGGAAGTCCTAGCCTGAGGAATTAGGCAAGAAAAAGAAATAAAAGGCATCCAAATTGGACACAAAGAAGTAAAACTGTCACTGTCTGGGGATGACACGATTCTACATCTAGAAAACCCTAAAGACTCCTCCAAAAACTGTTAGAACTAATAACTGAATTCACTAAAGTAGCAGAATACAAAAACCAATATATAAAAATCTGTTATGTCTTTATAACTGACAACAAACTCTCAGAAAGAGAAATTAAGAAAACAATCCTATTTATAACTGCATCAAAAAGAATAAAATACCTAGAAGTAAATTTAACCAAGGAGATGCAAGACCTATGCGCTGAAAACCACAAGACGGTGATGAAAGACGCTGAAGAGGACACAAATAGATGGAAAGATCTTCTGTGCTTATGAACTGGAAGAATAGTGTGAAAATGTCAATATTACTCAAACCAATCTACAGATTCCATGCAATCCCTATCAAAATCCCAATGACATTTTTCACAGAAATTGTTTCTGTGAATAGTCCTAAAATGTGTATAGAACCACAAAAGAGCCTGAATAGCCAAAGCAATCTTGAGAAAGGCTACAGCTAGAGGCATCACACTGCCTGACTATAAACTATATTACAAACCTATAATCATCAAACCAGTATGGTATTGGCGTAAAAACAGACACAGAGATTAATACTGTTGATCTGTACTACCGTATAGAGAGTCCAGAAATAAACACAGGCACGTACGGTCAATTTATGACAAAATATAGAAAGGACTTGTGCAACTCAATAAAGAAAAAAAATCAATCTGATAAAAACGGGCAATTTTCCCAAAGAAGACATACGGATGGCCAACAGGTACATGAAAAGATACTCAACATCACTAATCATCAGGGAAATGCAAATCAAAACCACAATGAGATACCCCCCATACCTGTCAGGATGGCTATTATCAAAAAGACAAGAAATAACAAGTACTCGTGAGGATGTACAGAAAAGGGAACCTTAGTGCATTGCTGGTGGGAATGTAAATTGGTACAGCCACTATGGAAAACAGCATGGAGGATCCTCAAAAGACTAAAATAGAACTACCAGCAATTCCCCTTCTGTGTATTTATCGGAAAACACAAAACAAAACAAAAACAGTAATTAGAAAAGGTATGCACGCT